>NC_135325.1:15801533-16111988 GCF_048772815.1 Callospermophilus lateralis
CTGGATACCTATCCCCAGTCCTTGATATACATATTTTTCTTTGGGAGAGACTGATAAATTTTCCTTATGTATATTATTGGGTCTGAATGGGATATGTGTCTTTCTCTAAGTCAATCTCAATAGCCAAGAATATAGAGCATGTAGATTCATCCAAGCTAATAAGGCTCTTACCAAACTCAGATATGGTTCATACAAATGGAAGGTCTAGCAACTAGGCCACAACTCCCCATTGAAAAATTCCTGAGTTGAGTTTTATATGATGACTTTTACCTTGAGGGTTGATAATATTGGAGAAATCAAAGGAGTCAGTATAGAATTAAGAAAAAATATTATTTTCTCCCTTTTGAGTAAATTAAGCATTTCCTCAAATTTTGCTCAGTGCAAGTCTCTACCACTTAGAAGCACCATTCAAGTAGTTCTGATGATAGTTCCATGTGAACCAGGGACCAGACCTCAGGGACCAAACCCCATCTTTACATATGGAATGGAACTGGGTATGCATGTTCTACCCTGGAGAATGCTACCAGTTGATGTTACTTGTGTGGGTCCTCAGTGCATCTGATAGTATCAAGGTATTTTGTTTGAGCAAATAAAAACTGATGCTATTGAAAAAGACTCCTATACATCATTAAATAATAGCAAGAATCAATGAATGGGATAAAATCAAATTTAAAAAGCTTCCATTTGGCAAAGTAAATACTGCATGACAAGACAGCCTACAGAATGGGAGAAATATTTGCCATTTACTCTTCTGACAGAGAATTAATATACAGAATGTATGATGGATTAAAAAACACCAAAATAAGTTAATAAACAAACCAAGAGAAGTGTTCATTATGTTTAGGCATCAGGGAAAAGCAAATAAAAGCTACACTGAAATTATATCTCACCCAAGTCAGAATGGCAATTGTCAAGAATACAAATAATAATAAATGGTGGTAAAGATGCAGGAAAAAAGGAACCCTTATACACTATTGGTGGAAATGTAAATTGGTACAGCAACTATGGAAATCGGCACAGAGGTTCCTCAGAAAACTAAAAATTGAGCTACTATGTGATCCAACTTTATCACTCCTTGGTATTTATCTGAAAAAATTAAAAGTCAGCACATTTTAGAGATGTTCATCATGTCACAATTCATAATAACCATGTTATGGAATCAGCCTAGATACCTGTTAAAAGATAAATGGATAAAGAAATATGGTATATATGCACAACTGAGTATTATTCATCTATAAAGAATAATGAAATTACATAATTTGGAGAATAATAGAAGGAACTGGAGACCATGATGGTAAACAAAATAAGCAAGACTCAGAAGGACAAATATTATATGTTTTCTCTCATATTTGGAGCTGAGAGTGGGTTACAGAAAACAAAAGGACATCATGTATGTAGAAGAGCAACCGTTACTGTAAAGAAAGGGAAGCAGGTAAGGGAAGGTATTTGGGAATGAAATTAATTATGTTTTATGCATGCACAAATATGCTACATTGAAATCCACTATTTTGTATAATTAATATGTACCAATAAAAATTTAAAAAAGAAAAAAGCTGACAGCAGTATATCTGGGGGAAACAGGACAGTGGGAAACTAGCAAGAATAGGAGTAGAGTTTTGGTGTAGAGTTTTGTGACAATAAGTATGCAGTGATTTGTTGTAATTAGTTTCTGCCAAGAACACTCAGGGGAAATAGTAATGCTATTGAAGGCAAAATAACACTAATGTATTCCTCTCAATAAAATTTATGTGGTTTTCTGATCTTTGCTGAGGAAGTTGTACCATCCTCTAATTTTGGAATGCAATCTGGGAGGAAAATGTGTACCAAGCATGGCAAAAAGGCAACAGAACTATTGGATCTGAGGCAGCTCTTGTGGTGGAAACATGAGCATCTCAGAGATAATCTATGAAAAGAGGAAACTGATTGTCAATGCCTCATTGCTGTTTAAGACCCCAAGGCTATAAAACATTACTATCACAGTGAGGAGAGCAATAATGATGAGAATTGAATATCCCTCTCAGCAGTAATGAGATGGAGGATTAACTAGGAGTTAACAATTTTGCTTATGCAAAATATATTAAGGAATTTGTTACTTTTTATGTTCCTAAGTTTGCAGATTGAGATTTTTGCATATTATATAAGAGGACCTCATACAGGCTAAGAATTCTTATACTGTAAATACTATAGACCAATTTCAATCCCCCACTACGGATCAATTTCAATCCCCATACTAGAGCTAATTCACTTTGAGGAAAAAATTGTGATGGTGTTTTTAAAAAGTGGTAAAAAGATGCACCTAT
Source organism: Callospermophilus lateralis (assembly GCF_048772815.1). Classification (NCBI taxonomy): domain Eukaryota; kingdom Metazoa; phylum Chordata; class Mammalia; order Rodentia; family Sciuridae; genus Callospermophilus; species Callospermophilus lateralis. The sequence continues at coordinate 15,803,834 of NC_135325.1, forward strand.
GAACTCTAAGAAATCTTTTAAAATGTGTAGTAAAAATTGGCCTCTGATAGGCATAAGTTCAAAAGAGTACAAAGAGTACTTGAGATTGCTTTAGGACCTCTATTAACATATAATTGTCAGAAGGAAGAGAGAGAAGAGGAATACAGCTTTCTTTGATTTTGCAGAAGAGATTAATTTCTCCTTGATTCTCAGAGGATACCTAGAAATGGAAGGCATATCGATGATAAAATTTAGGACACCTATTTTAAATTTAAGTAAAAAGCAAGACCTCTTTCTAGAGCTAGGAAGACATAGGCTAAAGTGATAAATAGAGAATATATAGTTAATTCTATTTTGGCAGTGATGAAAATCATGAGTCATCAAGATTTAGTAGTACTTTCTGCTAATGATAAACCTCTTTCTCTGGAGAAAGAAGCATATGAATTTTGTTCACAACAGTATAATTGATGCTAAGGGACAGGTATATTTGACTTCCAAATATTTGAAGATAATGGTGATCTTAAAGCAAACAAGGGTAGAAGAACTATAAATTATAGAACATAAGACAGCAGCCTAACTGACATTCAAATGAGAGAATATACTTATTAAATTTGGTAAAGGCCTTTCATAAGACAGGTGAATGCACTAATGCCATTGTATAGATTGAAGACTTTGGCTCAGAAGACACTGGCATTTGGAAACTTTAGACTCAGAAATCCTGGAACTTGCCTTTTTAGAAACAATCTAGACATATACAGAGTTGAACTTGCCTACTTTTAAACTTTTCACAACTTATGATGGTATTATAAGAAGGGAATTTGTTTAACGTAAATATGGATCCATAGAAGCCAAACATGAATGGTAGAATTCAGTGATAACAGTCCAAATAGTGACAGATGGGATAGGTCAACAACTAGCAAAAGAGTGGAATCCCAGAGTAACAGTCTTCTACAAAGTCAGATAAAATTACTCTTTCATATGCTGTCAATAACCAGCTCTCATTTGGGCATATCAGTGTGAGTGACTCTGTGATTTGAAGAATGAACCAAACCTTGTAAGAACCTCTTTCTCTGGAGAAAGAAAATACTATCCAGCCTCAGAATACATATACTTCTAATTCAGCTTCTCAGGATTAAAAAAGAAATTTACAAGTACTCTTTTTTTTACCTGCTTATTACCCAGGAAGCAATTGAGAAAGAGGCAAGAATTTCTACTTATTCTGATTCTCAGTCAGTGAAAAAGCCTTGCACACCTATAACATATATACTAAAAAATGGAAGACTGAATTCCAATCTCAATCCATGGGACTCAGACATAGTGGAAGGTGATTAATTTGATGAGCATGAAGTTCTAATTATAATTTCAAAATGAGAGGCTTCTCACATTACCTATTTTAGGCACTATTCTAACAGAGCCAGAGATATAATGTAAGTGGAAAATAACCCAGGTTGGAAAAGGTGAACTCTTTAGCAGCAACCACTCACCTTGAGAGAAAAGAGATTCCTCAGCACACCTACTCAGCAACTTAGAAAATATTAGCCTTACCTGTTTATGGTAAGCAAAATAATGCCCATACCAAGATGTTAATTTTCCTAATCCCTAGAACATGTGAATATGTTACATTATATGGTTAAAAAGGATTTTGAAGATGTAATAATTAAGGAGTTAGAGATGGGAAGTTTATCATGGGTTATTCGTGTTTAATTATAGGAGGAGACAGGGATATAAGAGAGTCAGAGAAGGAAATTTGAAAATGGAAGCAGAGATCAGAATGATGTGGCCACCAGTAAAGTAATGCAGGTGGCCTCTTTAATATGAAAAAAGGCAAGGAAAGGGATTCTTCCATTGAGCCTTCAGTTGACTTTAGCCTCAAAACAACCACCTTTAAAACTTTTGTGTAAGATGATAAAATTCTATTATTTTAATCAATTAAGTCTATGGTTATTTGTTGAAACAATAATATGAAAGTAATATATTGTCCAAGGAAACAGAATAAGAACCTTCTTAATGGGATAAGAAGAAGAAGAATATTTTTCTCTTGGGAATACAATGATTTTAAGGGAAGAAATGGGAGTAATTTTTTGAGAAACCAATGTAAGTATTTCCTTTCTGCATTTCCCCCTTGTTTCCAAGCAAGTAACCAGCTACATTTGGGAACAAGCAGGACAGTCTTTAGGGGTATATAATCTGTACATTTACACAGGGCATTGCATAGACAAGGACTGCACAATTGGTTTAGAATTCTGTTGTCACTAGCTTATAAGGCTTGATATTTTTCTAATAAAATACCCCAAATTTCCATTTTGCACTGGGCAATGTAAATTATGTAGCTGATCTTGGGGAGAAGGTTATGTTTCAGAGCATAAAGAAAAATGTTCCATACAAGATATGTATTTTTCTTCCAAGTACATAACACAGAAACTGTAGAGTTTCAAGATTAAAAGAACTACATTGGCTGGGACAACAAACATTTCAATGGTGATATGTGTGGCCAGGCTTTTCTGCCTAACTGCTTTTTGAATTAAGGTCCAAATCCATTAGGCAACAATGAAGAGTCTTTTTTTAAAAAATTGCTTTTATTTTTTAAATACATGACAGCGGAGTGCATCACAATTCTTATTACACATAGAGAACACAATTTTTCATATCTCTGTATATAAAGTATGTTCATACCAATTCATACCTGTACTTTGGATAATTATATCCATCACAGTCCACCATCATTGCTAACCCCTTGCCCCCTCTCTACTCCTCCCTCCCCTCTGCCCTATCTAGAGTTCATCTATTCCTCCCATGCTCCCTCTCCCTACCCCACTATGAGTCAGTCACCTTATGTCAGAGAAAACATTCACTATTTGTTTTGGGGGGATTGGCTAACTTCACTTAGCATTATCTTCTCCAACTGCGTCCATTTACCTGCAAATGCCATGATTTTATTCTCTTTTATTGCTGAGTAATATTCCATCATGTATATATGCCACATTTTTTAATCCATTCATCTACTGAGGGGCATCTAGGTTGGTTCCACAGTTTAGCTATTGTGAATTGTGCTGCTATAAACATTGATGTGGCTATATCCCTGTAGTATGCTGTTTTTAAGTTCTTTGGGTATAGACCAAGGAGTGGGTTAGCTGGGTCAAATGGTGGTTCCATTCCTAATTTTCCAAGAAATCTCCATATTACCTTCCATATTGTCTGTACCAATATGCAGTCCCAACAGCAAGGTATGAGTGTGCCTTTTCCCCACATCCTCGCCAACACTTATTGTTGTTTGTCTTCATAATAGCTGTCATTCTGACTGCAGTGAGATGGTATCTTAGAGTAGTTTTGATTTGCATTTCTCTAATTGCTAGCAATGATGAACATTTTTTCATATATTTGTTGATTGATTGAATATTCTCTTCTGAGAAGTGTCTGTTCAGGTCCTTGGCCCACTTATTGATTGGGTTATTTGTTTTTTTGGTGTAGAGCTTTTTGAGTTCTTTATGTACCTTAGAGATTAGAGCTCTATCTGATGTGTGAGGAACAATGAAGTGTCTTTTGCAGTAGATGTCCTGGGCTCAACACTATTCAAGCTGTTCAAAGTTGAATAAGCCATTTAACCACTTTTTAAATCAGTTTAAATGTGGGATTTGATCTGCATGTTGCTTTTGTTACTAATTCAGTTCCAGTACTTCCCTTTCCCCTCCCTTCTTCCCATTTCCTATTCCCTTTCCTTTGTTCTACTGATCTTCCTGCTATTCACTTATAGCTGTTTTTTTTTTCAAATTAGTGTCTTATAGATATATATAATGATGAGATTCACTGTGGTGTGTGTGTGTGTGTGTGTGTGTGTGTGTGTGTGTGTGTGTATGAAAGTTCAGTCACATTTATTCCACTTTTCTTTCCTTACCCTGTACCTCCTCCCTCCTCCTCAATCCTCTTCATCTAGTCCATTGATCTTTCTTCTATTTTGAGGGAATTCTTCCCCAATTTTTCCTCTCTTCTCTATCTCCCCACCCTTATTTTGGGCTAGTTTCTGTGTATCAGAGAAAACATTCAATCCCTGACTTTTTAGGTCTGACTACTTTCACTTAGCATGATTGTCTATAGTTTAATCCATTTACCAGCAAATGCTATAATTTAGTTCTTTATGACCAAGTATTACTTCCGTGTGTGTATGTGTGTGTATGTGTGGTGTGTGTGTATGTGGTGTGTGTGTGTGTGTGTGTGTGTGTGTGTATCACATTTTCTTTTTCCATTCATCTGTTGAAAGGTACCTAGGTTTGTTGTGAATTGTGCTGCTTTGAACGTTGAGCATTTCATCTCAGTGATGCAAGGTTGGTTCAACATATGCAAATAAAATGTTGTTAAGACCAATAATTATATGATTATCTCAATATAATGTGTCTTGGTGTGGGTCTGCTGTAATTTTGTACATTTGGGGTCCTGTAAGCATCTTGTATTTGATTTTCCATTTCATTCTTTAGGTTTGGGAAATTTTCTGATATTATGTCATTGAAAAGCTTGTGTATTCCTTTGGTTTATATCTCCGCTCCTTCATCTATTCTAATAAATCTTAAATTTGGTCTTTTCATGTTATCCCATAATTCTTGGAAGTTCTTTTCATGGTCTCCTGTCATCTTTTCTCCATGGTCAACTTATTTTCAAGATTATATATTTTGTCTTATTGCCTGAGGTTCTGTCTTCCAAGTGGTCTAGTCTGTTGGTGATGATTTTCATTTAATTTATAATTTGGTTTATTAATTCCTTCAATTTGGGGATTTCTGCTTGTTTTTTTTTCAGAATCTCTAACTCTTTATTGAGGTGATCTTTCACTTCCTGTATTTTCTCTTTGCTTTCAATCTTTATACTATCTCTTATTTGCAGATCAGTTTAACTATGAACACTCCTAACTCCTTGTCTGACAATCCTTCTACTATGTTGTCAGTGGATTCTGTTATTGGAGCATCTTGGTTTGTTTGGGGTGCTTTGTCCCCTTGTTTTTTCATGCTGTTTGTGTGTTTTCCCATCTAGCAGTATGGTTCTGAGGCAGTACAGATTCTACCCTGTAGACTTATACTGTCCCTGAAGGTTTCCAGTACCTCACCTTTAAGGGGAAGACCAATATTAACAGCACCCAATGTAAATGATATATACCCTTAAACCTACTAGCTCCTATTAAGACATCTACAGTTTCTCACAATAAACATAAATAGTGAGTTCAATTATTGTCTACAATATACACAGTAAATTTTCTAAAAACGTTTACAATTTCAAATGGTAGATAAGGAGAGAACAAAAGTGGTATAGGACATGATATCTATGAGGCAGGATTATGGAAATCAGAAGTAAAAATCTATAGGAAGACTGGAAGAGGAATTAATAGATATTGGCCTTTAGTTGGAGAAAAAAAAATAGAAAGAGACTCCAGGAAAACAGACAAGTGAAAGGAAAAATATATACAAAGAAAAATTTAAAAATATAAGAATACACAAAACTGCAAAATACCATTCATACATCACAGTCTTCAATAAACTGATGCATGAAAAATACCTCATTTCATATATGATAGAAATGCTAGAGAAGAGAAAAAAAATCTTGATGGAAAATTGAGCAACTATTTCCATCAGTATTTGAAAGTTTCTCAGCCCTGTCTCTGACTTTTCATGGGATTGCCAGGCCCAGACCAGTCCACACAGACTCAGTCACTATCCAATGGATTTTGGTTTCAGATACTCTAGGCTTGGCCACATTGCAGTCCCAAGATCTCAATGCCATTCCAATTTGCAGAGAGACCACCAGGGGTAGGCTCACATCGAGGAGTGACCCTGAGAAGAAGCAGCAAGAAGTGATCACGAGCATCCCCAACAGGATGACCCCAGGTGCAGCCAAACCCTCAGGTAACCTGACACTGGACCTCCAGGTCCTGGCTGGTGTTCCCAGACAGAGGCAGCTGCTCCTCTCATGGCAGTTTTGGCAAACCTGCTGGCCTCCTGGCCCCTTGGGCCCTGGCTGCTGTGCCAAGATGGAGGCAGCCACATGCAATCAAACCTGTAGGCACCCTGGCAGTGGACCTCAAGGAGACAGCAGCAGCAGCAGATCAGTGGCAGTGTGGTGACAGTGGCCGTGGCAGTGGCATCTGGGGAAAAGACCTCCAGGTGGCAGCAGTGACGTTGATGGCAGCCTCAGATTTATCTTAATTGATTTCAGAGCTCAGAAAGCTGAAAACGTACTGTTGTAATGTGAAGGAATGAATATAAGCTGCAGGCAGATGAGATAATTAGGTCTTATCTCTTCTGCCTGGGAATTTACCTTTGTATTTATTTTAGCAGTAACTCTTGCACAAATGATTATAACTTTGAAAATGTATATAGACCTTTATCAATCCATTTTAAATGGCAAACTTCCTTTCCACAAATGGTTTTCCACCTATGTACTAATAATAGAAACATCCCCTTAAAATATTAACATTTTTGTCTGCTTGATACAAAAGGAGATTTTGGTGTTTTGGGCATTTGATATCATTTAATTCCTCCCTAAATCTCACAAATATTTTGTCTGGTGAAAATATATATCACTAACATAGCAAAAATTATGCATCAATAAAGAAAATCATAGTGGATTAGGGGACAAGAGGATACTGAGGAACCTGAAAACATGCCTCTTTTAGATTGTACTTTTAAATTTGTCCCTACATTTTAATTCTGTAGCTTTCTGGTTCCTAGGGACTCATTCTCCATTAGCAATTATTACCTCAGGTTATATTGGTTCAGCAAATACTTACAATAAACCTATATATGTCAAGGACTGTGATAAGTCCTATATTGCTTTTTAGCACCTCCCCAATTTTTTTCCTCTAATGCATGTCTTTTATTATGAAAAATCTTACTTATTACACTTTTCTATATAAATGTCAGTTTGACTGTTTAAATATCTAGATGAAACACCCCTCTGTAACTACTTTAAATGTTCCAGTCCCAGCACTGCATGGTGGCACCTGCCTGTAATCCCAGTGGCTTGGGAGGCTGATGAGGGAGGATAGCAAGTTCAAAGCCAGCCCCAGAAACTTAGTGAGACCCTGTCTCAAAACAAAACAAAACAAAACAAAACAAAACAAAACAAAACAAAACAAAGTAGACTGGGTATGTGGCTCAGGGATTAACTCCCCCTGGGTTCAATCCCTGGTACCAAAAAAGAAAACAACAACAAAAACTCAAGTTCCTTGTTTTCTTGCATCCAAGGATGCTATGATGTCATTCTGATTATTCTTTCCTTGAAGATCACCTGTACTCTCTTTCTGGGGTTTTAGTGCATTTTCACTAAACCTTTTCTTATCCTTTTTCTTTGGCATTAATTTATGTGTCTTTTTAATCTATGGCATTTCTTTTACCTTTAATTTGGCAATTTAATCTTTTTTTAGGGGAGGGGGTGCTGGGGATTGAACCCAGGACCTTGAGCATGTAAGGAAGGCACTCTACCAACTGATCTATATTTCCAGCCCTATCTTTTAAATTTTTAAATTACTCTCCCATTTCTCCCCTATCCTTCCTCTCTCTTGCTTTCTCTTTATTTTAGTTCCTCGACTTCTACTTCCAGATCTCAGTATGTGTTGCTACTATTCTATATCCTATATTTTTAATTGTTTCCTTTTCACAAGCTCTTTTTATAATCTTTCTTGCTGCTTTCAGGAAGGATAATTCTACCAATCGTTATACTTTACAAACACACTTATTTTGTTCTTTATTTCAATGATCATAGATTTCATGCCCTAATAACTATTATATTTATGATATTTATTCTTACTTCATATTGTCAATATCTTTACCAATTTACAATTCATTTATATGTGACCACTTTTGCAAGCTTTCTTATGGAATTCTGAGTGATTTGACATAGGGTAGGGTCTCATTAAATGTCTTTTGATGGGACATTTTGATTTTGAGATTTACTATTTTGTTTCAGAACTTTTGTTCTATGATAATTTACTCACGCATGGTTTTCTAATCTCTCTTTCTGATACTTCAGTTAGTCATATGTAGGAACTAATCAGTTGTTTACTTATTTTTAAAATTTTTTGTCTCTTTACATCTTTTTATTCTATTGTTCTATTTTTGGTGAGATCTTTCTCAACATTATATTTCAGTTCTGTTGAATTTTCAATTTTTTAAGTCATGAGTTATTTTTGTTTCTGAAAATGTCTCTGGTGAATTTTCAATTCTTAATATCTTATTTTTATTATCAAGAACTTTCATGTTCTCTAAATTTTTCCCATTTTAATAGAATTCTGTTTTTAAGCACTGAATGAATTATCTTCTCTTGTTTCTCAGTGGGTATGAGTCTTTTCAGTTTTATTGTATTATGTTTCCTCCAACCTTTTAAAAATTTTTATTGGTTATACATAACATTAGGATTTTTGGACATAATTATAAGTGCAAGGAATATAATTTGCTCCAATTTACTCCCCAGTACTTACAATTAACCTCCCCCTCTCCCTCCCCCTGTTACCTTTCCCCTACTCTACTGATCTTTCTGTTTATTTACTTTTAAAAAATTAGTATCTTCTGGATATATACAATGGTGAGGTTCACTGTAGTATATGTGTATATGTACTTTGAAAAGTTCTCTAATCTTCCCTCCCCCCCAAGTTTGAAGCTCATTATGTAACTACTAATTTGGGGCTGTTTTAAGAGTGATGTACTACAAAGTCTTTCTTTTGGTTAACTCTAAAATTATTGGATGTCAAATTCAGCATTATTAAGCCACCAGGTGACAGTATTAGGATAATTTTCACCTTTAGGAAAATTAAAATAGTCCTCTACTCTCATGTTGAATGAATACCTAACTGCTCATATTTTAGGAGCATGAAAGAGGAGGGTGATTGTAAGTTCCAGAGTTCAGTGTTTAAACTGTTATTATTTATACCATTTTCAGCTTGACTTTTCAACTATGAACCATGTAACTGAAATTAATGCTCCACCCTAAAGTTTCTGTGGTTTGATTTCTCCAGAAACTAATCCCTTTCCAGGCCACTCCAGGTTGGGGAAAGGATGTAGTTATAATAAACTTTGCTAAGTAAAGAAGGGACACAGGAAGAAAGTTACAAATCTCTATTAAGGGATTCAAAGATATCCTACTAATGCTGGTCTTGTCCCTCAGCCCCACTTGCCAAATTATGTGGTAATTCCAAACGCTGAGACAGTCATAGGATTCTACAGAAAAATATAGTATCCTTTCCCCCATGCTGTCATTTCTTTTGTCCTGTATATCAAGTATCTGCCTTCTAACATTTTTGAAATGAATACTGTACGGTAGTCATGTTGTCACTGATTTTGTTGATAATACCTGTTTTAAAAATATAATTCATTGTCAGTGTTGTGCCATTTTTGAAGGAAGAGGGAATATGCCTAGCATTATTAATTGTAATTATTATCTCTTATCCTAAATTTCTCCATTAATGCTAACTTCTTTGATATTTTTATTTCCCTGATTAAAAAATATCAACCAAATAACATAATTATTATTATAATTATTTGAATATATATATATATATATATATATATATATATATATATATATATATTTCTACTAATATTTGTATTGCAATATACCCCATAGGAAGATAAGGTGAAGCATAATTTTACTACCTGCATCCTCTTGTTTTATTAAAGTAACCTTATTTTTGAAAAGGAGAATGAGAATTCTTTTTATACTTTGATTTATCAGTTTTGCTTACAAAAGTCATTTTAATCACATTTATGAATGCTGTTGATATAACATTTGTTTAGACAAACATATTTTAGATTCAACAGATGAATGGTTACTACTAGTGCTTATTCTTTTTCCCCCATGCTTGACATTTTTATCTATAGTGATTTCTCAATTGGCTAGAGTACTTCTATGAATATGTTTTTTCAGGCATTGCACACAGATGGTTAATTCTTAATTTCTGAGACTGTTTTTCTGTTGCCCTCACATGTGAACATAATATGACTTCACTTCAAGGTGTATTCATAAATACCAATCTCTTCCTAAAAATTCTGTGTTCTTTAAGCTCCATTGAACCTTCTAGAATAAGTGAACAGGTTTTCGGCACTTTTTGAAACATGCACAATTACCAGCTTCTATGTGAATGAATGTATGTGAATTTTTCTAGGAAAAAGGTCTATAATCAGACAGATATTAAAATATATCCATTTCTTCCAAGCATTATTTATACAGACTGTACCAGCATAATTTGGTATTTATTATTGTTGAACTACTTTTTTTCCCTTTGTTGATAACTTGCCTTAAAGCTTGTAGGAATTTTGCTTAATGTTTTACACTCAGAAACTTCACCTTGGTATATCTATGTGTTTTTCTTTTTTCCATTAACTTTGTCAAGAACTCGAAGAGTTCTTTTAGCCTGAAGACTTTAGCCTTGTATAAACTCTGGAAAATATTTTTGTGTTATTTCTTTATTTAGCACATTTTCTCTGCCATTTTGTTCTGAGACTTTTGTGATGTATATAAAGGATGCCCTCCTTTTCTTCTATCCTTTATTATATTTTCTTCTACCCTCATGTTTAATGACTTCATCCTTTACTGCAAACATTTCAAAACATTGGAGCTCTTAAGGTAATTCTCTGATAAAGCTAGGTGATTTATTTCTTTCTTTAAAAACTTTTTCCTAGTCTTATGAAATAGGATTTAATTGGAACAATGCACCCTCACTTTATGTACCACAATTGTGAATAGACTCTATTTTATAAAAAGGCCAAATAGTCTATGGGAAACATACTGGTCAGTTTTAAGGACAGTTAATTGTGATAGAATTATGCTAGTCTGTAGGTTTGTATATATTTTCTCCTTCTCTATTCAACTTATCCTTTGAAAGTCCACTATTTTGTAATGTAATAATTACTTCTAGTTTATTTTTTCTGTACTTAGCTGGAAACCAAGGTCATGGTGAGGAGGGCGTTTCATGGAATGTTGTTTTTACCCTTCTGGCAGCATACACTGACCTTCTCCTGGTTCCCTGTGCCTAAGAGTTAGATATTTTCCCAGAACTTTCTTGGCACACACTAGCTGGAAATGTACCAGTGTTATACCATTATTGAAATGGAGATGGATTCTTATTGATTATTCTTCACACATTCATTCCATGTAGTTCATTTTCAAATTTTTTATAAAGACTTCCTGTTTCATTTTTGGCATTACTATGCATTTTATCTATGTTGCATTTTTTTTTCATTTTGTAAGTTTGGAGAAGGATTGGAAAGTAAACAGACTTAAAACACTATCCCAAAAGATAAATCTACAGTCATCCTCTAAAATACTGCTCTTTAGAATGACTCAACCATTCCTTAATCTTTCTTATGCACAAGGCCCTTTAATTGGCTCCCCCCATGAAATAATTTAAGATAACTTGTATTTATTAGACCCCTACATCTAGTCACTGTTCATTTCCCCAACTTTACCTCCATGTTAGTCAGCTTCTGTAACTGTGACAAAATACCTGAGATAATCAATTTACAAAGAGAAAAGGATTATTTGGGATCATGGTTTGAGAGGTTTCAGTCCATAGTTACTTTCTATCATTGACTTTGGGCTTGTGGTAAGGCAGTTCTTTATAGTGGGGAATTTGTGGTAGAGCAAGCTACTTACTTCATGATGGCCAGGAATCAAAGAGAGAAAGAGGAGGAGCTGAGGTCTCAAGGGCATACCCTCATATGACAGAAGACTTCCAACTCTTAAAGGTTCCATCACCTCCCAATAGTGAACAGGGTGGGAACCGAGCCTTTAACACATGAACTTTGGGGGACACTTACACAAACCATAGTACACCTCTTTTCTTCCCACTTAATTTTTTTATGTGTTTCAATTAAATATTTCTTTTCATTGTTTCCTAGACATCCTGCCTCTGATATGGTAGTTGGAATACCCTTGTATTTCAGCATATTTTATTTATCACTATTTATGTAAATACAGGTTGTTATTTTAAGATCTGAGTCAATGAAAAAGGAAGGAGCTAAAAAAATCTCTTTCATTTGATTGTTTGTGGGAAACAGATGGATCCAGAAGCAGTAAGTGGCATTCAAAGAAAAGGAGAACTCCAAACATTATCTTATGCCTTGGGCCCAGGGGAGAACAAACTCCAAATTCTGAGCACTGATCCACAGTTTCTCACAACATTTGTAGGCTATTTGGTGCCATAAAATTTCTAGTCTGCATGACAGAAGGCCTTGTGCAGGGTTTCTAAAAGAAAGTGTGTTTACAGAAGCCAAAAAGTGATAAGAGAAACCAGCTTTTTTCACAGGCATCAGACAAATCTCTGGCCTTGTGTCTGAAACCTAGCACAGGGTGTTTACATTTCAAAAGGGAATATTCAGACTCATAAAGACAGTTATTTACAATCTAAAAGGTAGGGACCTATAGTTGATTAAGTTTCCTGAAGAAACAATGATAGAGGGGAGGGGAACTAACCACTTCCCCAGGCATTTGTTTCTCAAAAAAGGTTCTTATAATTTCATTTTACAACCAGGTCTGGTTTTCCCATCTCAGATTGGCAGTCCAAACCCTGATGGACTTAAGAGACTCAAACAGGAATTGAAATAAGTTATTTTACCATTGAAAATTGTCAATAAATTTCAAGAATACAAAGGACTAAGCCAGGCACAGTGGTGCCTGCCTGTAATCCCAGCGGTTTGGGAGACTGAAGCAGGGGGATGGCGAGTCCAAAGCCAGCCTCAGTAAAAGTAAGACCCTAAGCAACTCAGTGAGACCCTGCCCCTAAATAAAATACAAAATAGGGTTAGGTGTGTGGCTCAGTGGTTGAGTGACCTGAGTTCAATCCCAGGTATATAAAAAACAACAACAACAAAATACCTACAAAGACTATATCAATACCTATGGGCTATTTTAAGATAGATATAAACCCTAAATTGATCAGATAAATTGATACACATTAATATGTGCATGATCAAATAGATGGTCTAAGAAGCACAAAATAAAACAACCCTGAAATTCATGTAGCAAAACTCCCACAGGTTTAGACAGCCCTCCATTGGATCCAGCTCATTCTATGTGTATAAAACTTCTGACACTTTAGTTTTCATCTAATTTACCTTAAAGCAAGCAAACCAAAATAAAAAAATAAACACAGTTTGTTTTAGTGCTTTAATAAGGGAAGTTCTTGTAGGGCATTAAGAAATTATTTTTCTTTCCCTCTAGCATAGTTACAAATTTTTCTATACAAGTTCTCTTAGGTTTCTGGTTGATAAGCAAGGTGGTAAGTAATAAATAAAAAAACTCCAAACATGACATAAGGTATTGAACCTAGAATGACACCAGTTTAAGAGACATGACAATGAGAAGATGATACTTATAGTAAGATAATTCTTTAGTTGTGATAAATTTTCAAGTGGAAAAAATGAACACCTTTTAGAATTATGTGTATTACAGAATACAGGTGTCCCGGTTGTCATCAAGGAACACTGCTCTGATCAGATCCTTCATGATAAATAGCATTCTGTATTCCTTGTGGAGCACTCTTAAACTTTTCAGTGAAATGCATAAACTAAAACTCAGTTGATATCCCTATATATCCCCATAGTTTTCTTCTTAAAACTACCACTTGAGTTGCTTCTAATTGCTTTAATCTGAACTGAGAAAAATCCATGTATGAGGTTTATATAAGATAATGTCAAACATCAACTAAACGTTTTCGTATTATTTTCCAAAAAGTGCGGAGATATGGTTATAGCTACATAACCAAATCTCAGTCCTAGTCCTGGATGCTAATTTATTAAGGAGGACATGGTTTTGAGAATGAGGAGAAAGAAGGTTTATTGCTTTGCTAGCAAAGGAGAAGCACAGGGGACTCCTTTCCCAGAGGCTGTGATTCTGCCCTTCCCAAAGAACAGGGGGATTTTAAGGAAGCTATTCAATGACTCCCTTCCAGATATTCCCTGTAGGGGGATTGTGATTCACTTGTTAATTTGGGAGATAGTAGTTCCTTAGATCTTCTGGTGCCATCCCCTAAGGTCTGAATTACTTGGTTCCTGTGGTGGGTATGTGCTCAAATACAGATAACTTAGTCTAGGATGGGAAAAAGTTAATATTGTTCACTGTCCCCAGGTTAGGAAGGGGAAGAGGGACAAGAGGAAAAGAAAAACATGTAAATTTAAAAACAAGCCTCATTGGCAGCTGCAAGACCCATATTCAAAGCATGAGGTGGACCATTGTTTCACTACTACTTAAAAAGTAAAGGTAAAAAGTAAAATTTGAGTTTCTGTACATTCTGACAATTCTCATTACATGAAAAGTGTGTGAAACCATATCTAATGTTAGATGGGAACTATCAATGACTTTTGCATTTATTAGTGCATTTAGGCAAGTCAAAATTTAAATAAAACCCAAGGCATCAAGTTTGGGAAAAGCACAAATGGTAAGATATAATTTTTTTGTATTCTAACGTGTCAGAAGCTGCTTTTTAAATTTTTGTTTTAATTAGCTGCTTTGTGGATTTTGGGGGTGTATATGTGTGTTTTAGTCAGCTTTTTCTCTGCTGTGACTAAAAGGGCCCAATGAACACAATTATAAAGGAGGAAGAGTTTATTTGAGGGCTCATGGTTTCAGAGGTCTTAGTCCATAGAAGGCCAGCTCCATTCCTCAGGGCTCCAGGTGAGACTGAACATCATGGCCGGAGAGGTGGCAGAGGGAAACAACTCACATCATGGTGATCAAGAAACAGATTGATTCTACTCAACAGATACAAATATATACCCAAAGCAGTACCCCAATTCCCACCACCTCCAGCCATACCCTACAACTTCAGTTACAACTCAGTTAATCTCTATCAGAAGATTAACTCATTGATTCGGTTAAGACTCTTACATCCCAATCATTTCTCCTTGGAACCATCTTTAATTGTCTCACACATCTCACATCCAAACCACAACAATGTGGTATAATAGCTTTACTTTTGATATGCAAAATATATGACGTTAGTAAATGTTATTATAAACTTAAACAAATGAATCACTGAGACATACTTAAAATGATGAAATAAAATAACTTTAAGGAAAAAATGGCAGCAAACATTATACACATCTTCAGTGACAAAATAAAATATGCTGCTCCATAATTATGTTAAATCAATGGCATGAAATATAATTTGAAGAAACCAGAGAAATGATAGTGAAATCAACATTAATGTTTTTATGATTTTAATGACAGATTTCAAATATAATATTTAATTTAGGGAATTGAGATATCACAGAGAAAATGTTTCTGTCATTTTAGGTACATTACTCCTCAAAATATTTGGGAAAAACAGGAACTTATTCTTTTGTCAAAATGTTAATAAACTTGGGCTGGGGTTGTGGCTAAGTGGTAAAGCCCTCACCTAGCACATGCAAAGCCCTGGGTTTCATCCTCAGCACCACATAAAGATAAATAAATAAAATAAAGGTATTGTGTCCAACTACAACTAAAAATAAATTTAAAATGCCTTTAGAAATCTAATTAAGAATCTATTTCCTTATATATTTCAACTTCTCCTTAAAGTCCTCCATTTCTATTCTTTAACTCATTCCTATCCCTTTAAAACACTCCAGCCCTTTAAAGGTTCCCTTTCCTGTAGTATTGAGTTAAACCCGTGTTCTGGATTCCCTGCCCTACTGCAACAGCCTTGGCTGTTTAATGTAGTTGGGTGAAACTTTTAGTTTGGCGATTCTAATTTATTACTCTAATTGCCACTGAAAAACAAATATATTATTATGGATACCATTTATTTGTATTTGGTAAACTTTCCATGTAATTTTTTACAAGCATAATATTATATCTGCTTTAAGTGGAACTTTTCTTAAAACACTAGGCAGTCTATATGAGTTTAAAATGTAGCTGTGTTAATTTGCCATTGCTATTATAAGAAGTGACCAAAAACTTAGTGAGTTAAAACAACAGAAATTTATTTTCTTAGAGTTAGGGCCATCAGAAGTCTAAAGTGGCTCTCACGGGATTAAAGTTAAAAGTTGGCAGGGTTGGTTCCTTCTTAAGTCTTTGGGTAAGAATCTATTTCCTTAAATTTTTCAGCTTCTAAATGCTGCCCACATTCCATGGTTCTTGGCTCTGCATCACCCCAACCTTCACTCCATCATCATCTCTCTCCTGACTCTCCTGCTTTCATTCTTTCCCCTATAAGGACTCCTATGCATTGAGTTAACCCAGAAAATCCAAGATTACCTCCTTCTCTAGAAACTTAACCACAACTGTGAAGTTCCTATTTTTCTTTTACCATGTAAGGTAACATGTTTACAAGCATTAGGGATTAGGATGTAGACATCTCTGAGTTCCATTGTTCTTTCTGTCATAGTAGTCCTGTGGAGACTGTAGATCTGGAAAATAAGAAAAATACCACATGTTTTTGGAGAGTTAGAAGTAATGTTACCAGGTAAAGTAAGTATGCCATGATTGATAAAAATGTAAAAGAAGGAAATAATCATACACTTGTTTGTGAAATGTATATTCAAAAATCTAGATGACAGGGAAATAACTGAGCTATATATCAGGACAGTCAAGGAATAAGTAGCTAATGGTGTTCAAAGTGGATCTCCATCAGCATTGAGAAGAGTACACGTTTTTGAGTTTTTGATCAATTTTAAGAATGTTGAAGTCCCCCTTGATTCCTTTCCCCTTTCACTGCTACCAAATTTATACATTTATGTTTTGTGTCTACTAGAAGAACCAAAGAAGCACTCTTAGTTATTAAGGTTTGACTTCTCCCTCAATTAGCATATTGGCTGGAAGTTATTTCCCTTGGTCTTAGGCCTTGTTACCCTGTTTTTTCTACATGATATGAATTTTATTTTCTTGACTAATCTTAATATTTATAAAAATGCCAAGAACACTAAAATTATTATCATTATTATATGCTCAGAAAATTCTAAACATTGTTTTATTGAGAAATGTCTAAATTACCAAAATTACATGAATATATATTTCTTAAACTGATTTAATAAATGCATGCTGCAATGAAATTTCAGCCCCTTTCTATACCTCTTTATCATTTGCCTTAAACAATAAATGAATAAGGGTAACTCAAGGAACTTCCTTTTATTATTGATGATGATATTTTAATATTAATTAAAGAAGGTGCTTAAAGAAGGTACCCTATCACTAAAACTTTGAAAGACCTAATAAAAAATTAATTGTAAAGTAAAATCCAAGTACTGTAACTTTAGTATATTTGTTTTCAAGTACTAAACTGCAATCCCAGTTAATATTGAGGTTGAGGCAGGAAGATTACAAGTTTGAGACCAGACTGGGCAATTTAGTGAGACCCTCTCTCAAAATCAAAAATGGAAAGGACTACAGATGTAGCTCAGTACTAAATGCCCTCTGGGTTCAATCCCCAATACTGAAACAAACAGACAAAAAGCTACTATATAAACTGGTTAAAAAGTAAAACAATGTATAATAACATCTCAAAGGTAACACGATTTCTTGTACATTTTTTCAGGTCAAATGATGTCACAGTATAAATTATTCTACATATGGCCATTTAATTTAAAAATATAATTTATTTTTTTTCTCTTGAGGTAGTCTCATTTATTTGTAGATGAAGTTTTTTTTTATGTGTATGTGTGTGAGTTATTTGAATAGCCAGCTGCCGACAGAGATTTAGATTGTTTTCAGTGTGCACTATTATAAATAGTAATTGCATATATAGTTGCATCTTGAGTTATTTTTGTCACAATATAGGGTAAACTTTATAATATTTTCATTTTTAAATAAAAGGGAACATTGTATGTATATTTAAATTTAAGAGATTTTACCAAAAAAAAAAAAAAATCACAATTAAAATGAGCACTAATCAGGGCTGGGGATGTGGCTCAAGCAGTAGCTCGCTCGCCTGGCATGCACCGGGTGCTGGGTTCGATCCTCAGCCCCACATACAAATAAAATAAAGATGTTGTATCCACTGAAAACTAAAAAAAAAATTTAAAAAGTCTCTCTCTCTTAAAAAATGAGCAATAATCAATCTTCCTACTCATAATTTATAAGAATAACACTTTACTACATCCTTATCAATACTATGATAATTTTGCATGTAATTAATTAATTCTTCTTCTTATAGATCTTATAAGATATAGATCTCTGGTTTTCTGTTAAATTTCATATACAGTCATATTATATATGAAATTAACAGGTTTCCTTCAAGTACATTAGTGTTTTTATTATTTTTAAATGTTAGAACCCAATGTAAATGTGGTGTTTGGTTTTAGATAAGAATAACATTCCAAATGATTGGCCAATTGGTTCAATATCCCTTATTAAATATACTATTATTTCTTATGTGAATTAATGTTTCATCTTTATCATATGCCCCATACCTGTCAATACTTGAATTCATGTTTATAAAGTATATTTCTATTTGATGTATCCTTCCCTGTCTTTTCCATTTAAGTATTCCTCACTGTTTTTTCTAATTTACACATTATTTGTTTATCATATCCAAGTACACTTTACTATTATTTTTAAAATTTACTAAAAATTACTATGATATTTTCATTCTGATCACATTGATTTCATAGTTGCTTTAGGGAGATTTATTTTCAATTATTTTTTCTGCCAATAATACTATATGGCACACTCTTTGTTACAGAATTGTATATTTCTTTTATTTGGTTTATCTTTAAGATATATATGTATATATAATGTATATATATGTATATATATATATATATATATATATATATATATATATATATACATATATATGTTCAGCATATTTCCTGTTAGAATTTTTTTCCTATTTTTCTTTATTTGTTTAGTTGTAGTTGGACACAAAACCTTTATTTAATTAATTTATTTATTTTTATGTGGTGCTGAGGATAAAACCCAGGGCCTCACACATGCTAGACAAGAACTCTACTGCTGAGCCACAACTCCAGCCCCCTAGATATTCTTCTCATTTGCTAATGTAAATGCAATATTTTCATTCTATTATATTTGTAACTGGTTATTTGTATATAAGTAAGCTGTATATATGTTTTAATATAGATTTTGCAAGAGCTATTTTACCAAAATCATGGTTTTCTTTTACTTTTTAATATGACTATCCTGTATCTTTTTAAATTTTTTTTTAATTTTTAAAAATGATATAAAGAACATTTCAATAATAATATTAAGCAATATTATGGACAGAAAGCTCACCCTGACTTTGATAGTCATGCTGCTAGGGTTAACCATGATTCTGTGTCTTGATATATATACACTATTTAGAAGGGATTGTCACCTATAAAAAATGGGTAATGTCTTTAAGCAAATGCTTTTTAGTATTTGCATGGAAAGAGTTATGAAATTTATATGTACTCTCTGTGTTGAACCCCATGTAGTCATTATATAGTATATTGCATGCTGTTATTAAATTTTGATAATGTTTAACTTATTTTATTGATAGTCACAAGTGGCAATTTTTATATTTTTTCTAATTTTCTAACTAAATAATATTTTTGTTGTATGTGTCTGTATACTGGCTTTAAAAATATTTTGAGGGCTTCACCTTCATTTAATTTGCTGGGGAAATTTTTTAATAGGTTTGAATCATACTATCATGTCCTAGAAACTTTGAAATAATAGTTCATATGTGTACTCATCAAATCTCATATTTGATAATTTTCACATTTTTTCCTTTCTAGACTATTGTTATGCAAACATTGGAAATTTATACTGGTTCTAGATAATTATTCATTTCATCTAGATTTCAATATTGGTTTGCCATTGTCATAACAGAAGGGACTTTTAAATATTCTTATACCATTGTTCTTGTTAATCTATATTCCTCTTTTCAGTTCTATCTTGATTTCTGTTGTTTGCTCTATAACTAGGTTTACCATAGAATTTATCAACCAAATCAGGACTTCACTAAAATTAAAAAGAAGTCTCATTAATAATTATGTGAGGAAAATAGATATTAACTGAGACTTATAGACATATTCTGTATAACATCTATTTTGCTTTTTGTGTTGTTATGTATTTGTAATCACACCTGATTTTACTTCTAATATGGAAGCTTTTCAGTCTGTTTTTAGTTCTTATATAATTTTGAAATTTTTATAATACACTAGAATCTTTAGTTGTTGATATATAAAGTTTAGGTATTATCCTTCACAGAGAGACAAAGAAATTGGTGCACTTTTACTGCTTCCCATTATCATTCTCTCTTAATTCCCCCTCGACACCTGTTTTCTGCATATTATGTCTTTTATATTATGAAAATTTCTAATTTTAACCTCATGTAATTATATCCCCAAAGTCTGTTTAGCCTTAGCTCTAGCTTTTAATGGATTCCAAGCTGACTATCAGTTGTTTCTCAAAGGTTTCTTGGTACAGTGTTGGTAAATGGTTTACATTATCAAAAATGGTGTTTGCTTTTTTGTTGTTGCTGTTTGTTTTTTTTTTAAAGACAGGACATCCTGGGTTCCTACTTGTTTAAAAATGCCTGGAACTTCAGTGTTGGAATTATAATTACATTGTCATATTTTATTTCACAGAAATATGTGTAGCAATATGTGTCTTCCTTGTCTTACTTGCATTGAATATTGTTTTGAAGAGGGCTGAGGCCAGTCTGATACTCAAATATTGTTGCCAGTCTGCCTTTATTTTCCCTATATTTTCTGTAGTATTTTTATCCTTTGTTTGAAATTTCAAAGCATTACTAATATGTGTGTTTCTTTCATCTGTTGTATTTTTTCTTAGACTATTGTACACCTTCTTGCTCAGTATGTTCATTCATCTTTTATTTAAAAATATTTTAAATTTTTCTTAGAATTATTTTTTATTCTGTTTATTTGCATCCTTAAGATATGCTATTATTATTTTCTAGAGCAATTATCTTCTCTTATGTACCTTTTTAAGAATGCTCTCTATTGATATGATTATGGTGTATAAAGTTGCAAAGGTACAGAGAGTTCCCATATATTTTTCACCCAGTTTCCCCCAATGATGATACCCAAAATAGTTATAGCACAATATTAAAAGAGAAAATTGGCATTGATATGTATATATGTAAGTTTATTTTTTCTTTGTTCTTAGTGCATTATGATTATTCTTAATAGTGGGATTCATTATCATGCACATTCTTCACTTGTAAAGAGTTATGTAATTACTACCTCAATCAACATACAGATCTACTCCATTACTACAAGATCTTCCTTTATGCTACTTTTTTATACTCACACCAACCTGGTCCCTTCAACCATCCCTAAAGCCTAGAAAACACTAATCTATTCACTTCCATGGTTTTGTCATTCTGAGACTGTTATATGAATGCAACAAAACAGTATGCATGACATTTTGTACTCAGCATAATGCCCTTGAGATCATCCAACCAAATTGTAATGTATATAAATCATTTGTTCCTTTTCCCAATGAAAACATTTTTATTGACACATAATAATTACAAATATGTATGGGTACAATGTGATATTTGAACACATCTATTCAATATACAAAGGACAAATCAGGGTAGTTAGCATATCCAGTCCTCAAGCCTTTATCATTTCTTTCTGACCAGACCATTCAACATCCTTTCTTCTAGCTATTTTGAAGCATCATTTTCCTTTTTATATTGCCGAATAATATTGCATGGCATGATACCATAGTTTGAATATTTACCCATTGGGGAAAAATTGTAGTTGTTTTCAGGTTTTTGGAAATTATGAGTAAAGTTGCTGTGAACATATGTGTGTACGATTTTATGTGAACGTAAGTTTTCATATTTGAGATAAATATCCAGGAGTTCAGTTGCTGGGTCCTGTGGTTGGTGTTTTCTTTTAAAAGTAAGCAAACAACTAACAACTTTTCAGAGTGACTGTATCTGTATATCCCCATCAGTAATGTGTGAGTAATCCAACTTCTTTATATACTGTGGAACATTTGGTGTTTTCACTTTCACTGTTTTTCTCTTTTATCTAGTCTGACAGATGTGTAATTATATCTCTCATAGTTTTAATTTGCAATTTCCTAGAGGCTAGTGATTTCAAACATCTTTTCAGGGTCTTATTTTCCATTCATATGCACTCTTTGGCAAAATGTCTGTTAAAATATATCATTCTTATCTGATAATTTTAAAACAGGAAAGAAGAGATTACTGGATTTGACTTTTGTCTGGCTATTTTACAACTCTATGTATCAGAGATTAACTTGTATGTTTTTTATTTTATAGAGATGAAGGTAATTTTTGTCCATTGGAACAGATAGCTCCAAGAGTTTATGAGCCAGTTAGACATTAAGCAGTTGTGTACTTAATCCATCTCTACCATTTCTTTGCTAAATTGCCTATATACCTGACTTTTCAAATGCTTTTGTGGAACTTTTTTTAACCATCTTTCAGATATCTTAATTAATGAATTAATGGTATTGTTCATTTTATATTTGTCTTAGTTTTGTGATTTTATCTTTCTGAAAATTATACTTTAACCATCTTGGAGGTTTCATTGAAATGCCCTAGTAACTCACCTGATGGAGCTAAGTAAACTAAATCTCTTGCTTAAGTTCAGGCTTGTTTTCTCCTGGTTCCTAGAATGAATTCCAAGTGACAATTAACATTTCACTTCATCAACTCTGTTTTTCTATGTTGTTCCCCACTTCTATTCATTTTATTCTTTTATATTTTTTTTCTGTTTTGTGCTCAACTGATAAGTTGTTTTTCCTTGCTGGCAGCAATGATTGGAGATTTGGTTTTATGGCCATACCATTTGTAACATCTGTTAGATGAATTGTAGAGATTTATTCTCTACTGAGTGAGAGAAGATAGAGAATTGGGTATGTTAATATTTTGACTTTGGGGTTTGAGTGTTTACAAATTGAGAATTTTGTTCCTATTGGGAAGGAATAAATCTCTTTGGGATTTTAATTGGGGGAATTTTATTGTTCAATATTGACCTGTGACTAAGGTTGTAGAACAGAAATTATAAACTCGATTTGTGTCTGTGCATCTATACTGGGATAAAAGAAATTTATTTATCATAATGTCACTGTGAAATGTTTTTCAACTTTATGGGATTAGATTGAATGTCCCTTAAATTTGAAACAACTCTATTCTGATTGATTTATAGAGATAAATGACCCACATATAAATCTGATATCCAACCTCAAAATCACAGAAAATAAATTTAAAAACAAAGCCCTGAACTAATATTTCAAAATGTGCAATATTTAAAATCTTACAGGAATTTCTAGCTCAAAAGTCATTTTAAATCCAAGTTTACTTAATGAGACTGTATCTTTTGGACAATTTCAACTGGTTTAGCAGTTTTGATTAAAATAATAAACTAGCAACTCCATGTCTTTTGTTTTTTGTCTATCAGTGCTTGTGTATAATACAAGTATTTTGGTTTTTGTTTCATTTTCTTTAATTTGGATTTGTGTTTTCTTCAAGTGATGAATAAATGTGAACTCCAAGACTTATATTGGTTTACTAATCAGAGATATTACTGTTACTTCTGGAAACCATTAAAGATCATTTTTAAAAGTTTAATTTGTGTTAAACTAAAACACATTTTTATTCTGACTCATTTTTCTTTCAACAGCAATTATATTTTGTAGTGTTTTAGCTTAAATAAAATATCTATGATTCTTGGATGATGTAAAAATTTAGATTAACATCAAATCAAGTTAATTAATGGATGATAATTAGATGCTGTAGGGGAGAAAAAGTAACATCTTTTCTTTGCCCTGTTCATGGCTGACATCCATATAACAAAAAGATAGATTTGCAAGAGAAAAGCATAACAAATTTATTGAACCAAAGATTTTTATTAGTACATTATAGTTATATGTAATATTGGGGTTAATTTTGGAATAATCATACATGCATGGAATATAATTTGCTCCACTTCGGTCTCAGTACTTCCTCTTTCCCTTCCCACTTCCCACCCTTTCTCCATTTTCATCTACTGGTCTTTCTTATGTTCATTTATAGTTTATTTTTTAACTGGTGTATTATAGATGAACATAAAGGTAAAATTCACTGTGCTATATTCATATATGTACATAGCACAGTTCACTCAGTTTCATTCCACAGTTCCTCCCTTTTCCTGTCCCTCTTTACTCCCCCTCTATCCCCTTCTCTGTTACATTGATCTCCCTCTTATTTTCATATGATCTTCCCAGTGGCCTTTCTTTCTCAAATTTTAGGCCAGCTTCTGAATATGAGAGAAAAATATTCAACCCTTATATTTCTGATTCTGGCTTATTTCACTTAGCACAATGTTCTCCATTTCCATCCATTTACAAGCAAATGCATTATTTCATTCTTCTTTATGACTGAGTAAAACCTCCCGTTGTGTGTGTGTGTGTGTGTGTGTGTGTGTGTATAATATATAATATTATATATATATATATATTATAATATATATATATAATATTTTCTTTATTCATTCATCTGCTGACAGGCACCTGGACTGGTTCCACAACTTGACTTTTGTGAATTGTGTTACTATAAACACTGGTGTGGCTGCATTCCTGTAGTATATTGATTTTAGATCTTTTGGATATATACTGAAAAGTAGGAGAGCTGGGTCATATGGTGGTTCATTTCCTAGTCTTTTGAGAAATGTCCATACTATTTTCCAAAGTGGTTTTACTAATTTTCAGCCCTACCAACTACGTATGAGTGTACCTTTTCTCTCCTCCACCTCATCACCAAATTTTATTATTTGTATTTTAAGTGATTGCCATTCTATCTGGAGTGAGATAAAATCTCAATGTAGTTTTGATTTTCATTTTTCTGATTGCTAGGAATGTTGAGCAATTTTTTCATGTATTTGTTGGCCATTTTTATTTCTTCTCTTAAAAATATCTATTTATTATTTTGCCATTTGATTGATTTGGTTATTTTTTGTTGTCAAGTGTTTTGGGTTCCTTATATTCTGGATATTAATCCTGTGTCAGAGGAGTAGCCTATAAAGATTTTGTTCTATTCTCTAGGTCTCTCTTCATGTTCTTACTTGTTTCCTTTGCTGTGCAGAAGCTTTTTGATTTCATGCCATACCACTTATTGATTCTTGGTTTTATTTATTGAACTTTAGGGGTCTTGTTAAGGAAGTTGGTACATACACGAATATTTTGGAGTGCTGAGCCTGTTTTCTTCGAGCAGTTTCAAAGTTTCTGATTGAATTTCTAAGTCTTTGATCTACTTTGGTTCGACTTATCTGCTGGGTAAGAAAAAGGGATCTAATTTTCATTCTTCTAAATATAAATATTTAGTTTTCACAGCGCCATTTGTTTAAAAGGCTATCTTTTCTCCACTGTATGTTTTGGAAACTTTTTCAAGTATCTAATTATTGTATCTATGTTTATTTGTCTCTGTATCTTCTATTCTATACCATTGGTCTTCAAGCCTGTTTTGATGCCAGCACCATGCTGGTTTTGTTACTGTAGCTCTGTGGTATATAATTTGAGGTCTGGTATTGTGATGGATCCAGCATCATTCTTCTTGCTCAGAATTGCATTGGCTACTCTGAGTTTTTATTTGTCCAAATGAATTTTAGAACTGCCTTTTTTCCTAGTAATATGAAGAATGTCGTTGATATTTTGATGAGAATTGCATTGAATCTGTATATTACTTTTGGTAATAAGACCATTTTAATAATATTAATTATTTTTATCCAAGAACTTGTGAGGTCTTTCTATCTTCCAAGGCCCTCTTCAATTTATTTCTTCAAGAAAATTAGAGATAAAAAGGAGATATCACCACAGACACTTCTGAAATCCAGAGAAGCATAAGAAACTATTTTGAAAATATATATTTTAATAAAATGTAAAATCTAGAATATATTGACAAATTTCTAGATATATATGACCTACCTAAATTGAACCATTAGGATATAGAAAACCTAAATAGACCAATATCAACAATGAGATTGAAGCAGCAATTGAAAGCCTTCTAACAAAGAAAAACCCAGGACCAAATGGGTTATCTGCTGAATTCTACCAGAACTTTGGGGACAAACTAATTTTTTTATTTATCATCAAATTAGTCCATGAAATATAATGGGCTAGAAGAGCCCGAAATTCAATTTAGGAAGCTAGTATCACCCTGATACCAAAATCAGACAAAAACATAAAGGAAAGAAAACTTCAGGCCAGTATCCCTGATGAACATAGATGTAAATTCCTTAATAAAATATTGGCAAACTACATTCAGAAACATACAACAAAGATAGTACATTATGATCAAGTGCCTTTCATCCCATGGATGCCAGGTTGGTTCAACATAAGCAAGCCAATAAAAGTAATTCACCACAAATATAGAGTTAAGCAAAGGAATCACACGGTTATCTCAATAGATGCAAAAAAGTATTCGGCAAACTCAGCATCCATTAATGTTAAAAATGTTAGAGAAACTAGAGTTAGAAAGAACTTCCCACGACATTGTAAAGGCCACATATGCTAAGCCTACATCCAATGTACTGAATGGAGAAAAAATTAAAGCATTTGCTCTAAAATCAGCAATAAAACAAGTATGTCCACTTGTACCACTCCTATTCAACATTTTTCTTGAAAGTCTATACAGAGCACTCAGGCAAGAGAAAGGAAACTAAAGGGATCCAAATAGGAAAATAAGAAGCCAGCTGATGACGTTATCTTATATGTAGACCAACCAAAAAACAAACAAACAAACAAACAAAAAATGACCAAAAAATTTCTAGAGCTGATAAATTCTGTAAAGTAGCAGGAAAGAAGATCAACATACAAAATCAATTACTTCCTACACTCCAATAATGAACCTCCTGAGAGAGATATCAAGAAAACTCTCTCATTTATAATAACATAAAAAACCCACAGAAACAAAAACAAACAACTTGGGAATAAATCTAACTGAAGAAATGAAATACTTCTACAATGGATACTATATAAAACTGAATATTAACCAGTTTTATATGACACAGGACCTGTAGAAGTGAATACTCAAACACTCAGGGAAAACTATTCTTATAGTTAGGTTTGATGAAAACAATGTCATCTAGAAGGTCTTTTTTTTTTTTTTTAAATTCGCTCTAATTAGTTATACATGACAGTAGAATGCACTTTGATTCATTGTACACAAATGGAGCACAATTTTTCATTTCTCTGGTTGTACACAAAGTAGAGTCACACCATTTGTGTAATCATACATGTACCTAGGGTAAGTATGTTCATCTCATTCAACCATCTTTCCTGCTATCATACCCCCTCACTCCCTTTGCTCGATCCAAATTTCCTCCATTCATCCCATGCTCCCCTCGCCATTATGGATCAGCATTTACTTATAATAGAAAACATTCAGCCTTTGGTTTTTTGGGATTGGCTTACTTTGCTTGGCATGATATACTCCAACTCCATCCAATTTATCTGCAAATGCCATAATTTTATTCTCATTTAATACTGAGTAATATTCCATTGTATATACACTACACTTTCTTTATCCATTAATCTATTGAAGGGCATCTAAGTTAGTCCCTCAGTATAGCTATTGTGAATTGAACTGCTATAAACATTGATGTGGCTGTATCAGTGTAGTATGCTGTTTTTAAGTCCTTTGGATATAGACCGAGGAGTGGGATAGTTGGGTCAAATGATGGTTCCATTCCAAGTTTTCTAAGGAATCTCCATACTGCTTTCCAGATTAGTGAAATTTGCAGTCTCACCAGCAATGTATTAGTGTGCCTTTTCCCCTCACATCTTCGCCAACACTTATTACTGCTCATATTCTTGATAATTGCCATTCTGACTGGAGTGAGATGAAATCTTAGTTTTGATTCGCATTTCTCTAATTGCTAGAGATGTTGAACATTTTTTCATATATTTTTTGATCAATTGTATATCATCTTCTGAGAAGTGTCTGTTCTGTTCTTTAGCCCATTTATTGATTGGGTTATTTGTTTTTTGGTGTTAAGTTTGTTTGAGTTCTTTATATATCCTAGAGATTAGTGCTCTATCTGATGTGTGTGTGGTAAAAAATTGCTCCCATTATGTAGGCTCTCTCTTCACCTCATTAATTTGTTTCTTTTGTGGAGAAGAAGCTTTTCAGCTTGACTTCATCCCATTTATTATTCTTTATTTTATTTCTTGTGTTAGGAGTCTTGTTAAGTAATTCAGATCCTAAGTCTACCTGATGGAGATTTGGTCTTACTTTTTCTTCTGTATAGGCTTAGGGTCTCAGGTCTAATTCCTAGGTCCTTGATCCACTTTGAGTTGAGTTTTGTGCATGGTGAGAGATAGGGGTTTATTCTAGCAGTTTTAGTGGACAAAAAATAATGTTATCTAAGCTAGGCAGGGTGGCATATGCCTGTGAACCCAGATAGTCCAGAGTCAGAAGGGAGAGGATAGCAAGTTTGAGGCCAGTCTGGGAAAAATAGTGATAACCTATCTTGAAATTAAAAGGTCTGTATATGTAACTCAGTCATACAGTGCTTGCCTAGTATTTGGGAGACCCTGTGTTTGATTTTAGTATGTAAAAATAACTAAAAATAAAGGAAGTGTATGATCTAATGGTAATAAATATATTGAGCATAACTTAGCAAGACCTGTTTGTTCAGATTCTTTTTGGCCTCTCTGTGTAACATTCCTTTCTTCCTAAATATGGCTGGACATCTTTAAGGTAATGGTATTATGATGTACCTTTAGGGGAGGTACATCATATAATTATTTTATAAAGAGTTCTCACACAGAAAGGCAAGAGGAAGAGAGTACAATTTCTTCTTCAGCTGTTTTCTCAATTTACATGGTAATCTATTTTGAAGAAGCATGTACTTCATCCTTTAAATGCCTAGAAAATTTCTACATAAATTTAATACTAAACACTGATTACTAAACATAATTTTAAGTTCATATGCTTTTACTGATTTTTTTATATCTCCATTATATTTACATTCCTTACATTGGCTATATTTTTGGGTAATAATAATGAACATGTTCATTTATGTCACTTTAAGAAGGTATAAAAGCAATATGAGTGTGACTCACGTAATGTATTGTATTAGTCGCTAAAGTCTTAGAGAGTTCTCAAGTTATTGAACTTCCAGTTTTTTCTGTAAAGTATAAGTTCATTTTCTTTATTAAAATTTATGATTAATATGGTTGGTTGAGACTACAGTAGATCAGTATTACAATTGAATATAATTAGGTATATAAGGCAATGGTTGAGTTTTGTTTTTCAAGAGAAAAAGAGGATAATTTTGTCTTAAAGGGGTCCAGGAGTTCCAGAATGTCCAAAAGAGAAAAGTCAAAATCTTATTATATATAGAAAAATATTAAAGGTTTTAAGAAAGGTAATTTACATTGTATATTTGAACATAAAAAACAATTAAGCAGAGGACACAACATGGCGGCGGGTGGGGAGGTGGCACTCCCATGACCTGCTCCGCTGTGCTTGCAATGAGCGAGTTTGGAGCTGCCAGATGCTCTTGTCAAGAGCATTTGGCGAAGTTGGGCTGCCGTGAAACCTAGGGGAGGAGTTTGAGCATCTCAGAGGCTGCGGCTGCTCAGATGTGAGTGAATCCGAGCCACCCCATGTGCAGAAGTACTGGCTAGTTGATCAGCAGCCCCCATAACATCACATCACCCAGGCTAAACATAAAGTCCTAAGACCAAGCCGCAGTTCTCTATACACCATCAGAATCCATATGCCTTTTATGAAACTAATGAATTTACTTTAAATTACAATTAAAACCAACATCTCTAGACATTGTCTCCCATCACAAAGGAGAAATCTTAGAGCTATACAAAACCAAAACAAATTTATAGGAGAAAATAGTAATTCAGCAATCAAACAGAGCTGGAAAGAAACACGAGCATCATGAAAAAGCAAGGAAGAAAAGGAACACAAATAATGCAGGAGAGCTTAAATTTACAGGAGAGGATAGAGGCATCAGAGAAATGGTCAGATAAAGAATTCAAGGATACCTCATTCAGATGGAATGGAATCTTAAAGAGGTCATTAGATAGTAAATGCAAACAATGAAAGACCACTTCGACAACAAATTTCATAAACAAATTCAAGAAGCAAAAGAACAACTCTACAGGGAGATAGAGGTTATAAAAAAAATCAAACAGAAATCCTAGAAATGAAGGAAATTATAAACCAAATTAAAAACTCAAATGAGAGTATCACTAGTAGAGTAGACCAAGTAGAAGTCAGAACATCAGACAATGAAGACAAAATATATCATCTTGAAAAGAGTCTAGTCAACTCAGAAAGGCTGGTAAGAAACCATGAGCAAAATATTCAAGAGATATGGGTTATTATAAAAAAAAACAAAGTCATTGGGATAGAGGAAGGTATAGAGGTCCAAATCAAAGGAATGAGCAATCTGTTAAATGAAATAATTTTAGAAAACTTTCCAGACATAAAGAATGAAATAGATGTCCAAATCCTAGAAACCTACAGGATGCTGAATGTACAAAACCACAACAGACCAACACCAAGACACATTATTATGAAGATATACAACATACAGAACAAGGAGAGAATATTAAAAGCTACAAGAGAAAGGAGGCAGATTACATTCAGGGGTAAACCAATTAGGTTAACGGCTGATTTTTCATCACACACGCTGAAAGCAAGAAGATCCTGGAACAACGTATTTCAAATGCCAAAAGATAATGGGTGACAACCAAGAATATTGTACCCAGCAAAATTAAGCTTCAGGTTTGACAACAAAATAAAAATCTTCCAAGATAAACAAAAGTTAAAAGAATTTGCAGCCAGAAAACCAGCACTGCAAAGCATTTTGGGAAAAACACTACACAAAGAGAAAATGAAAAACAACAACCAAAACCAACACAGGGAAGTACCTCAGTAAAGGGGGGGGTAACTAATCAAAGAGGAAAAACAAACCAAATTTTAAAAATAAATAAATAAACAAACATGACTGGAAGTACAATACATATATCAATAGTAACCCTAAATGTTAATAACTTAAACTCACCAATTAAGTGACATAGGCTGGTAACCTGGATTCAAAAAACAGATCCAACAATATGCTGCCTTCAGGAGATTCATCTGATAGGAAAAGACATACACAGGCTGAAAGTGAAAGGTTGGGAAAAATCATACCATTCACAAAGACCTTGGAAGCAAGCAGGGGTGGTCATACTCATATCGAATAAAATCAGCTTCAAGCCCAAGTTAATTAAAAGGGATAAAGAAGGACACTATATACTGTTAAAGGGAAGAATTCACAAACAAGACATAACAATCATCAATATATATGTCCCAAACAATGGTGCTGCTATGTTCATAAAACAAACTCTGATCAAGTTCAAGAGACAAATAGACCACAACACAATAATTATGAGTGACTTCAACACACCTCTCTCACCACTGGACAGATCTTCCAAACAAAAGTTGAATAAAGAAACTATAGAACTCAATAACACAATTAATAACCTAGACTTAACTGACATATATAGAATATACCACCCAACATCAAGCAGGGTTACTGATCCTTCAGGGCTGGAGCAGGCCAGACTGCGACGACCCGTGTCACACAATTAATAACTTTGACTTAATTGACATATATAGAATATATCAACCAACATCAAGCAGATACACTTTTTTCTCAGCATCACATGGATCTTTCTCAAAAACAGACTATATATTATGCCACAGAGCAACTCTTAGCAAATACAAAGGAGTAGAGATACTATCATGCATTTTATCTGATCATAATGGAATGAAATTGGATATCAATGGTAAAATTAAGAAGAAAAATTCCTACATCACATGGAGAATGAACAATATGCTACTGAATGAACAATGGGTTACAGAAGACATCAAGGAGGAAATATAAAAATTCTTAGAGGTAAATGAGAACACAGACACAACATATCGAAATCTCTGGGACACTATGAAAGCAGTACTAAGAGGAAAATTCATTGCATGGAGCTCATTTCTTAAAAGAAAAAAAGCCAAAAAATAAATGATGACCTCACACTACATCTCAAAGCCTTTGAAAAAGAAGAACAAATCAGCAGCAAATGTAGTAGAAAGAAAGAAATAATTAAAATCAGAGCTGAAATCAATGAAATTGAAACAAAAGAAACAATTAAAAAATTGACAAAACTAAAAGTTGGTTCTTTGAAAAAATAAATAAGATTGCCAGACCCTTAGCCATGCTAATGAAGAGAAGAAGAGAGAGAACCCAAATTACTAGCATACAGGATGAAAAAGGCAATATCACAACAGACATTACAGAATACAGAAGATAATTAGAAATTATTTTGAAACCTTACACTCTAATAAAATATAAGATAGTGAAGGCATCGATAAATTTCCTAAGTCATATGATCTGCCCAGATTGTGTCGGGGCGATATACACAACCTAAACAGACCAATATCAATGGAGGAAATAGAAGAAGCCATCAAAAGACTACCAACCAAGAAAAGCCCAGGACCGGATGGGTATACAGCGGAGTTTTACAAAACCTTTAAAGAAGAGTTAATACCAATACTTTTCAAGTTATTTCAGGAAATAGAAAAAGAGGGAACACTTCAAAATTCATTCTATGAGGCCAACATCACCCTGATTCTGAAACCAGACAAAGACACTTCAAAGAAAGAAAACTACAGACCAATATCTTTAATGAACATAGATGCAAAAATCCTCAATAAAATTCTGGCAAATCAGATACAAAAACTTATCAAAAAGATCATGCATCATGATCAAGTAGGATTCATCCCTGGGATGAAAGACTGGCTCAATATATGGAAATCAATAAATGTAATTCACCACATAAATAGATTTAAAGATAACAACCATATGATCATCTCAATAGATGCAGAAAAAGCATTCAACAAAATACAGCATCCCTTTATGTTCAAAACACTAGAAAAACTAGGGCTAACAGGAACTTACCTCAACATTGTAAAAGCTATCTATGCTAAGCCTCAGGCTAGCATCATTCTAAATGGAGAAAAATTGAAGGCATTCCCTCTAAAATCTGGAACAAGACAGGGATGCCCTCTCTCACCACTTTTATTCAACATAGTTCTTGAAGCACTGGCCAGAGCAATTAGACAGACAAAAGAAATTAAAGGCATAAAGATAGGAAAAGAAGAACTTAAATTATCACTATTTGTGGATGACATGATCCTATACCTAGAAGACCCAAAAGGTTCTACCAAGAAACTTCTAGAGCTAGTAAATGAATTCAGCAAAGTGGCAGGATATAAAATCAACACCCATAAATCAAAGACATTCCTGTATATCAGTGACAAATCCTCTGAAATAGAAATGAGGACAACTACCCCATTCACAATATCCTCAAAAAAATAATAAAATACTTGGTAAACAACCTAACAAAAGAGGTGAAAGATTTATACAATGAAAACTACAGAACTCTAAAGAGAGAAATAGAAGACCTTAGAAGATGGAAAGATATACCTTGTTCATGGATAGGTAGAACTAATATCATTAAAATGGCCATATTACCAAAAGTACTCTATAGGTTTAATGCAATGCCAATCAAAATCGAAATGGCATTCCTTGCAGAAATAGAAAAGGCAATCATGAAATTCATCTGGAAAAATAAAAGACCCAGAATAGCAAAAAAAAATTCCAAGCAGGAAGTGTGAATCAGGCGATATAGCGATACCAGACTTCAAACTATACTACAGTGCAATAGTAACAAAAACATCATGGTACTGGTACCAAAACAGGCGGGTGGACCAATGGTAGAGAATAGAGGACACAGAGAACAATCCACAAAATTACAACTACCTTATATTAGACAAAGGTGCTAAAAGCATGCAATGGAGAAAGAATAGCATCTTCAACAAATGGTGCTGGGAGAACTGGAAATCCATATGCAACAAAATGAAATTGAATCCCTATCTCTCACCATGCACAAAAGTTAACTCAAAATGGATCAAGGAGGTAGGAATCAAACCAGAGACTCTGTGTCTAATAGAAGAAAAAGTTGGCCCTAATATTCATCTTGTGGGGTCAGGCTCCAAATTCCTTAATAGGACACCTATAGCACAAGAGTTAAAATCAAGAATCAATAAATGGGACATATTCAAACTAAAAAGTTTTTTCTTAGCAAAAGAAATAATAAGTGAGGTAAATAGGCAGCTTACATCCTGGTAACAAATTTTTACCCCTCACACTTCAGATAGAGCTCTAATCTCCAGAGTATACAAAGAACTCAAAAAATTAAACAACAAGAAAACAAATAACCCAATCAACAAATGGGCCAAGGATCTAAACAGACACTTCCCAGAGGAGAATATATAATCAATCAATAATTACACACACACAAAAATGCTCACCATCTCTAGCATTCAGAGAAATGCAAATTAAAACCACTCTAAGATACCATCTCACTCCAGTAAGAATGGCAGCCATTATGAAGTCAAACAACAACAAGTGCTGGCGAGGATGTGGGGAAAAGGGTACACTTGTACATTGCTGGTGGGACTGCAAATTGGTGCAACCAATTTGGAAAGCACTATGGAGATTCCTTGGAAAGCTGGGAATGGAACCACCATTTGATCCAGCTATTCCCCTTCTCGGACTATACCCAAATGATCTAAAAAGAGCATACGACAAGGACACAGCTACATCAATGTTCGTAGCAGCACAATAGCTAAAATGTGGAACCAACCTAGATGCCCTTCAATAGATGAATGGATAAAAAAATGTGGTACTTATACACAATGGAATATTACTGAGCACTAAAAAATAACAAAATCATGGCATTTTCAGGGAAATGGATGGCATTAGAGCAGATTATGCTAAGTGAAGTTAGCCAATCCCTAAAAAACAAATGCCAAATGTCTTCTTTGATATAAGGGGGGTGACTCAAAACAGAGTAGGGAGGAAGAGCATGAGACAATGTGATCCTGCAATCTGTACATGTGGAAAAATAAGAATTCATACCCCATTTGAATCAAATATATGATATGTCAAGATCATTGTATTGTCTTGAGCAACTAATAAAAAAAACAATCAAGCAGATTAAAATTTTGTCATTGTTGGCTCATTTTTAAATTTTATGTATAAGGGAATAAGTATATTGACTCTTGCTATATTCAGTTATAAAATAATAGTAGTTCACATTTATCAGGTATTTAGTAGGTGTAAGGTATTTTTTATTATTCATTTAATCCCCACAATCCTGAATTAGATTATATTATCCCTATTTTATAGACATTGAAAAAAGGTCACAGAAAAAAACCCCAGTTTCTTCAAGTTTATAGAAATAGTAAGTAATGAAACTCAGATTAAAAACTTCTTAAACATTTTTTAAAGTTAGAGAAAAATAAAAATAAATACTAAAAATTGAAGCATTTCCTGACAAATATTATATAAATGCAGGAAAATAATTTTTCTCTGTTAAAATAATTAACTTGTCTTAGAGGTCCTAACAAGGCACAATAAAAGTTATTATTTATTTTCCATGGGTAATTTTCTTTCTTACCAAAATAATTTTCTCTGATTTGTTTGGGTTATTATTTAAAATAACAACATCAAAACCACTTCTTCACTTTGTTGAAAAAGACAACATTTACAATTGTGTTACCTTCTTATATCCTTATTGTAAAACTTTTTTTGTGACTTGGATTAAATAAGTAACAAAGTATCGATTTTCAGGCACCCATCACCCTATTTGAATCAATGACCAAATGTCTGAAAACTTTTTACTTTCACAGCATCAGGTCTAAGTTGAGAAAAAAATAAATTCAGGCTACCTTTTTCATTTGAAGATATCTTTTAGATTTCTCTAATGAACTCTTGGAAAATCACAAATATTTGTTATATAAAAGAAAAGATGCTAGAAATAGTTTTGTTTGAGAGATCCATAAATCTTAATTACTCAATAATAGTGTATGAATTACATGAAAAAATCATCAGATCAGAATACCCTTCCTAAGATTAAAGTTTATATAAATCAAATGTTATTGAAATAAATATTCCACAGTTTATACATTTTATGTGAAGCCCTTAAGGATTTTTCAATGCCTCTACTGTCATAATACATGTTTATTCTTAGAGGAAGCTTTGATTAAAACCTTATAAAAGAGCTGTTGACTCCAACTGAATAGAAAATTCTGATATTATTGTACTATGATAAATTAACCATAACTTCTTAGTCTCATTACCAAATAGTTTTCTACTTTCTGATGTCTACCTGAAATGACTGTTATAAAATAGAAGCTGAAATCTGTGTCTTCAACAGAGAAGAATCTCATAACCTCTTGGAAAGGAGTGTAACTTGTACCCTGAACTATTTATACTTGAAAAAATAGACTTTGACTATAGGCTTCCCAGTTGACATGGCTTAATCAATTTTTGGTCTGTAACATGAACTGAATCAGGACAGGACCCTTTTTTATTCCAGAAGCAAACAGATTGTAGAAGCAGATTGCTGAATTGAAATCCAGTGGAATAAAATTATCAGATGGGACTGAGGAAGAAAAATCTTAATATAGTTATTTTGTTGGAAGATTATTGGAATATCCTTTTAATATTTGATGTTTTAATGGTATATAAGGAATCTCCATTCTTTTTAAAGCTATTTCTAATGTTAAATTTAGTAGACTGTAAATGAAAAAGAAACATTTTAAGTGTATCAGAGTCTCACTAGATTCTCAGAATTCAGAAAGAAGTACTTTTACTTGGGTATCTTTACTTTTAACACTAAAAATAAGCAAATGTCCTTTTACCCAATTATAAGTGAACAAATTATAAAACCATGGCCATCCTTGATAATATTATATCTGCCAATGATTCTCATCAAATTGGGTATATCAGACCCACCCTTAAAGAGCAAGTATTGCCTTTACTTGTGGACCAAATGTCCAGAAAATAACCACCTTGGGTTCTGGTTTACAAGGTCTTACAGATGGTTAAAAAAAATCATTTTCTGAAAGGCCAGGGGACTCAGAGAAGTTGGGGGCCATGCCACTTTCAGGAAAATTATATTTTTCTTTATTTCACCATGAGGATTTCTTAAAGATATATGCATTATTTAATTATTTTGTAAATACAAACTTGGGGATTTACTCAATGATTGTCTTCTGGAATGACACAGAATTTGCATCACAATTCATAACTCATGGTATTCTTTCTTTAAAACATGAAAGGAAATGTCATTTTTAAAACTAATTCAGTCATTCTATAATTGTTTCATCATTTTGGTTGATATGAGTAATGATGCTCGATATTTTATTGAGTATTTTGAATTTTATTGTTATTATTTTTGAAGTAATGAAGGCTAGAATTTATCAATTCACAATAAAAAAACTTTTTAAAAAAATTTTAAGAAACTAGCCTACTTTATAAGTGTTTGGTTTTATGTATAAGAAGATGCACAATTCCCGAATTTTTATGTTTCTAAATTTTTATGGAAATAAATCTTCCCTTTTTCCTAAAAGTAATAAAATTGTTGTGTGTTATATTTCTGGGTTTGGTGATAAAATGTAACATAATAGCTTCCATTCAAATATTAGTCTTGTGTATCTTGAGATTTCAGCCCAAAGTATTTTGTGTTTTGCATCCTTTATAATTGTAGATTGCAGTGCCACCTTGAGGAAGCGCCAAGGTCAATACAGCTTTTAATAAAGCTATGTATAGAGCAGTATATCTTGGTAGATTATCATAGTTTGGAAATAGGATTTGTGACATCTGACTCAACAAGTATCAGTCTTAGTGTACTCATGGAAGTATTGGCTGGAGTATTTGATGATAGGTTCATACCTCATATGAGGCTATCAAACCAAATGCTAGTCTATTGTCATGGACAATTATACTTTGAAAAATGGTAGAGGGATTCTAATTACTTAATGATAGGGACAGGTCCTGAGAAATGCCTCATTAGGCAATTTGACATGTGAACATCATAGATAGTACTAACAGAAACTATGATATCACTAGGCGATATAATATTATAGGACCACCATCATATATGCAGTCTGTTATTGACAAAATGTTGTTATGTGGTACCTGACTGTATATGCTCTATGGAGGCAGTTCATTGGTGTTCAGTTCCCAGCTGGGGGTTACACCACTAATACTCACAAGTCTAGTGGTATAGACTGGTTAAGTGACTCCTAGGTAACTGTTTCAACCTAATCTTCATGTTGTGTGTGTGTGCGTACACACACACACACACACACATAAAATACAGACACATATGTGAGGATGTGAGGTTAGGTGTTGCTCCCTGCAACAAGGGTATGTGGTAGACAGGCAGGACCAGCCTGTCATCTCAGAGGGGCTGAGCGAGAGGGTAAGCGTCGCTGTCCAGTCCCCATCCCAAGATTGGGAAGAAACCTCATTGAGTCGGGAGCTGAGTCAGCCGTGAAGGCACATCAGATCTCAACTTTATTATGTAGTTATAGAAGGAGCGGGTAAGAAGAGACAGTAGTGAGAACCAATAGGGGGCAGTTACCTCACTATTATTAAGGGCCTAGGCAGATTTCAAGTTAAACCATTAGGCGGGACTAAAGTCAAAAGCCCGCGGGCGAAAAGCCGGTGATCGCCAATCCAGCCAGGTCATTGGGAAATGCTCTGGAAGAAACCATGGGGCCTCCTCAGCCAACACCCAATAATGGTCGCAGTCCCAAAGGAGGTAAAAGGTTCCAACAGTTAGGTACACATATCATATATTTTTACCTTTGTTTGACTTTCATTCATTTGCGAATATTTATTTCTTCTCTACATCTTTGTTGATGCTATATCTATCTGACATCAAAAAATCACTATAGAGCTTTTTAAAATTACTCCTTCCTGAAAATAACTTTCAAATAGTAATTTATTATCAAAACCATCATGCTAAATAATACATAGATATTCTAATGTAAAATAGCTTTTCATTCTTATTTTTCAAGAAAATTAATATTCATATTCAAATACTATTAATGAAACTACATTGATATTAAATAATCCTTCCCTTTTTAGTAGTAATAGTAAGATAAGTGTTACAGAAATACCATTATGATCCAACACAAGATCAACAATTATACTTTGAAAATATGGTAAAGATGAATCTAACATCTTTCTAAAGGATTTGAATAAGTATGATTAAAATGGGTTACTTTTAGAAAGAAGGCATAAAATAAAGAAAAAAGACAA
The DNA here is from genome assembly GCF_048772815.1 of Callospermophilus lateralis. NCBI lineage: Eukaryota > Metazoa > Chordata > Mammalia > Rodentia > Sciuridae > Callospermophilus > Callospermophilus lateralis. The sequence goes on from NC_135325.1 coordinate 15,842,905, forward strand.
AAGATGGGGAGAGAAATAAAATACTTTATAGAAAGACATAGTTGTCTGTGGTCTAATTTGCACAATAATATTGTAAAATTGTAAGCATCATATTAGCTGAGAAACATTGAATAACTGGAATACATTTAGAGGTAGGTGTCCTGAATGTGAATTGAATTTCTTCTGTCAATTTCTTTAGAACTATACTCAGAATTAAATGTAGAGTAGTTCAGTAGCCATACTCTTGTGGATGGTGAATCCTAAAAGATTATTTTATAATGACACCTAAAAATTATTTGTGAATATTATGGGAGAATAATTCATCCAATTTTACTCTTATTCTGTGGTTTTACATTCCTTTATATTTATCTGACTTATCAATTTTTTTGCTTATGATTAATTACACAAACAGTATAATATCAGTGCTTTCCAAGATGTAATATGCACTATGACAGAAAGAATTCTAATTATAAGAGTATTTTTGCGTCCCAGAACTAAGCTAGCTCAGACCTTCTTCTTTATTGTATTATTTTTCTGAGCCTTTGCTCTGATAATCTAACAGTTATGCTCTAACAATAAGATATAGTTTCCAGCATTTTCTACACTTATTTGAAGATGGAACTTATTTCTTAAGGCTGGTTTGGACACCACTTTTTTTAACAGACTTTTTGTTTTTCATACTTTTTAATAACTCAATACTTCTTGACTATTTTATTTATACATTTTTATTATTTTCCAATAATTTTCATTCCAAACTGATATCTTCTTTTCCTGAGATATTTAAAATTGCTTGAATTTGAAAATGCTGAATTAAATTGATTTTTTCTTTTTTCATAATTCCCAAATGATACTCTATACTTTAAATTACAGCCTCACACTTAGTTATTCTCACTACAACTACACTATTCTGAATAAGAGGTAGTAAGTGGCTGGTTTGGTGGTGGATGGGAGAAGAAATTTCTGTCAAGGTTAGCAGATTTATAAGGCAGCAAGTATAATCTCAAGTGACCATGGTGTTCGAATCTGTGACCCAAGACTACCTTCTTAAATGCTGTCACTTGTCTTTCCAATGCCACTATATGCAAATGCTAATAAGACTGCTCCTTAGAGTGGAATGTAAGTGGGAGATGGAAGCCATACTTACTGTCTCCCATTTTTCTCCAAAATGAGCAGGAACAACATTTAATGGAATATCACATACAACCTGGACTTGTCTTGATTGATCCTGAACTGATAAAAGGGCCCTGAGCCAGGGAGTTCTCTTCTACAGCAAGAGGGTCTCAGCATGTAGCTGATCAACTCACATACCTGAAAGCCTTTATCATCTCATTAGTTTCCAATTGTCTGCTCCTCGGAGCTCTCACACATCATTTAGCTAAAGCCTCAGCTGGTCTTTGTCAGCTCTCATCAGGAGATCTGCATCCCAGTGATATCAAATCAATTTTATATCACAGCATAAGTCAAGTTGTAAGTTTGCTTGGCCAGCATGTATGGACTACTTTATAATAACTGAAATTCAGCATTTCCAAAATCTGTGTTTTGAAAATATTGCCAGGTGAAGGTCCATAATGGACTTACGAAGACCAATTAATTAGGATACTGTTTCATCTGTCAGAGTTGTTTAGCAATATCCAAGTTAACAGCCTCGTGTTGTTTCCAGGTGTATTGCTCAAATTCTGAACTTTCTTGTTGGCATTTTTAGAAGAATTTAAAGCATCTGTCCTCAACTTAGGCTTCACATTAGAAACATCTAGGGAACTTTTAAACTTTTAACTTAGTGCCTAGGCACTACCTCCAGAGATACTGATTTAATCGATCTGCAGTGAACCCCAGGTACTGTTATTGTTTAAAAAGCTCCCCATGTGATTTTAGTGTGAAGCTAGGGTTGAAAACCACTGCTTTATTATAACAGCAGTTACTTGAACTTTTTTGTGTTTCATAATAAGCTTCTGAAAGGTCAATGAAATAGGTGTTCCATCAAGAAAAAAAAAAGAAAATAATTGAGTGCTTTATTCTTTTTATTTTAAAACTAATACATTTCTATACTACCTCTAGAAAATCCACATTTGAAAACTCTCTATAGCTTGGACTCCTTTAAACTTTAATATGACAGATTGTATGTTAGCCTCAAAAATGGCAAATACATTAAACAATTGCCAATTACTTATTGAACACCTGCTTTAATTGGGTTAGATTCTCTGAGAAAAGTTAAGAGACTTAAAACATGTTCTTCAATGCATATCATTTTATTTGTGAAGACATTTTTATTTGAAATAATGAGCCATAATAGAAAAATTAATCAATGAATTTTAAATTAGAAATAGAGGCCAGAATTTCAACCAAGCTTCCCAACAAACTATTGAAAATCTTTTCTCTCAGGCCTGAGGGTAAAAAAGGCCCCGTCTAAACTACTGTATATAGTTTGGAAAGAAATGTGAGGGGATATAATTTGGCCTTAATAATTCAAGGAACATTCAGTGGGAAAGAGTTACTAATATAAGTACCATTGGTAGATTACAAAACTGATACTAGTGATTTTCTCTTCCTGTATCCACAAATTATAACAGTTTCTTCCTTTAATGCGGATTTGGCAATGTGACCTACCAGCTTAGGTGTACCAGCTCTGAGTCTGCATAGTTTTGCTTGCCTTTTGGTATTTTGTTATCACTATGGGAAAATGCTCTGGATAGCCTATTGGAGGTTGAGAGACATGGATCAGAGCAGTAGCTCCAGTGAACAGTCTCCAGATATGTAAATAGACCCAGCCAAGGTCAATAAAGTCATCCATCCAGTTGTCTCCAGACACATAAGTGATATGCTCAATAAGATCAATAATATTCCAATAAGTAGAATGGAGGAATGGTATAACTAAAAAATTATGTCCATTATTTTATTCATCTCCATGAGTTTTTAAATGTGAAAATCACATTTTGAATTGCTCTTTACACTGCTACTTATTTCAGTTTTAGGAGAGTTACTCAGTAGAATAGATGTAGAAACACATCCATCTTTGTATGTTACCAGTGAGAGAACTATCCAGACCTTCTTAAAAGACAAAGCCATATTTTTAGATACAATTTAATTTTTCCTTGTCACACAGGAAAATGGGAAAGAATTTGAAAAATCTGACTCTTTCTTAGTCTAGAAGTTGTACTTGGAGGAAAAAAGGTAACATTACTTTCTAAATTTGATTTGTGCTTTCCTGATCCAGGGTTTTCCAACCATGTCCAATTGCCCTTAAAAAATAGTTCAAAACACCAGTGTTGATTCTCTCAGGAATAGATTTATGCACACAGTCAGTAAATTTTTGTAGAAATTTGAAGGAAAATGATATTCAGTGAAATTATATATAAGGAGAAAAGTATCAATAGGGTATTTAAGGAGGTGCACAATAAAGACATGACAGTGTTTAGTTCACTCTTAGTGCTATTAAAGGCTTGGCATTGAATTTCTCTGTATGCCTACTGCCTATTCCCAGTAGCTATTCATATATGCTTCATCCTGCAAATGCTTCTCATATTGCCTGATGACAGGGATTTAGGATTGTGGATTAACTTTGCCTACCTCCCCACACACCTTCATTATTGGTCTACAAATGACCCTCTTATTATTAACTTTATTAGATGTACATATGTTAATATTTGTTCATCTATGCCAATGCTATAAGAGAAGCCAGCACTCACCAAGAAAATCAGAATTTAATAGTAACTTAAATCTTTATAAGTAATCTCATAGAAACTACTCTCTTACCTGCCCCCCCATCTAATGGAACAAATGGAACTATCATCTAAATATGTTCATCATTCATGAAGTTAAATTTTATACAGTTTTATAGTAGCTATTTGTATTTCTAAAAAATATACAAAAACATACACAGTCAGTTACATATATGTAAATAGGGGTTTATCTGGCTGTATGTTGTCTTTTGAAGATTTTTTTTAACTTAAAAGTTCTGAGATTCACTCATGTCATGTTCTGCTGTAAAATATTCCCTATAACTGCTGTACAATATCCTTTGAGTGAGCCTACACAATTAATTCTTCTAGTTTCTTCTTAATGGATCCTGATTATCCCCATGTTTTTGCTCTTGAATTCAGTATTACTATGCTCATTCTTACCTGTCTCTCAATGTAAATATATGAGATTTCCTTGGAAACAGAATTATTCATTCAAAAGTAATATGTATTTGCAATTTTACGAGATAACATCAAATGTTTCCCAAAGTAATTGTTCCAATTTAGATACTCAGCTACAATTTATGTAATGCTGTGCATCTATCTGTCTGTATCTTCTCACTATGTAATATTGTCAGACATTTATATTTTTCACCATCCCAATGACAAAAAATTACACATCACTTTGGTCTTATTCTGTGTTTCATTGATCAAAATACATATTCAGAAATTTATTGATAAGTTTTCATCATGTATCAGATGTCTGTTTATTTGTATTGGTACCAGGGATTGAACCCAAGGGCACTTAACCATTGAGCCACATCTCCAGCTCTTTTTTTTTTTTTATTTTGAGACTGGGTCTCACTAAATTGCTTAGGGCTCTCTAAATTACTGAGGCTGACTTCGAACTTGCGATCCTACTCCCTCAGCCTCCCAAACCACTGGAATTACAGGTGTGCACCACTGCACCTCGTGTGATGTCTATTCTTTTTTTCCCCTAATTTTTCTATCAGATTTTTTTAGTTATTTGTAGAAGATTTTTACATATTCCTTGTATTGTCATTTGTGTGTGACTCTAAATATATTACCAGTGGGTAACTTTTGCTTTCTTTGAGGAATATCTTGATAAACCAGACTTATTTGATCACAAATTTTTGTATTTAGCATTTTTAAAACTACAGAATAGGAAGCCAGACATGGATGAGACAGGAGGATCACAAGTTCAAGATCAGCCTGGGCAACCTAGGGAAACCTGGCCTCAAAACAAACTTAAAAATTAAAAAGGGCTGGATGTGTAGCTCAGTGTAGAATACCCCTGAATTCAAAAACAAGCTACAGAAAATTTGAAAAATTAAAAGAATACTAGTATAAACACCCATTGTTTGCCAGAGTTTACTCAAGGTAAACCCCAATATTCACCAATTGTTGAATTTTTGCCACATATGTGTGTGTGTGTGTGTGTGTGTGTGTGCATGCAACATACATAATACCATTTTGCTGAACCACTTTAAAGGAAATTGTTGACATCATGATACTTTGATTACTTCACCATGTGCTTATTAAGAATAAGGGCATTTTCTTAACAACAATATCATTACCATTTAAAATGATAAAAATTTTACATTTTTACATTATATAGGGCCAATATTTGTATCTCCCCACTTGTCGCTAAATTGTCTCCTGTAACTTCTAAAAATCCAACAAAAGTTCAAAATTTATTTTGGGTTTTATATTTATTTTTTAAATTCAAATATTCTCTTGCCTTTTTTCCTTGTTATTTGTTTTTATCCTTGTTTTTCATGGCATTAAATTGGTGAAGAATCTAGTTTATTGTCCTTCACAATGTCCTTTATTCTGAATCCTAGTAATTGTTTCCTCATGATTAGATTTATAAAACATAAATGCTTATAGTGAATATTGTCTTGTTGCATTAGCTAGAACTTCCAGTAGAATATTCTAATATTTTGTCATATTAGAAACCTGTAAAGCTAGTTGTCCCACTGTTGGTAGTACTACTGAATTTGATTAATTAGTTAAAGCATTATTGACCTGATGTTTCCATCATAAAGATAAGATTTCCCTTTGCATTTAGTAAGTAATCTGTAGTGGTACTTTAATAGCAAATAATCTTAATGGTTTTGGAATCAATTAATTATTATAACTATTGCATTAGAGGTTGCAAAATGATAATTTTCTAATTTTATTATTGCTTCCACACCTATTAGCTAGCAAATACTATAAAAAAAGAGCTTAAACCTCACCAGGTTTTTAAAACCTTTTTTTTAGTATTTTGTCTTTTATATTTTACATAGTATATTTGACATAAATTTTTTAACATTTCATATGCAAATACATTTGTCTTTTTGATATGTTTCTGTTTTTAGGTTTAAAAATGACATTTCCTGGTGTGGCTCAGTGCAGAGCACTTTCCTGGCACATGTTAGGTACTGGGTTCAATCCTCAGCACCACATAAATAAAATAAAGGTATTGTGTACATCTACAACTAAAAAAAAATTTAGAAATTACATTTCCTATCAAGAGATGACAAAGAGATAAATATTTGCCTGTATTTTCTTTACAACATTTGGGTTATCTGAATTTTTATGTAAGTTGTGAGATATAGCTCAATTTTATCTTCCTAGCTGATTAATTAATATTTCCACCATCTTTTACATTCAATAAACATTTTTTTCTCCAACAGATGAAACATATAATCTTCATTCTATACTAGCTTCTCATATATACTTGTGTGTGTTTCAAAGCTGATGACATTTTTTGGAGATTTTTAAAGAATAATTTAAGGTTCATAGCAAAACGGAGCAGAAGGTACAGAGATTTCCCTTGTACTTCCTGACTTCATACACATCTAGAACCTGTCCCACTATCTTCTTCCTCTACCAGGGGGACATACTTGTTAAAACTGATGAGCTTACATTGATGCATTATGATTACCAAATTTCAGTTTATATTAAGGTTCACTTTTGGTGTTGTGCATCCTATGGGTTTGACTAAATGTATAATGACAATATCTACCATTATAGTAACATATATAATAGTTTATCTGCCTTAAAAAATCCTCTTTGCTCCACCTATTCATCTCTCCCTCTCCCCAATCCCTTGCAACTATTGATATTTTTAATGTCTTTATAGTTTTTCTTTTCAGAGAATCATAGAATTGAAATCACACAGTATCTAACTTTTTCAGATTGGCTTCTTTCACTTAGTACTATGCATTTAAGGTTACTTTGTATATTTTTATGACTTGATAACTCATTTACTTTTAGCTCCAGACAGTATTCCATTGTTGAGATATATCACAGTTTATTTATTCATTCAATTATTGAAGACCATGTTGATTGCTTCCAAATTTTCCAACTATGAATAAACTGGTATAAACATCCATGTGCAACTTTGTATGAACCTAAGTTTTCAGTTTATTTGGGTAGATACCAAAGAGATGACTACTGGGTCATATGGTAAGTGTATGTTTAATTTTGTAGGAAATTGCCAAACTGTTTTCTAAAGCTATAGCATTTTGCATTCCCACAAGCAATGACTGAGAATTCCTGTTGTTCCTCAACATTTAGTGTTGTCATTGTTTTGAATTTTGTCCATTTCTCTTCTTGTCTTGTTTCATTAGCTAGAACTTCCAGTAAAATGTTGAAAAACAGTGTCAGAGAGGTGATGTCTTTGTCTTGTTCTTGATCATAGCAAGCTTTGGGTTTGTTACAATTAAGTGCAGTTAGCCGTAGGGGCTCTTTTTGTAGGTATGGTGGTTACTCAAAAAATTGAAAGTGCATTTACTGTCTGATCCAGTTATCACACTTTTGGGCATAAGACCAAAGGAAATGAAGTCAGCATACAAAATAGATACCAGTAAACCCAGGTTTATTAAGGTACTATTCTTAATAGCACCTAGATGTCCATTAAGGAATGAATGGATGAACAAAATGTCGTGTGCATGTGTGTGTGTGTGTGTGTGTGTGTGTATGTATGTATGTATTATACAATGCAATATTATTCAGCCATGAAGAAGAATGAAATCCTATCATTTGTAGCAAAATGACTGTAACTGGAGGGCATTATTATGTTAAGTGACATAAGCCAGACATAGTAAGATAAATATCACATGAATCTCATACATGAAAGCTAAAAAAATATAATCCTGGATATAAAATACTGGTTGCTAGAGGTTGAAAAGGGCAGGAGTGGTAGGTAAAAAGGAGTCTGAATTTGATTAGTTTGTTCTGTATGCATACACTGAAATATCACACTGACCTAATTAATATGTGTAATAAATAATATATTAATGAAAATAAAAGGCATATCACAGTGAACTCATTTGTTTTCTTTAAAATTTAATGTGATATATTGTATTCTTTTTAATTTCATGTTGTTCCAAATTATGTTAGAAGAAACTCATCCAAAGCCTCAGCTATCTTTTGACATATCCTCATTAGACCTTGAGTATTTCTTTAATTTTCAGTTAATAGAAGTTCTAGAATTATCTTATATTTTCCTACTTAATATCTAATATCACCTGTTTCCTCCAAGGAGAAAATCTGGGCTACTAATTTTATTGTTTTATTTAGTTATTTGTTTTATTGTAAATGTACAGTCAGTATTTTTATAGCATTACAAAACTGTATTAGTAAGTTTCCATATATTTCTGTATTAATATTCCATTAATCTGTCTATTCATGGATGATTACCAGAATCTTTGATTATGTGAGCTTATGAAATATTTTAATTTTCGTGCAACAATCCCCTCTACTTGCTTTGCATTTGAAGAATTTTAACCATATATCAATTTTAGCATTGTCAAATATATATTGTTTGTAGAAATCAAATTATTTTCAAAATATTCATTGCCCCTCAAATGAAAGGATTTTACACCATATCCTAATGAATTTACTCATAGAAAGTAGTGTGATTTATTTTGGGCAACTGGGAACAGAAATGACACTTGTCACTCCCTGGATGAAGATTTATGAGCTGGCATTCAATTAAACATGTTTTTTCTTCCCTGCTTTTATAATCATGAAAATATTCTTCAAGGTTAAACTTTGGTCAACCTGAGTTTCTGAGTAATTATGAGCATAGAACTTTTGCTGTAATGTGTATCATTTTGAAAAATATATTTTTCTTGCTATGAATTGTGGTATTGTGTGCAAAGTAATCCTCTCCTTCCCCGAAGCCTAAAGGATAGTTACTATTTCACTAAGGGTTTTAAGGTGTTTTTTTTTTTGACATTTAAGCCCTTAATCTATTAATTTTATTAAATTAAAATTATTAAAATATATTAATTTTATTAATGGTGTATAATAACAATGCAATTTTATTTTTTATTTCATATAGTTGAATATTTTAGGTCCATTCATTGAGTAATGCCTTCTTTCTAAAGTGATGTAGTGGGAGAGCTCTCTGATAACTGAAGTTCCATACAAATGCTCTGATTCTGAGCTTTTTATTCTCTACTGGTAAATCTGACTTTCCCCATGCCTGTGAGACACTAAATTAATATAGTTTTATTATAATAAATTATATGTTGAAATGAGTCTCTTCTTCCTTTTCTTCAGAAATATCTTTTCTATAAATATTATAATCAGATTATTAAATTCCATGAAAATTCCTGGTAGAACTAATTTGAATTTGCTGTGGGATGTGGTATGAATAGCATGAATCTAGAGATCAAACTAAGGAACAATTATTATTTTTTATATCTTTTTCCTGTCTGTGGGTATATTTCTCCATTTACTTAGGTCACTTTTAATGTTGCTTAATAGAAATTTATACTTATTTCCTGTCATTTTTGAACATCTTTTGTTATTCTCAGTTATGTGATACTCTGTGATACTAGTGTAAGTTGTCTTTGCTTAAAAACATATTAAGTTGCTTGTTTTTGATATATTGCAATGTGACTGATTTATGCAAATTAATCCTCTATAGCTATCCAACTGCCAAACTCACCTATTATTTTTCTAAGTTGTGTGCATATCCTTTTGAGACTTCTCTACAAATTATTGGTGGTGGTTTTATTTTTTTCCTCTAATCCTTTTGTCACTAATACTTGCCTAACACTTTTTTTTGACAACAGCCTACATATAACACAGTATTGAACTGAAGTGGTAATGGTGAACATACTCATCTGTTTCTGGATTTAAAAGGAATGGTTCTAAAATTGGCTCACTTGGAATAGTTATCTGATACACACACACACACACACACACACACACACACACACACATTTATATGTAAACATATGAGTGATCTGGTTATGAAAATTCCTTCCTATACCTAATTTACTAAAATTTTTACTAAATTTTAAAATCAAATAAATATTGTATCGATTAACTGGCCATATGATTTGTTTCTAATCCATCAAAAAAAATTAAACCACTTTTATACATATTTGCTATGTTCATCTCCTTAGTTTTTCAATATAGATTTGTTTCATTTAATTTTAACTTCCTTGTAATGATCATACTTTATTGTCTATCTAAAAAATAATCTGACATTTTCTAGTTCTTTGAATTCTTTAAAAGTAACTCTTAGAGGTTGCTTTGAGAAGATATCAAAATTCCTTTGCATTCAAATTTATTTAAAGCTGTCTAAAATACACCTTTGTCACTGCCTACATGATGTTTACTCAGTTTCTCATACTAGCATGGTGAGTTGGATTAGAAATATTAAAGGTATGAGAAATTTAAGATATAAAGACAAAGACATGGAAATAAGTGATAAGTGGAGACCTGGTGGGATGATCGAGCTCTGATACAGTCTGGGTCTAACAAAGGAAAAAAGAAGTGACAAAATCATGGAATTTGCAGGGAAATGGATGACGTTAGAGCAGATTATGCTAAGTGAAGCTAGCCAATCCCTAAAAAACAATTGCCAAATGTCTTCTTTGATATAATGAGAGCAACTAAGAACAGAGCAGGGAGGAAGAGCAGGAGGAAAAGATTAACATTAAACAGAGACATGAGGTGGGAGGGAAAGGGAGAGAAAAGGGAAGTTGCATGGAAATGGAAGGAGACCCTCATTGTTATACAAAATTACATATAAGAGGTTGTGAGGGGAATGGGAAAAAAACAAGGAGAGAAATGAATTACGGTAGATGGGGTAGAGAGAGAAGATGGGAGGGGAGGGGAGGGGGGGATAGTAGAGGATAGGAAAGGTAGCAGAATACAACAGTCACTAGTATGGCATTATGTAAAAATGTGGATGTGTAACTGATGTGATTCTGCAATCTGTATTTGGGGTAAAAATGGGAGTTCATAACCCACTTGAATATAATTTATGAAATATGATATGTCAAGAGCTTTGTAATGTTTTGAACAACCAATAAAAAAAGGTAAAAAAAACCCCAAGAGAACCAGCACGTTTATTTATATAGGTATGAGCACCAAAGTGTTTCAGTGTGAAAAAACTTCTTTAGGTAAACAGGATGAAGTTGAACAAAATAGCTTGGTTGGGGCTTAGCAGTGTAGGCCCATCTCTTCTACCTCCAGGTAGCTGGGATTTGAAATCAAGGCCTTTGAACTAGTGAATTCCATGACAAGCATGGAATCTCTTCTATCAACAGGAGTTATCTTGCAAATGAGCATTCCCCTCAGCTTGACACCTCAGGGTTCCCAGAAGCATTGTCTCACAGTCCAGGTTTTACATAATTCAAAGCAATGATTTATTTACTGCTCACAACACATGTAGAAAAGGAATTACATTTATAAAATAATTTCTTAGAATTAAGCTCTATCAAAATGCTAGTAAGTATGATAATAAATCTACAAACTTATCTATCATCTGCACCATTCATTATGCCATCATTTCCTGTCCACAAGAATTTATGAAAGCAAATGGAAACTGATGAGAGAATCAGAATTTCAGTAAAGGAACAAAAGAGATATATACCTTTTGGGAAAAAAACAATTATATAAATCACTATCAACTGAAAGTGTTTCTAACCTTTAATTTCTAAAAGAAACACATGCTAGCATCGGTGAACATTTCAAGTATTAATTAATTCGTTTAAATGCATAGATTATGGGTTGCAAGGTTATTTGCAATAGGATCACTCAGTTTATTATTGGTATAAAGTTGCTACAATGTAGTGTCAGAAGAACACCAAGACATTAAAAAAAGGAACAATGAAATACAGCAATATTTTAAATGACCCTCATTTTATTCTAATAAATAGGATGAGTCAATGAATATCTGTCATTTCTGCTCAGTTGTTTTGAAAATGTTCATAAAATTTCCAGGTCCTACACTGTGATATTTACTGTTATTCTGATTTTCTATATAAAGGGCAATACAGGACATGGAAGCTGAATGTAAAGTATAGCAAACCAAGATCATTCATCTTACACAGTAATTATCCCTAAAGCAGGAGCTCCTCCAGGGTATTCCCTTTGCAGCAGAAGGGTCATTTTATCTTAAGGTCGTGCCTACCTAAATTTCCCCATTTCCTGATGTTAGCATCAATAACCCATGCTGGGATTAATACAGCGTACCTTCCTAAAATAACCTTCTATTACAAGGTTGGATAGTTCTCAAAACCGCCTTCAATATCAATCTTACATAATGATGAAAACACAAGGTTAAAAAGTTTGGATTTAATATGAATCTATGAGTTCTTCTTCATAATAACATGGGATGATAATGATTCAAGGTAATTGGAGGATCTATAGCATACTATTGATTTCTTCAAACTACAGATATCAGGCAAAACTCACAAATAAGGCTAACTCTTCATGGACAATAGTAGGAACTCAGTTTAATTATTATGCTGGGGTATAAGTAAGCTCACATCAAATCCTCTACTACTTCAAAATTTTGACAATTTTCAAAATGGTTTACTTTATTCAGTCTGGATAATTATTTTGTACCTGTTCTGGGAAATGTATATTACTAGTTATTGTTCATATTTAAAGATATATGCTACATAAACTACGACAGGATTGCCATATAGTACATGGCAAAGAGAATAACATTTGAGGTGAATACATTTAGGTTCAAATCCTAGAAATACTTTAGAAAAGATAATTATGCAAGCAATTATAACCTATTTGTAAGGGGGCACAAGTGGTATGTCTCTCATAGGATTGATATAAGGATTCAGTGAGATTGCCTGTTCAAATGTCTTGTTTTCTCTTAATCTCTTTTGGAACACTTTGTGAAATGTTTACAAGAATAAATGTGTATGTCTATTTAAGACCTATGATAATTTAGAATTTAAGACTATTTTTCAAATGCAGATGCAATCTAAAAATTTTAAGCAAAATGTTATTAGGATTCTTTTAAACAATGTGAATTAAAGTGAGGGAGAAAGTATGAGAGAAAGATTGTCATCATTATCAAATCCTGCTTATATACAAATATATACACATATACATGTGGTCTGAGTATGAAAAATTACAAGTATAGAAGTAGAAATACATTATATAAAATGTAGTTTTACATGTCACATACTACATATCACAACAATATTATATGAAACATGTTATACATCATTATATTATAATTTTTATTATATGATGTGAATATATAGTTATATATTATAAACTATATATATAATATTCATATATATTATATAATATTGCTAGTATGTATTATATATAATTTTATTACATATATCATTTATTACATTATTTTAATAACTTATACATTGATATTTATAATATATTATATATTGTGATTGTAGTATTTATTATACATTACATATGATAGATTTATATCTAAGTATATATATATATATATATATATATATATATATATATATATAAAAGAATAACTACAATAAGTGGTTATTTTACACACAGACACATACACAGATATGTAAAATAACCACTTATTGTAGTTATTCTTTTATTTTTGCTAGTTAATGAAGCATCTTTATTGAATAAGTGTAAAAATACATTTTCAAAAATCTTTATTATACTAGTTGTTGTATTTTATGCAAAATAGGTTCAACATTTCTTAGGATTAAATGAAAAAATAATATTAAAATGGAGTTAACAAAATTAAATTGTATTCTTTTGATATATTAGTCAAAGTCAAAGTATTTTTCATTATTTGAAAATGAGTAATATTTATAGCTCTACTTTATATCTCTCATTTAAATTTTTTTTGTCCCTAATTCCAAGTTTTATATTTGATTTTAAACAGGAGTGGGATCCATTCTGTCTTTTTATCACAAAAGTTATCTCTAGTTTGTTTAAAGTTTTCCTTTGTTTGTATATCAGAAGCGTTAACACTGTGTATCCTATTTGAATCATTTTAACATTATCAAGTACTCTCTGTGAATACAGAACATCTAGATAAATATAGCATTATGAACACAGACTTTGTGTTCCTAAAACTGTTTGTAGTGATAAAGTGCTCATATTTTTGCCTTATTCTTAACTTACTAAGCCATTAAAATAATACTTTTTGATATTAGTGTACAAACTGTATTCAACTTTTTGAAATAAGAATTTCTCTGGCTACTTCAGCACTATGTTGCTCTCAGAATGCTCTGACCCTAGAAATGGTCAAAAGTTAGTTTCATTTATAAAGACAAGACACTAATGTATATAAAAAATAATGAACACAATCAAGAAAAATGAAAATCTGAAACAGTGCTTCCAAACTACTATAATTACCACCTCACTGTTTCTTCCTGGCAACTCCACAAACTCAGTTTATAAGAGGGTATAGAGGTAGGTGGGAGAAACACATGCTAAGGAATCAAATGGATGGATTTCAGAACCTCATTCTGGCACTTAAGACCTTCAGCAAATCATGTCAACTACCTAAGCCTTGGAGTATATTTGTAATTTATTTATTTTTTTAAGAAAATAAAGATAATGATTACTATCTGAAACATTCTGTTTCTTAAAATAGCAATTTATAGTTTTATGTTTCTAAATCTTTATGGAAATAAATATTCCCTTTTCCCTAAAAGTAATATAATTGTACGTTACATTTCTGGGTTTGGTCATAAAATGTAACATAGTATCTTCCATTAAAATAATAGTCTTGTGTATATATAGCTCATTTAATTCATGATATTAATTATGGCTAATAATGAATAATAAAATAGTAATAATGCTATACCATAGATTTCAAAAACTTATTCCCCCTTTCTAACTAAAACTTTATACTCTTCAGTCAACATCTCCCCAATTGTCACTCCCTCTCCCCAACCCCCAGCCCCTGGTAAATACTATTTTACTGTTTACTCTTATGAGTTTGGTGTTTTAGATTTCATATGTAAGTGGCATTATGATATTTGTCTTTCTGTGCCTGGCTTATTTCAATTAGCATAATGTCATTCAGGTTCATCCACACTATTACAAATGAAAGAATTTCCTTAGTTTGTGTGTCTAAGTCATACTCCATTGTGTTTGTGTTTGTGTGTGTCTGCCTGTCTGTGTATATGTGTGCTATATTTTCTTTATCCTTTTATTCATTGGTGGATATTTAGGTTGCTATCATGTTTTAGCTAATGATGAATTATCATGAGAATTCAGATACCTCTTTAACATACGAATGACTCCCTGAGGTTCTAATCTTATGAATCTTCAGAAATTATATAGTCTAACTCATCCCAAAAGTATATTAAATTGAGAGTTTTTCATCATTGAAAAGTATAACTTAAATTCTTGCTGTAGTAGACACACTCAGAGGTAGCCTCCATGATCCCTGACCAATGGTGTCCAAGTATTCATGTAATCTCCTCCTCTTGAGTGTAAGTAGAATCTATGACTTGCTTCTAAAAAATAAAATATAACAAAGGTAATGAGATGTTGCTCCCTGTATTAGCATATATTATCTAGCATGATGAAGGGATTTTTATAGATATCATTAATGATTGCAAGTGAAAATTAATTTTGAGCAATAAAAAGCTTTCTTGTCCTGGGGGGCCCTGACTTTATCAGGTAAACTCCCTGATAAGAAGGAGTGGGCTCTCCCAGAATGAAGAGTCTTTCCTTCCAGTGCTGGCCATGTTGAGAAAAAAAAATATAGTAAGGACCAGGGCTGGGGTTGTGGCTCAGCGGTAGAGTGCTCCTCTAGCATGGGCGAGGTCCTGGGTTTGATCCTCAATACCACATAAAAATAAATAAATTAAATTAGTCTTTTCTAACAATCTGAAGAAGCTGAGAAACAGCTCTCTTTCCTCAGACTTCTGATGAACCACAGTTCCAAATGACACAATGATTACACCTGTGTGAGAGCTTGAGCAGAGAACCTGGTGAATCATACAACCAGTTCACTATAAAGTCCACCATCTCTCCTGATGTCAGGATATATATGGAAATTTCAAAAGGCTGTTTTATGAGAAATCATGAATATGCTCCTCCAACTCCTTCTCCTCTTGCTTTGGTCCACTTCAAATAAGGTAAATAAGGGGAAGGCCCATGTTGCCAAGATGCCTGTTATATGAACACGTGCAAACCAAGGTTAGCACTGTCAGCTCCCAATGTTGGTGCTGATACCAGCCATTGTGATCTAAAACTGGCACTGTGACCAATTTTAGAACATGCAGCTTGGAGCTGTGACCATGTAGCTTGGAGCCTGAGCTATCAAAGTGCTCCCCAAAACTACCATTGGTGAATATTTAGGTTGAAAACTACTATTGGTGCTTAGTACGGTGAGTCTTGCTTCAGAGCTCAACTTCTGACCCATGATGACTAGCTAAAGCTTTGTTTCCAGTAGCATCAGCTACTCATCAGCCAGGAAATTAGAAATGCAGAATATCAGGCCACTCTCAGGACCTACAATATCAGCACTCGCATTTTTACAAGTGATGTAGATGTATATCAAAGTTTGCAGAAAACAGAGCTAAGGACTAATACATGGGACCCATATGACATATAGTTCTATCACAAATATGTAATATCCTTCTCCAGCCTGCATTTTTCCTATCCCTTAGATCATCCCTGTATTTTTCAGAATCTTTAAAACAGCCCTTTGGAAGCAAAACTTGCATTTCATTTTTAACAACACAGGTTTATTCTTCAAGCTATTGAGTTTTTCACTACAGCCTTTAGTATCTAGTATAAAATTGGACATATTACCTCCCATTATAAATGAAAAGAACACTTTTTATCTCTTTAAATCCCCATTAAGAAGATTTAAAATGTGTATCCCTTTTAATCCAGCAATTACATTTGAAGATATTTATCCTGAAGATATACTTACAGAAGTAAAAACAGGAATAAGTTCTAGGATGGTCACTGCAGTACATTGAAAATAGTACTTAATCTAAATAAACATCTAAGTGTTCATCAATTGATAACTGGTAAGATAATTATGACATATGACAAAGTATAAGGAAATCTGCCTGTGTTCCAAGAGAAAGAATGTTTCAATTAGTTTCAGAGAAAAACTCATGTTACAAGACTACATAATATATGCTAACAATTGAATACAGTGGTTATGTATTTGAATGAATATACCTAAACACACACACACACACACACACACACAATTTTCTATATATAGAAACTGTAGTTGTCATTGTGTTTGCTTATATGATCTCTATTTTCAACTCATCTCTCCCCTACTTGCCTTTACTGTGAAGGCTGTAAAAGATAAAAATTTAATTTCATAAATACCCTTGCAGTTAGGGTTGACCACATGAAACCTCTATGGCTATTATCAGAAGTCTGTTATGGCTACCTCTTCCTCTTATTTACCTTGCTTGGACTGTTACTGTGAAGGTGGCACAGAAGACATTTGGTCACCATGAGGAAGCAAACATGAGTTCTAGCATTTACATGCTAGAGTGAGGGAAAAAAGTAATCTAATTGCATCTCATGGCATCCTAGGTCAACAACAGCAGCACTAGAATGCCTACCTCTGTCCTATGAAAAACATTTACAACCCTGGATATTTAAGTCACTATAAGGGGTTTGGTGTTTTGAAAAATTATTATTTTTTGTGAGTTGAGGAGGAGAATGACACGGGGAACAGGAGAAGGAGGAAGAGGATGAAACTCATGCCTAACTAATACAAATGAGTGTTAATTCTGGAGAATGGAATGAGAGGCAGAGGAGGTACTTTACTTTTTAAAATTTTAACTCCTTTGTGATGTTAAATTTTTTTCTTCAATGAAAATTACATACATAAAATACATTTGAAAAAAGCAATTAAAGTCAATTAGTTTTATGTATATTTATCTCAAGCTTTGACTTAAACAAGAATTAATAATTTTCTGGTATACATTCCATATGGATAATAACAGAAAAAAAACTTTCGTATGTCATCCTATAACAAAATGGTTGTTGAAAGGACAAATATAACCATATTAATGATTGTTGACAAATGGTGTCTTCTCTCCAGAAGAAGAAGTAATTTTTCTTGTTTTAAAGGAGATTACTTAACCATCCCTGTTTATAGAAAAGTGATAATAATGGGGCTTCAAAAGGTTGAGTGAAAATAATACCTTTCCCATTTTTGCTCTTGCTTTTTGATGTTTGAAGAAAGATAAAAACAGAACTTGGAGGAAGAAATGAGCTAAATATGTAGGTGACTGTTTTTAATGAAGCTATTTTTTAAAGCAGTAGACAGGGTGTGTTCCTGTGTAGGAAATGGTTAATTCAGGTCTGAATTACTCAAACTCTACATATCACCAGGAAAGACACATTTCAGATTGGCTGTTAGCTGGTGGTGAACACCTGTTTTTGCTCTGGTGTCTGGAGCCTGAGTAGCTGAAGTCAGTCATGCAGGTCCTGGATGTGTACATGATTTACCCCCAGTAAAAACCCTGGACACCAAAGCAGTACAACTCCACTGTGAGAAAACACTTGAAAGTGTTTGTGTGAGCCTTTTCCTTTTATGTGTGAGCCTTTTCCTTTTATGATTTTAATATTTTCCTTTTGCTATAATAAATTATAATTATTAATATAAAAGGTCTGAGACCTATGAATACTATAACAAATCACTGAGCATGACATGTAAATAATGAGTAAAGTGATGCTAAGTAATAGTAAACTATGAATATTCCCTCAAAACATCTTTTTCATCCAGAAAATATATTGATATGTAAATATAGAAGCATTAAGTAGAAACAGGAATCACAGCAATAAATGATTATTGAGATTGATACAAATTATATTTTCTAGTATTTTGTTTTATCTCCCAAATAAACAATTTAATGAGTCATTAAAGAAAATTGAATTGGAAAATATATTATTCTTTTAGTCAGTTTTGTAAGAGGGAATTAATAGAGTCTATAGTCAATGGGGCAAAAGTATTTTTTAGGGAGAAACAATCTCAATAGGTAAAATTTTGTGCCAACAAGAAAATAACTCCATAAATACTCTTAATACATTCCATAGGAATAAGAAGACTTAGATGTTTTTTTTGTGAGTGAATTCTTCACCCTTCTGATGATCCCTCTTTGCTGACTATTCGTAGATTAACACATTTTGTTTTAATTATACATTTTAATACATATATATTTATCAATACAAAATCTTCATAAACATAATCTTAAAATATGAAAAGTGAGAATGTTAAGTATGTTTTCTGGTTAGCTTAATAAAATTAATTATTTACTTATTTTACTTGTAGTTTTATTTTTAAAACAATTTTTGTTTTTATAGGCTCTTTTTAGATTTACATAGCATTAGGATTCATTTTGTATTAATTATAAAAGCATGGAATATAATTTGCTCTAATTCAGTCTGTGAGAAAACACCTGAAAGTGTTTGTGTGAGCCTTTTCCTTTTATTTCTTTATTTCCTTTTCCTTTTATTTCTCCTTTCCCTCTTCTCCTTTCTCATCCTTTTCCCTTCCCTTTACTGATCTTTCTGCTTTTCACTTTTAGTTCTCTCTCTTTTTTTTAAGTGATTAGGCCATGTTCCAGAAAATCTAGCAGTTAGCTACAATATTTTCAAGAGGAAAAATTTTATTTTTCCTTGGAATGTAGGGAAACTGAGACATAATATCTCTTAATGAGAAATATTAAAATTCCTAGGAATAACATTATATTATTGGTGATAAACTACAGAAATAAATAATTTCTAGCATATTCTTAGAAGCTGAAATAAAATTGACAGAGAACTGTGAAGAATTATTTTGGAGGATATAAATATAAATGAGATATGTTGTATAGGAAAAACAAACTATTTTTTTCTACATTCACACTCAATGCAAGAATACTTTAATTCAAACAGTAGGTGTGTATATGTGGTTTCTATCCAAGCAGTTCTCCAATTCAGTTAAATTCTGATATTATCTACCTGGAGTTAGCACCAACTGCACAGGTTAAGGACTCAGGCCCATAAGATTTCCCTTAGGGGCTGGGGTTGTGGCTCAGTGGTAGAGCACTCACCTAGCACAGGTGAGGCCCTGGGTTCGATCCTCAGCACCACATAAAAATAAAATGATTAATTAAAGATATGTAAAAAGAAAAAAAGATTTCCCTCAAACTTCAGATAACTGAAATGGTGACTTCCCAAGGTACCCCTGATTTCAGTTCAAATTGTTTTCAATCTGAACTTTCCCACAATCACTTCCTCAGAGTTTATCATTTGCTAGAATGACTTATAGATTTCAGGAAAACATTTACATATATATTTACTGGTTTTTATAATGAAAATTACCAAGGGTACAAATAGATAGCCAATTGAAAAAGTATAGGGTGAGTTGGAAGAATCGTGAAAAAAGAAGATTCTGTACCTGTGGAATTGGGTTGCACCACTCTCCTGTCATATGGATGTGTATACCAACCCCGGAAACTTTCCAAATCCCATATTTATGGCATTAAATTAAATTAATTAATCAGATTTTGAAAAATTCAGGTGATTTTTTTTTTACAAATGTGAAAATTTGATGTGGTAATTTTTCTTCTATTACATAATTTAAGTACATTGCTATACCTAAATTTGTGGTACACACATATGCACACACAATAATTTACCTGTTATTTAATCCCTTGAACATATCCTCCTTTGAGTATGATGAAAAATGTTTAAATTTATGTTTGAATTTTATTACTATTATGTAATCATTTTATTGATTTGTTCTACATAGTGGTGAGATTCATTATGCCACATTGTTCATATATACAACATAATTTGATCAATCTCACTGGTTTGGGGAAATTTTTAGGCAGTAACATATAACTAAGACATTAGTGTGCTCTTAATTTTCTAAGGCAATAGCTAAATTCTTACACCTAGAAAACAGTATTTTTGCTGGCTATACAATGTTTCAGAAATTCAAAAGATTATGTAGCATAAGCCTGATCAGTATACTAATATGCATATAGTTGGTAAATTAGATCATGTTGTTCCCTCTAAATGATCTAATTCAGGCTGGAATATTACCATTTAGAAAGTTTAAAATGTTAAAATGTGAGATTTTGGTCTTCAACTTTCATTAATTTTTGCTACAATTTCAATAAAGAAGGGAGATTAGTACAAGATAGAGATGAATTTGTAGAAGCCTTTCACTTTGTAAATCCAAGAATAATAGTATGTAATAATTTTAATAGATTCTATAAAACCTGTATAATATGCAGTTAGTTCAAAGTGGAAAAACACTGAAAAATATTGTGACAATGATTAAAAGAGGAAATTGGAAAGAGAGATTAGTGTGTACATGCTGCAGACTGTGTAGACAGAGGAATTGGAAAGATTTTTCCTCATACAGATTACAAAACTGACAGACAAGCTATATTTGATGTTGATTAATTTAATAGCTACAGAGTGCCAATTATTTTATATTTTAAGACATTGCTTCTTGGGTTGGGGCTGTGGTTCAGTGGCAGAGCATATGCCTAGCATGTGTGAAGCACTGTGTTTGATCCTTAGTACTATATACAAAAATAAATAAAATAAAGGCATGCTATCCATCTACAACAACAGAAACATTTTTTAAAGTTATTGCTTCTTTTTTGCACTCTTATTTCCAATATCCTTGCTTCTTGCTACCTATGCCAGTTACCAGGGAAACAAGTTATGGCATTTACACAAAAATATATAAAATTTTGCGTACAAAATGAGTCTAGGGTTTGGCATTCATCCTGTTATCCATCAATCTTCTGTATCCATTCATGACTTTTCCTTCCTACTTTTGATATTTTCCAAACAATAGAAGACCTCATCTGCTGTATTACACTCAAGTACTAATTCTGTTCTTCCTCATGCCTTAGATTGGAACAGTCATTAGTAATGGACTTCAGTTTCAATAACTCATCTTTCTGCTAGCAAGGAGAAAAAACATACCTATTTTACATGTACCCTAATTCATTGATAAATCATGGAATTTCATGAACTAGAATAATTGACTCACACCAAAACTCATTGAAGTTGGCTATTTATAAGCAGTAGCTGGAATATCACCTAATGAGGTCCAGCAATTTATTTTCACTTGACTGTTCTAAGACATAAGCAAAATTTTACACCCAGTACCAATCAGATGAATAACTAACTCTAAGAAAGTTTACATATGATAAGATCCACATCTGGACATATACTATGAATCATAGAATTACTGTTTATGTTTTTTTTTCTCTCAAACTGCTAGATCACATTTCTCTCAAAAAATGATGTAGGGGTTTATTTGTAACTTGCATAGTCCATAGAGAGGGTACAGCAGCTTCAAGGGGGGTTACCTTCACAGAAAGTAGACTGAGTAAAAACTTGTATCTTAAATAACAAGTTTTTAAAAAACTTACTGCAACTTCCAACAAAACAATCTGTATACTTTTATTTTTTTTTTACTTTCAGAAGTGCTTTGTCAATTTTCTAGAATAAATGTATGCACTGAACCCCCATATAGATGCATGAAAATTTTGTCAACTTATTAATATTCTATGGCTATGCTAATAAATTACCACAAACTTGATGGCTTAAAACAACAGAAATTTATTCCCTCACTTTTCCAGATGCCAGAAGTCTAAAATCAGTATCACAAAGCAAATATCAAACTATTGACCTCTGGTCACATTGGCTGTGTCACACTTCCTCTGGAGACTCTACATGAGAATCTGCTTCTTATCTCTTCTAGTCACTATGATATTTCTTCTGTATTTCTTGACTCTAGAGTTCATCATTATAATCTCTGCCTCTATAGTTACATTGCCTTCTTCTTTTCTGCTGTATTAAATCTCCCCTGATGGTATTTAAAAGAATCCTGTTTATTGCATTTAATTTCCACCTGTACATAACAGGTATTTTAGTTAATTTTTTGCTGCTGTGACTAAAAGACCTGACCAAAACAGTTATAAAAAAGAAAAAGTTTATTTGGAGGCTCATGGTTTCAGAGGTCTCAGTTCATGGACAGCCCAGCTCCATTTCTCAGAGCTTGAGCTGAGGCAGAACATCATGGTGAAAGAGTGTGGTGGAGGGAAGTGACTCCTATGATGATCAGAGAGCAGAGAGAGACTAATCTCAGCTCACCAAATCTATACCCCAAAGGCACACCCCCAATGCCCACCTCTTTTAGCCACACCACAAATGCCTCCAGTTACCACTCATTTAATCCTGTTAGGGGAATTAATTTACTTACTGGGTTAAGGTCTTCATAATACAATCATCTCTCCTCTAAACATTCTTGAATTGTCTCTTGAATTGTCTCACACATGAGCTTTTGAGGGACACCTCACATCCAAACCATAACAACAGGATAACCTCCCCATCTCGGAATCTATAATTTTTTTTTAAGATGGACACAATATCTTTATTTTGTGTATTTATTTTTATGTGCTGCTGAGGGCTGAACCCAGTGCCTCACATGTGCGAGGCAAGCGCTCTACCACTGAGCTATAAACCCAGCCCCAGAATCCTTAATTTTATCACATATGTGAAGACTCTTTTTTCATATTTACAGGATCTATAGATGAGGTTCAAATATCTTTGGAAGTCATTATTCAGTCTACTACATCAACAAATTTTATATTAATAAAAATACTCAACATCTCAGAGCATATTTACATCATTGATTAATGAAATAAATTTGGGGGCTTTAAAATAGATTTGACAGTCTTCAGTTCAGCGAAAAAGTGAACTCCATAAATGGAAACTCTTCATGGGAAACACCTGATATTGAAGGTCACATCATTATCAACTTAAATACCACAATTATTTCAACAGCTGAGTCAGTGCCCATGAGACAGATTAACTGGAATGTCACCAAGACCATGAGCTTCTGAATCACTAAATTAAGAGTATCAACTTTAAGCAGAATGTAGAACCAAGCAGGTAGCTCTTTCACTCTTAGAAATCCCTAAGTGACAAAATAGTGATTAGAGGCAATTATCTGAATTTTAAAAGGTGGCTGTTTACATTCACCTTTTGAATCATTATTATATGATTCACTGCACAGTTTAGATGATAAAATTCCATTAATGATTCCATTTATACTCCTTTGATTTATCTAGATAATTTTATGTGCAAAACTATCCTGTATCACTTATGTATATATGTTTATGATTAGTATAGTCTTTCTCTATTTATGTATGTATGTATGAATGCATTTATCTATAAGTGTATATCTACCTACCTACTTCCTACACACCTATGCAAACTATACATACAGTTACTCATTTTAAAAAATCACTTGGTATAATAAATTTCAATGTCTATTCTTCTTCACTAGTGCATAGTCTTGAATTTTGGAAGGAGGGAGGAGGGGAGGTAAAAAGGAAGTACTGGGGACTGAAATGGAGCAAATTATATTCCATGCATGTATGATTAAGTAAAAATGAACCCCAATATTATTTATAACTATAATGCACTAATAAAATAATTTTCTTAAAAATACAAGGCACCTATGCATATCTTAACTGGAAGAAGGTTTAGTTTAGTATTATAAACTTAAATTGATTTTTTTCTGAATTAATAAAAGGTATATGAAAAAAAGCCCAACTCCCCCCCTATTTTTGCTATTACAAATAGTGATAAATTGTTTTGATAAGTACCTTTTCAGAAGATGTATAAATACTTCTGCCATTTTGTAGTTTATTTTTGTTCATGGTATTTTTAGTACAAAAGATTTGTTCAAATTAAAATAGTTGAATCTCTCAAAATTATTTTATGTTTTCTGAATCATTTTTTCCCCTAATTTAAGAATTCATTTCTCAAATAGAAATCAAATCCTCTATATTTTCTAGTAATTTAAAAATTTTGTCTTCATATTTATGTCATTAATCTACAAAGTATTTAATTTATAAAGTAAGTTATATGAAACAAACAACCTAATGCTGATTATCCTAGTGAAAAGCCAAGTGGTCCCAAACCACATATGCTCTTCCTATTAATGTGAAATGCTCCCTATTTCATTGATTAATTTGCCATCTGTGTGCTGATAATACCACTATCTAAAATCAACATTAGATTTTAACCCCATTAATACTTCCTCCTTGGGCTGGGGTTGTGGCTCAGTGATGGAGCACTTGCCTTCCAAGTTTGAGGCACTGGGTTCGATCCTCAGCACCACATAAAATAAATAAAATAGAGATATTGCATTTATCTAAAAAATACTTTCTCTTGGAAGCTCACATACGAAGATTTTTTAAAAAATCATTATAATATTATGTAGCATATGAATTATATCTCAATAAAGCTGTGCCATACACACATGCAAACTCCCATGACAGCAACTACTTCAGCAAAGTTGCACCTTACTATGATTTATTTTTATAATTGTTCATGAGTGTGCACCCAGATTAGATTGTGATTATGCTCCATAAAGGCACAGATTATAATTCTGCTTAGGTCTGAATTTTCATTACATACAATGTCTGACAGAATGTACACATGAAATAGTATCTGTTGAATGAATAGATGAATGAAAGATTGAATGAAATTTTTGATATCTGGTAAAGAAAGTTGCTCTCATTTTCAAGCTATTCTTTTTCAATGTTCTTTATTGATTTTTTCTATAAGTTTGGAGCTAAGTAATGCTTTAACAAGGTTGGGCCTTACCTTTGAAGATCATAGGTTCTCTCTATAACTAATAAAGTCTTGTTCCTTCAGTTGCTTTTTATATAATTGTTACTGTTTTACTTTTTTCAAACAAATTTTGAGCATCTTGTGTTTGTCTAATTTAAATAGTGATATTCTAATGTTTCCCTATTTTTGTATTTGTTTTTAAGTTTTTGTTAAGTGGTATTCATCAAATTAATAAATCTTCTGTCTACACTTAAATGCATATGAAATTTGATCAATTTTTGATCATGTTATTTTTAAAATTATTTATTAAATAAATTTAATGGATTTTATATGTTAAACCATCTTTACGTCCATTAATCAAACTCTATTTGTAGCGATGTATTCATGTGCTGTTTAATTTACTAATGTTTTATTTGGGATTTTCGTGTATATAATATTGGTCTCTGTGGTGTGTGTGTGTGTGTTTAGGTGATATATTAGTCAAGTGATCACCATTACCTCTTAATAAAGGGTTTGTGAGATTTTCCAATGTTCTGGCATAGCTTGACTAGCCTATAAATTATATTCTTTTAACTTCATAAACCTGCCCAAAAAAACTACCAGGAATTCCAATGTTTTTCCAAAAAGGTATATTTACCATCTTTCTAATTTATCCTGTATCTATGACAGATTATTTTGTCTTGAGTCATTAAAATAATTTTCTCAATTAATATTTTATGTAGTTTTCAAATATATATGAATGTATTTTTTAAAAATTATCTGGAATTTTAGTTCCAAAGTGTGACTCTACGCATATTTGTGTTTGTGTTATATGTGTATAAGAATTTTGTATGATTTAATCATTGACCCATTTGTCAATAAATATCTTATTTTGCATAAAATAATTTTATGTATTTATACAGTACAGTTTGCTAAATTAAAAAAAGTATGTAATGTTTATGAGCAAATCAGTGTAATTATCATTTATATCTCCTTAAATATTTATCACCTTTTTGTTGGGCATCTTCAACTCCTCGTTTTTATTTCATTACAAAATATATAATAAGTTTTTGTGAACTGTATTCTCCCTAATATGCTGAAGAACATAGGAATTACTCTTCCTAACCATGTTTGGTATACATTTTCTAAGGTCCTTATATCTCTCCTCCCCTCATCCTCATCAGCCTTTTAAAATTTCAATTTCATTATACTAAATTAAACTAAACTTGTACAAATATTGTTTTTCAACATTGCTGCTTTCCTTCATGGGGGGTATTTATTTACTTATTTCACATTTTTTATTGGCACATTATAGTTGAAACATTGGTTCTTTTTTTTTAAATCTTACCAGATAATTCATTCTATGCCAAAGTACATATTCTTGATTTTTTTTCCAGTGCTGGGATTTGAACCTAGAAGCATGTTACCACTAAGCAACATCATCAGCCATTCTTATATTTTGCTTTGAGATAGGGTCTTGTGCTGGACGTGGTCACACACTAATGTAATCCCAGCAACTCCAGAGGCTGAGGAAGGAGGATTGCAAGTTTGAGATGAGCCTCAGTAATTTAGCAAGCAATTTAGGGAGCCTCTGTCTAAAAATAAATAAAAGGGCTTGTAATATGGCTCACTGAGTGAGCACCCCTGAGTTCAAAACCTGGTCTTAAAACAAACAAACAAATAACAAAGAAGTAGAGAGATAGGTCTTGCTAAGTAGTCTTGGCTGGTCTCAAATTTGTGGTCCTCATGCCAAAGTCTACCTAGTAGCAGGGATTATAGGCATGTGCCAATGTACCCAGCTTATTCTTAATTTTTTAAATGAGAAATTATCAATGGTAAACTGATATCTAATCTTCTAATTTATGCTATTTTACTGGTGCATTATAATAATTCATGATAGTTGGATTCATTATGCCATATTTGAATAGGTACAAAGCATAATTTGAAAAATTTTATTCCCCTTTCCCTTCCATCATCCCTCTCCTAATCTAGTTATTCTACTTTACTGATCTCTCTTCCATTCTTCTTATAGTTATTATTTTAATCAGTGCATTATTATATATAAAAGTGAGATTCATTGTGATATATATATATATATATATATATATATATATATATATAAATTTTTGATTTTTTAGTTATATATGACAGGAGAATGTATTTTGACATATTATACATACATAGAGCATAATCGTTCATTCATGTGGTTGTACATGATGTGGATTTACATTGGTCGTGTATTCATATATGAACAAAGGAAAGTTATGTCCAATTCATTCTCCTGTCGTTCCTAGTCCCATTACCCCTCCCTACCCTTCATTCCTCTTTGTTTAATCCAATGAACTTCTATTCTCCCCACCCCCATTATTGTGTGTTAGCATCCACATATTAGACAGAATATTCAGCTTTTGTTTTTTTGGGATTGGCTTAGTTCACTTAGCATGATAGTCTCCCATTTCATCCATTTACTGGCAAATGCCAGAATTTTATTCTTATTTATGGCTAAGTAATATTCCATTGTGTATATATACCACATTTTCTTTATCCATTCATTTGTTGAAAGGCACTTATTTCAGTTTCATTGCTTAACTATTGTGAAATGAGTTGCTATAAACATTGATGTGGCTGTGTAACTATAGTATGATGATTTTAAGTGCTTTGGGTGTATACCAAGGAGTGAGATAACAAAGTCAATTGATGGTTCTGTTCCAAGTTTTCTGAGGAATCTCCATACTGCTTTACAGACTGGTTGCACAATTTGCAGTCCCTCCAATAATGCATGAGTCAACATTTCCCCCCATATTCTCACCAACATGTATTGTTACTTGTATTCTTAATAATTATAATTGTGAATGGGGTGAGATGGAATCTCATTGTAGTTTTAATATGTATTTCTCTAATTGCCAGAGATGTTGAAGTTTTTTTCATATGTTTGTTGACCAATTGCATTTCCTTTTTAGAGAAATGTCTGTTCAGTTCCTTTGCACATTTATTGATTGGGTTATTTGTTTTGGGTATTAAGTATTTGAGTTCTTCATAAATCCTGGAGTTTAATACTTTATCTAAGATGCAGATGGCAAAGATTTTCTCCCACTCTGTAGGTTCTCTCTTCATGTTCTTGATTGTTTCTTTTGTTTGGAAGAAGTTTTTAGTTGGATACCAACCTATTTATTGATTCTTGACTTTTGGTACTTTAGGAGTCTTGTTAAGGAATTTGGTTCAGAATCTGACATGATGGAGATTTGGGCCTATTTTTCCTTCTAATAGGCACAGGAACCCTAATACCTAGGTCTTTGATCCATTTTGAGTTTTGTGCAGGATGAGATCTAGTGGTTTAATTTCATTTTGCGACATGGATTTCCAGTTTTTCCGGCACCACTTATTGAAGAGGCTATCTTTTCTCCAATGTATGTTTTTGGCACTTTTGTCTAGTATGAGATAACTGTATTTATTTTGGTTTGTTTCTGTGTCTTCTATTCTGTACCATTGGTCTTCATGTCTGTTTTGGTGTGAATACCATGATGTTTTTGTTACTATGGCTGTCTAGTATAATTTAAATTCTGGTATTTTGATGCCTCCTGGTTCATTTTTCTCACTAAGGATTATCTTGGCTATTCTGGTACTCTTATTTTTTCAAATTACTTTCATGAATGCCTTTTCTATGTCTATGAAGAATGTAATTAGAATTTTAATAGGAATTGCATTAAATCTGTATAACACTTTTGGTAATATGACTATTATGACAATATTAATTCTGCCTATCAAAGAACATATGAAATACTTCCTTCTTCTAAAGTCTTCTTCAATTTCTTTTTGTTCTGTAGTTTTCATTGTAGAGGTCTTTCACTTTGTTAGATTGATTCTCAAATATTTTCTTTCTTTGAGTTGTGAATGGGATAGTTTTTCATTTTCTCTTTCAGTTGATTCATAACTGATGTATATGAACACAATCAATTTGTTTGTGTTAATTTTATATCCTGCTATTTTGCTGAATTCATTGATGAGATCTTGAAATTTTCTCATGGAGATTTTTTGATCTTCTAAATATATAATCTTGTTATTGGCAAATAGGAATAGGTTGAGTTCTTCTTTTTGTATTCATATCTCTTTATTTTACTTCTTTTGCCTAGTTGCCTTGGCTAGAGTTTGAAGAACTGTGTTGAATAGAAGTAGTGAAAGAGGGTATTCCTATTTTGTTCCATTTTTAGAGGGAATGCTTTCAATTATTCTCCATTTAGAATGATGTTGGCCTTGGGTGTAGCATGCATAGCTTTTATAATTTTGAGGTACATTTCTACTATCCCTACTTTTTCTAGTGTTTTGAATATAAATGGATGCTGTATTTCATCAAATGCTTTTTATGAATCTAGTGAGATAATCATGTGATTCTTGTGTTTAAGTCTATTGTTGTGATGCATTTTATTTTGATTTCTATATGTTTATATTTGATTTCTATAACCTTGCATCCTTGGGATGAACCCTGCTTGATTATGGTGCATTATCTTTTAAATATGTTTTTGTATGGGATTTGTGAGTATTTTATTAAAGATATTGTGCATTTATGTTCATCAGTATTATTGATCCAAATTTTTCTTTCCTTCATCTGTCTTTATCTGGCTTTGGCATCAGGGTGATACTAGCTTCATAGAATGAGTTTGAAAGAGTTCCTCATTTTCTATTTTATGGAATAATTTGAAGAGAATTTGTATCAGTTCTTCTTCTTTGAAGGTCTGGTAGAACTCAGTTGAGAATTCATCTGGTCCTGGGCTTTTCTTTATTGGTATGCTTTTGATAGTTCTTCAATTTCATTGCTTAAAATTTATCTGTTTAAATTTTCAATGTCTTCCTGATTCAGTTTGGGTAGGTCATATGTTTCTAGAAAATTATTGATGTATTCAAAATTTTCTATTTTATTTGAGTATAACTTTTCAAAATATTTTCTGATGATTGTTTGTGTTTCAGTAGTGTTCATCATGATATTTACTTTTTTATTGTGGATTTTATTAATTTGTGTTTTCTCTCTTTCTCTTCATTAACTTGGCTAAGGGTTTATCAATTTTATTTATTTTTCAAAGAACTTTTTGTTTTATCAATTTTTGAATCTTCTTTTGTTTCAATTTCATGGATTTCAGCTCTAATGTTAATTATTTTTTTGTCTTCTACTGCTTTGGTGTTTATTTGTTTTTATTTTTCTAGGGCTTTGAGAGGTAATATTAGGTTATTTATTTTGTGACTTTCTAGCCTTTTAATGAATGAGTTCATTGCAATGTAATTTTGCTCTTAGAACTATTGTCATAGTTTCCCAGAGATTTTGATATGTTGCATTGCTATTCCCATTTTCCTCTAAGTATTTTTTTTAAATTTTATCCCTGATTTCTTCTAATGTCTATTGGTCATTCAATAGTGTATTATTTACTTTCCAGGTGTTAGAGTAGCTTCTATTTTTTATTTTATCATTGATTTATGATTTAATTCCATTATGATCTGATAGGACACAAGATATTATCTCTATTTCTTGTATTTGCTAAGAGTTTCTTTATGGCCTATGATATGATCATTTTAGAGTGGGGTCCATTTGCTGCTGAGAGAAAAGTGTATTCAGTCACTGATGGATGAAATATTCTATATATATCTGTTAAGTCAAAATTATTAATTGTAGTGTTTAGTTCTATAGCTTCTTTATTTAGTCTTTGTTTGAAGTATCTACCCAGTGGTGAGAGACTTATGTTAAAGTGTCCCAGTATTATTATGTTGTTGTCTATTTTATTCTTGAAGTTGAGAAGGGTTTGTTGGATGTACATAAGTGCTCCATATCTTGTTGATGTATAATTCCCTTAGGCATTATGAAATGAGGCTTAAGTAGTATGAAATGTCCTTATGATTTTTCCCATTAATTTACATGCAATTTGCGAATGTCTTTTGCCTATGAAGTGAGTCTCTTGTAGAGAACATATTGTTGGGTCTTGTTTTTTTTAATACCTTTTATTTATTTATTTACATGTGGTGCTGAGAATCAAACCCAGGGCCTCGCTCGCGCTAGGCAAGTGCTTTACTGCTGAGCCACAACCCCAGATGGGGTCTTGTTTTTTAATCCAATCTGCCAGACTGTGTCTTTTCATAGAGGAGTTTAGGCAATTTACACTCAATGTTATTATTCAGAAATGATTTTTATTCCTTGTCATTTTGATTTATTTCTAGTTTTTAATTTGAATCAGTTTCTATTTTGATTGACTATTCTTCTAGTATCCTTCCTACTTCCTACCTTTGTTTGTTTTTACTTTTATTTTTCATTTCTTCTTCAAGAAATATATATATATATATATATATATATATATATATATATATATATATATATTCAGTATGGATATTTTCTTTTATTTATTTTTATAAAAAAATAAATGACAGTGGAATGCATTACAGTTCTTATTACACTTTTACAACATAATTTTTAATCTCTCTGGTTGTATATGAAGTATGTTAACTCCCTTTCCCTCCCACTCCTCTGCCCTATCTGGAGTTCATCTATTCCTCCCATGCTCCCCCTCCCTAACTCACTATGGGTTATCTTACTTATATGAGAGAAAACATTCAGCATTTGTTTTTTGGGGATTGGTTAACTCCATCCATTTGCCTGCAAATGCCATGATTTTATTTTCTTTTATTGCTGAGTATATTCCATTGTGTATATATGCCACATTTTTAATCCAACCATACACTGAAGGGCTTCTAGGATGGTATCACAGTTAAGCTATTGTGAATTGTGCTTCTATAAACATTGATGTGGCTGTGTCCCTGTAGTATGCTGTTTTTAATATGTAATATGTTTGTAGTATGTAAGTCTTTTGGGTATAAACCAAGAAGAGGGATAGCTGGGTCAAATGGTTGTTCCATTCCCAGATTTCCAAGGGATCTCCATAGTGCTTTCCATATTGGTTGCACCAATTTGCAGTCCCACCAGCAATGTATGAGTTTGCCTTTCCCCCCACATCCTTGCCAACACTTATTGTTGTTTGTCTTCATAATAGCTGCCATTCTGACTGGAGTGAGATGATATCTTATGCCGCAGTCTGGCTGGGCACAAATCACGAGCCACTCACAGCTTTGTAGATTCAAACAGCAATTCTTTATTCCCCATCTCACATCGGCCGTCTACAAACACGTTCTGGGGAAATCCACGTTCTCTGCCCAAATCCACACCTCCACTGGGCTTCTGTCTCCCCAAAATACTGTCTGAATCCCGTGAGAACTCAAGAGGAACTCAGGCAGCAGGATACGCCCTATTCCCAGCAGGAATAACCTTCCTAAACCAGGAACGTCCTAAACCCGGATTATCCTAAACCGGGAACGCCCTAAACACGGATCCGCCCTGGTCCTTGAGCAAGGTCACCTTCCAGGAGTCCTTCCACTAAGCAGCATGGGGGTATGCTGGTAAGGAAATTGTCATACCTACTTGGCTAATGGCTCCCAGCATCTCCCCCCTTCTGATTAATTAAACAACAAGTAATGTGGCTTAAGGACCGTGCCTGGTTGGTTGTCCAATTCAACATATGGTCCTTACCCATCATCAGATAACTGACCTTTAGGCGTCAGCCTCCTGTCTTAGGTTGATACCACTGCAACTGGATCATACCCGTCACTGACTACCGGTCCAACATACAGCCATACTTGTGGATAGGTCTATGCACCAGTGGGGGGGGTGAGGTTCTTTGCCTCACCTCTGTTGGCCCCCAAATTTGGCCTTGGTGCCAGTGGGGGAGTGAGGTTAATGTGGCTTAAGGACCGTGCCTGGTAGGTTGTCCAATTCAACATATGGTTCTTACCCGTCATCGGAATACTGACCTTTAGGCGTCAGCCTCCTGTCTTAGGTTGATACCACTGCAATTGGATCATACCTGTCACTGACTACTGGTCCAGCATATAGCCATTGGCCCCCAAATTTTAGACCACCACTAGCAGAAGGGAGGAGGATACAGAAATGCCACAACACCAAGCCAATTGATGGCTCCTTTGGAAAAATTGCATCACTGGTGACACCATCAGCAAAGATATGCCAGCACTACCACCATTAACACGGGGTGCGCTGGCAAGGAAATAAAAATTGCATCACTGGTGACACCATCAGCAAAGATATGCCAGCACTACCACAATTCATGGCACCAAACGATAGTTACATAGTCCATGCAAGTTCTGCAAGCAGTTCAAAGCAGAGGAATCTATCAATATGTCCGTCTCCTCCCAAAGTCCGTTTCCTCCCAAAGTAAGTTGACTCCTTGATCGAGCATTACTTGTTGAATTATATTCATTGATGCATCAGTTTATACAGTTTACTGTGATAGCTACCATAAAAGCTGTAGTTTGGTTTTATCTTTGTCTTCACCGGCACTGGGATGAAGATAGGAATTCTGGCAATGATGCTAAAGAGACATTATCCTGAAAAGAATTATTAAATATAATGAAAAGGAAAGGTGAAAGTAAGCAAACAGATCTGTTAACCTCCTTTAAAAACAATCCTTAACAGCTGTTTACCTAATTTAAATTAAGCCATTTAAATCACATGAATAAAAAAAGTAATAATTTGGATCCATTTTTCATGAGCGCTCCTCATATATGAAATATGGACATACACACACACAGACATACAACACAAAACACAAGAGTACAACACATAAGACAATAATAAAGGCCTTGTAGCTTTACCTAGGTGAAATCTCCATTGCAATGTTTAAAAACTCCACAGTCAAAAAATAAAACTGATCAGAAAAACATTAACCTAGGTCTGTATGAGCTCAAAAAATAAAATAGAACTTTATGATGTGGGAAAAATGCAATAATAAAATAGATATTGAAAAAAGCATCCTGGTTAATCACTGTCACAGATGTAAGAATGGCCAAGCTGGAGTTCTGGATATCAGCTGTTATGGATTTGAGTCAAATCATCTTCTTTTTGATCTGTAGAAATTATTTTAGTTAATCTCTCTGGAATCCAAATCGGCTGCTGTTCTCCCTGTGGAAAAACACAAACAGAGCCCCGACTCCAGACAATCACTGGGTCAGGACCTTTCCACTGTCCTGTTAGAATATCTTTCCAAAGTACTTTAGGCTTATGTACATTTTTTGGATACATATGCCTTTCCGCAGCACTAAGTCCTGATGAATCCAAATTTAAAAAGCTTAGAGTAAAAAGCATTATTTTAAGTTTATTTTTGGGGGATATATACCCCCTTCCAATTCCCTCTTTTTGCTTTAATAAGTACGTTTTAATAGTTAGATGAGCTCTTTCAACTATGCCTTGTCCCTGTGGATTGTATGGGATTCCTGTTATATGAGTAATATCAAATGATGAGCAAAATTGTTTAAAAAAGGTAGAAGTATAACCAGGACCATTATCGGTTTTTAACTCTTTAGGAACGCCCACAGTGGCAAAATTTTGTAAGCTATGAGCTATAATATCTTTAGTTTTTTCTCCGGCATGAAGGGAGCCCATAAAAAGTCCGGAAGAGGTATCAACTGTAACATGTAAATATTTTAATTTTCCAAATTCTGGCAAGTGTGTGACGTCCATCTGCCAAATATGGTTAGGTATCAGTCCTCTAGGATTGACTCCAAGATTAACTTGTGGTAAAAAGGTCACACAATTTTGACATTGTTTTATTATATGTCTGGCTTGTTCCTTAGTTATTTTAAAACGCTTTTGTAAAGTATTAGCATTAACATGGAATCTTTTATGAAAATTCGTAGCTTCTTCTAGTGTAGAGAAAATATGTATGTCATGTGTAGTTTTATCTGCTAAATCATTGCCCAAACTAAGGGCTCCAGGCAATCCTGTATGTGCCGTAATATGTCCTATAAAGAATGGATCTTTTCTGTCCCAGATTAGACTTTGTATAGTGGAAAACAAAGAGAAAACAGTAGAAGAAGGGTAAATCCTACCAGCATCTTCAAGAGATACTATAGCATTAACTACATACTGACTATCAGAAAATAAATTAAATACAGAATCTTTAAACATCAGACAGGCTGTAAAACAGTGCACCCCGTGTTAATTGTGGTAGTGCTGGAAATCTTAGAGTAGTTTTGATTTGCATTTCTCTAATTGCTAGTGATGATGAGCACTTTTTCATATATTTGTTGATTGATTGCATATCCTCTTCTGAGAAGTGTCTGTTCAGGTCCTTGGCCCATTTGTTGATTGTGTTATTTTTTTTTTGGTGCTTAGGTTTTTGAGTTCTTTATATACCCTAGAGATTAGTGCTCTATCTGATGTGTGAGGGGTACAACTTTGCTCTCATGATGTAGGCTCTCTGTTAACCTCACAGATGGTTTCTTTTGCTGAGAAGAAATTTTTAGTTTGAGCCCATCCCATTTATTGATTCTTGATTTTAATTCTTGCTCTATAGGAGTCTTATTAAGGAAGTTGGGGCCTATTCCCACATGTTGGAGATTAGGGCCTACTTTTTCTTCTATTATACACAGGGTCTCTGGTTGTATTCCTAAGTCCTTGATCCATTTTGAGTTGAGTTTTGTTCATGGTGAGAGATAGGGGTTTAATCTCATTTTGTTGCATATGGATTTCCAGTTTTCCCAGCACCAGTTGTTGAAGAGCCTATCTTTTCTCCTATGAATGTCTTTGGTGCCTTTGTCTAATATAAGAGAATTATAATTTTATGGGTCAGTCTCTGTGTTTTCCATCTGTACCATTCGTCTATTTTTTGAGAATATTTAATAATGCAGACTTTCTAGTTTTAAATTCTTTTAACTTTTTTTTATCATGGAAGGCTTTTATTTCATGATCAATGCTGAAGCTTAATTTTGGTTGCAATATATTCTTGGCTGGTATCTATTTACTTTCAGAGCTTGATATATATTATTCCAAGAACTTCTAGCATTGAGGGTCCAGGTTGAGATCAGCAGAAACCCAGATTGGTTTTCTTCTAAATGTGATATGTCATTTTTTTCCGGCAGCCTTTAAATTTCTATCCTTATTTTGTATGTTAGGTATTTTCATAAGAATATTTCTTGTTGTGTGTCTGTTGTAATTTTGTAGATTTGGGGTCCTGTAAGCCTCCTTCATTTGATTTGCCATTTATTCTTATTTTTAAATTTTGTTTTATATTATTTCTTGGAAAATATTGTGTATTTGTTTGGTTTATACCTCTGATTCTTCATATATCCTGATAAATCTTACATTTGGTCTTTTCAGGTTATCCCATATTTCTTGGATGTTCTATTCATAGTCTCCTAAAATCATTTCTCCACAGTCAACTATTTTCCAGATTATATATTTTGTCTTCTTTGCCTGAAACTCTGTCTTCCAAGTGGTCTAGTCTTTTGGTGATGCTTTTCACTGAATTTTAAATTTGGTTCATTGATTCCTTCATTTTGAGGATTTCTGCTTTTTTTTTCAGAATCTCTGTCTCTTTATTGAAATGATCTTTCATTTTCTATATTTTCTGTCTGATTTCATGTCCTATACCATTTTTATCTTTGCAGATCTGTTTAAATGTGTACATTTTAAAGTTTTTTGGCATTTCTTCCACTGTGGTGTGAATGGATTCTGTTACTGAAGTATCTTGGTTAGTTTGGGGTCATGTGTTCCCTTGTTTTTCATGTTGTTTTTGTTTCTACCCATTGAGCAGTATAGATCTGAGTCAGTAGTTTCTATCCTGTAGACTTATAGGGTTCCTGAAGATTTCCAGTACCTCACCATTTAGGAAGAGACCAATAATAATATCAACCAATGCGCACAATACAGAGCATTGAAACAAATATTTCCTGATATGACACCTACAATGTTAATTGTCACAATAAACAGAAATGATTTAATCAGTTTTTGACTACAATAAAAAGTAAGTTTCCAGAAGGGCTTACAATTTTGAGTGTTGGAAAGGGAGGGAACAGAAGTGATGTATGATATGATGATCACGAGGGAGGAGAACATAAGATAGAATTAAAAAGTTAAAGGA
The DNA here is from genome assembly GCF_048772815.1 of Callospermophilus lateralis. Lineage (NCBI taxonomy): Eukaryota > Metazoa > Chordata > Mammalia > Rodentia > Sciuridae > Callospermophilus > Callospermophilus lateralis. Next base: position 15,880,391 of record NC_135325.1, read on the forward strand.
AGAATGAAAGAACAATTGAGATTGGCTCTTATCTGAAGAAAAAAGAAAAAGAGAATCAAGGGAAAGAGATTAGTGAGATAAAAATATATGTCAAGTAAAAAATTTGAAAAATTAAAAATAAAAGAATAGATAACAAAGCTGAAATATACTATCAAACATCCTAGTCCTCAGAAAACTGATCTCTGAAAAATAACTGTCTTCAAAAATGCTAGAAATGGAAAAATCCCAAATATGAATATGTATCAAAATCCATGTACCATTGAAGTCATAATTAAACAGAGAAAAGCAAAAAGCTAAAAAAAAAAGTTAAAATATTGTTAAAGGATTGTTTCCACTAAAGTTCAAAAGTTTCTCAGCTCCCCTTCTAAGCAGTGTTAGGTGGGGTCATCCAGACTCTGATGTTGGCTCCACCCTCAGGGTGGAGTTTGTAGAGTGAGAGAGGTAATTCCATAGGTAGATCTCCTAGAGGTGGGATTTAGGCCTAGGTAGTCTCCATGCTCTTTTCTGAATGTCAGTTTTTCTAAAGATTTTAAATCAGAGCACTTTCCAGGGCCCAGCAATTGCCAGTCCCTACTGGAAGACTGCATCCCAGTGATCTTCCCTGGGTTCTTCTATGTGCTAGAGGAGCCAATTCTTAGTTCACTGTGTCACCTACAGATCCCACATCCCTGGTCTCGAGTTCAGTCTCCAAACTCAGTCTCTCCCATTCCTGCCCTTTTGAATGCCCTGCCAGTTGGATCTCTCCTAGTGAGTCGTGCAAACAGCCATATAGGAGAGAAAAGGAGAGAGCCAGGTGGGTTTCTGCAACCAGTAGTCCCCTGTGTAAACCTCCATGTTTGACTTTCTCCTAGTCACTTAGGCACACTCTGTGCAGTGTGAGTGCCAGGCATATATTTCGGGCCAACCTCAGGTTTGCCAGGAATCAGCTCCTCCAGCTACTAGCCCATGTTCCCTGACTGTAAAATGATTCCTTCTCTGTCCTTCACATGCAGCTGGGCGAAATGGGGCTTCTTTCATGTACAGCGATATTATGCAGCACATCTTTCAGTTTAGTCAGGCAGAGTCTTTGATTTCTATACTCTCCATACCCAGACACACCTCATGCTTCCTAAAAATGCAGGTTCTTTGATTCCCTTATCATTCCATCTTGCTTGTAGAGGGACCACTGTGGCTGTTCTGTCCAGCCACAGCAGCAGCTGTGTCACTGGGGATTTCTTCCTTATTTTATTATAGCCAACTTCTTGAGTCCCCTATCTCTTTTGAATGTCCAGTATTAAATTCTAGTAAAGCCCCCCTATTTTTTGTTGTTTATCCACCTTGCTAAGAAGCTGCCTATTTGCTTTCTTGGTTCAATGCCACAGAGCAGCCAGGAAAGCAACCTTGTCCATGCTGCCTTCTTTAAAAACTCCTCTCATTTGTATATAATCACAGCATAATTTGCTAGATTGCATTCATCTACTTTGTTAGTCTCCATTCTATTTTGCCTAATCTTCTTTTAAATAATATATTTATAATACAGTTTTCAATGTCTTTCACAGCAATTGGTTTAAATAATTTTGAAAATTTATATTGTTATATATACATATATATAATACACACAAATATTTATATATGGATGAAAGAAAACATATCAGTTGTACTGGAGAGTTTAAAGTAAGTGTAAACATGAAAAAAGTATAAATAATTACATGAAATTGACCACTAATTTGACAATCAAGACTAGGTGAATTATTTTCTAACAGAATATATTATGGTCATTAGACATTTTCCACTATTTGCCGTAAAGACCAAAGTTAAAGTTCAACTCAGACCCATTGGATCCTAGTAATATGCCCACATCTACCTTATAAAAAGTAACCCATTTTTGTAGAAAGATAACATCATTTAAAGATTTTCCAGTTTTTCATACATTATGCTCAGCATCTGATTGTTTGGTAGAATATTATTCACCAATGAAAAGAAATGAGTTATCAGGCTGGAATTGTGGCTGAGTGGCAGAGCCCTTGCCTCGAAAGTATGAGGCACTGGGTTTGATTCTCAGCACCACATCAAAATAAATAAATTAATTAAATAAAGGTTTTGTGTCCATCCACAACTAAAAAAATATATATATTTAAAAAAAAAAGAAATGGGTCATCAAGCCATGAAGAGACATGACATTGGGTTACCTTAAATTTACATTATAAAGTGATACAGGCCATTCAGAAAAGCTGTCTACTGTGTGACACAAACTGTATGACATTCTGGATAAACAAAGCTATAGAGACAATAAAAATATGAGTGTTTGCTAGAGATTCTAGGGAAGAAAGGGAGCAATGATTAGGTAGAGAACATGGAAAGGATTTTTAGGAGCATAAAAGTATTATTAAATTTTAATAGTGGACATATTACATATGTATTTATCAGAACCCACTGAATTATATAACACAAAAAGTGAATCCTCACATAAATTACAGACTTTAACAATGATATTATCAACACTACTTTAGTAATTGTAAACAATGTATCACATTAATGCAAGATGCTAATAATAAGGAAACCTGTTGGAGAAAGAAGAGTATAAAGGAACTCTATGTTTTCTGCTCAGTTTTTTGACAAATCTAAAACTTCTCTAAAATAAAAAGTGTATTATTTAAAAAATAATTACAAGACACTCAAGAGACATGACCAAAGAATTTAAAAAATAAAATATTTAAAAATAAAATAGGTAAATAGGCAATGTAAATTGTACAGTTTTCAGACACAGTCTTTAAAATAAGTAGGATTAATATGTGCAAAAAAAGATAAAAAGACAGGTAATTATGCCAGATCACTGGTGCCTATAAAATGGAATTAATAGAAAATTATATAATAAAAAACAATTGAAATTATTATAAAATGGGTGAAATTGAGATCATATTTGACATAGCACAGGAGGGTATTAGTTAAATAAGAAATCAGTAGAAAATATAAAGACTTAACCAAGTGAAGAGAAAAAGGAAATCCAAATTTAAAAATTATAGTGCATATAAATAGATAAAAGATCTCTGTATATCTGATCATATATATTTATTTATACATGTATGCACACATACAGGGTTCTATAATTCCATTATAAATATGTAATTGCATTATAAATGTAATATAGTCAAGAGTTATTGGCAGAAAATTTCCCAAACTGACTAAAGATAAGACATTACAGATTCCAAAATACTTATAAATCCAAAATTTAAAAAAAATGCAAAGAAAACAACACCTATTCATTATTATGTATTTTAAAGGAAAATACTGAAAAGTTACTTTTAGAGAAATATCCATAAGACTGACAGCTTACTTTTGTAACAAATAAAAATGATAGTGGGAAGAAAATTAAGTGAGCTATTTGTAATTCTGTAGGAAGATAATAGCTAAATGTAAATTGTATAATCTACAAAACTTTTTTCCATAATAAAAGTAAAAACCAAAATAATTCTCAAAGACAATCTATTTTATGGGGTGAGGAGTCAGGAAACATGTACTAAGTACTAGGTGAAGTTCATCAGGCAGAAAGAAAATGATTCCAAATGGAAATATGATCATGCAGAAAGAATTAAGTGCTCCAGAGGGGAATAAATAAGAGGACATTTGTAATGAAACTCAATAATTCTAAAGATAGAGCTTACTTTTCTGTCTTATCAAAAAGTACATTTGAAATAGTCTCCAAGGATAATAGGAATCTCTGTGAAACTATGTTTCCTTTATCTTTCCATCCCATGACAACCAATATTTCACAAACTTTGAGATAGATTAATTAACATATTCATCACAGCTACATTCCATCAAAGAGAAAGAATTTGGGTTAAGAACATACATCTCCCCAAGTCTAATTAGAACTGGGCATGATCCTGTCCTAATTGGAACAAACCATTTCCATCTATATCACATTGACTAGAACTTGCTTACATACATACACATAGCTGAAAAACAAGCTTAGAACTGTAATCTCTTCTGGGAAGTCAAGTAGTTTAATAAACACAAGAGGGTCTATAAATAAAAATTGAGAATGGGTAGATTTGTGGAACAAGTAGAGGTCTTGCAACCCAAATATCCATGAATATATTCTTCCCATGTAGAATAATATGCATTTATCCCAAGGAAACATACTACATCTTAAAATATGAGCACCATGGATGATGGGTTGTCATCTCTGTCAGATTCACATATGGTACTAGTTTTCAAGGTATGACATCTGACTTATGATTATTTAATATTAAATGATGGAGTATTAATAGGACAACCAAGATGATTCTTTTACTCAAAAAAAGTGGGGGTGGGCAAATAGGAAATGTACACAGAAGCCTCTGTTTCTTATCCGTTGTCAAACTGCAAAAATTTCATGGTGGGGGGAGATGGCAGAGTAGAGGGTGCACACATTGTTGGGCAGCTCATCAGACCTACAAAGGGGGAAGATGGGAAGATGACTTCTGTGCAAGGGTGGGAATTAAGTGAATACACTGAAATTTAGTTCTAAACTGTAACATTTTTTAAGAGACAGACATGAACCTAAGAAATAATAATTCAAAGATGTGCTGGTATGGGCCTGCCAACATGGTAGGCAGTAGCAATCATGAGGGGACGGCAGCACAGACAGATAAAAGAGAATGTGTGATCAGCAGATGAAGGAGGAGAAGGAGGAGGAGGAGGAGTGGTGAGAGGGAGGTGGAGGGATAGTTGGAGGAGGAGGAGGATTGATTTAGAGAAATGAGTGGTTTATAGAGGTAGGATGACTTTAATGAACTCAGAGTTAGTGGGGTATGGGGCTTTGTGAAAACAAAGGGAGGACTGGCTTCCCTCTCCACCAGAAAACACTCCCAGGCAATGAAACCAGTCACTGGACTATCTGGGAAAAGGGCACTGCAGCTGCACTCTGTGGTTGAGCTGGAGAAATCCTCCTAAGTTCTCCATATCCCAGGCATCTCTGTCCCTCCATCACCAGTGACTATGCATCCACCTCAGAATTCCTCAGAGGAAAGGGGACTGGCACTCTGATCATCCTGCCCCCACCCCAGACCTCAGGGTATACCTATCTGAGCATTCTGAGCAGTGTGTTCACCCCCCCCCCAGTGAAAATCAGCTGCTGCTACAGTTGTCTGAGGCAACTGCCAACGTACACTAGAAAGAAGAAGAGGATCCCCTGCAGCTGGTTAAAATAATAAAATAGTTTTTAAAATTCCCCAGAAAGCCCTTGAACCAGAGACTGAAATAGGCATAATTGTTTTCTTGACCTGGACCATTCAGCCTCAAGACCCTAAGAGACAAAGCCTACCTACATTCCTGCGGGCACTACAAGGGTCACAATGGAACATCTGTACTCCAATGCAAACACCATTAATTCATACTCATAATCATGAAGCTCAAACTAGTGGGGATTTTATCCCTAAACCCAAAAAGCAGATTTTACCAGAGACCCTAGCTATCCGAGGGGGCAGACTGGCAAACCCTCCACCCCCAACTGCAATGGGGTAGAGGATTATCCTTCAAACACCTACCCACAGAGTTCCAAAGATGAGTCAAATGTAAACCCCAATTACTCGAATCTTCAACTTAGAACTCAGCACCATGCCCAGCCACAGAAAGATATAATTTTTCAGAAACCAAGTAGTGGTAGCCCACCATATACTGGGCAACTGGAGACAGATCTACTATGACCAGTTGTGACACCTAGCCACAAAGGTTGGCTGCTGAATGAGGAACACAAAGTTGTTAGTCTACACAATCTCCAACCCTTGACCCAAGGGCTACAAAGCTAAAAGGAAATATCAAAAGTGAGCATCTATCTCTGGCAGCATATTTGACCACCCCATCAGAAAGAAGCTCTTACTCAAAAATATTTTTGTTTTTTATTCTTTTTTCCCTTTTTCATTTTTCTTTTTCTGTTCTTCTTTTGTCCCATCATGCCGCATTTTAATTTTTTAAAATTTCTTTTTTCAATTTTTAATTTAAAATTTTCCCCAAATATTACTTCATCATATAGTATTATTTTTTCACTTTTTCCCATTATGTGCAATTCTGTGTGCAAAAATGTGGATGTGTATGTGCATGTGTGTGTGTATTCATTTTGCAAATAGGTTCTAAGAAATTGTAGGTGACAATGGGGCTACCAATCTCAAAGAAGGCACCAGATAATCATCTTAAAATTCATACTTCTGTCACTGTCATTAGGGATATGCTTGGCTCCCATTCCCACTAAGAGGACTAGAAAGTCATTGAAACACTTCAAGTTTCCAGAGGAAAATCCTTGAGCCAAGCAACAGGGAACTTTTCCCTATAATTGATCCAACCCTGCCTGAGCCTAAACATTATATTTCAACTCATATAATTGAGGAGACAAAATCCCAGAACAAAAAACGAGGCCCCAAGAAGGAAAAATCAGAGGGTAACATTAGGTGCCCCACCTAGATATCTACTCATATATCTGTGGGAAGCCATCCATGAATTACAGGAGGATCTTCTCTTGGTATGGAAGCCAGGGAGATTCAGGTTTGGCATTGCAAACTATGTGTGATTCTCCTACAGCAATAGATTGCCCAATGCACTTGACCTTTATCTCTGCTCTGCTAGGAAGATCCTCCATAGTAGCTCTGGAGATGGGCATAACCCATTGGGAACTGGACAGCCCACCTTTAACCTTCTTTGGAGAACAGCATTCTATGGAAGGCCTTGGATGTTTTCTGATATAAATAAAGCAGGCACGGGCTCCAGTAGAGTCTAGAAGCTCAATCTGTCTGATCGGCTTGCCCCTCCTGCCCCCACTTTTGAAACTATTTTCTGTGTCCTGTGGTTTTTTCATTGTTCTATTTTAACTAGCTTTTATTTCTCAATAAACCTATTCCACCTGCACAAGAAATGGGTGGGTTATATCCCAAATGAAATCCTATAATAAAAAGAAATACACACATAAAGACACATATATAAAAAAGGAAGGGGAATCCCACCTCCATTGATGTGCAAAAGCAGGACTTCAGAAAACATGAGGAAACAGGCAACCACTCCCAATTCAAAATCCCCCAATGAAAGAAATAACAGAAATGGAAGTGAAGGAAATACCAGACAATGATTATTTTAAAAACCTGATTATCAAAATGTTCAATTAACTAAAAGAAAAACTAAGGAATGAAATAAGAAAACAAATGCCAGAGATGACAGACAATTTTAATAATAAAACAGAAATACTGAATACAGACCAATCAGAACTCTGTAAAATGAAAGGCACAATGAATCAAATTTAAAATTCACTTGAAAGCATCACCAACAGCTCTTGAAGAACTTCAGCTCTTGAAGACATATCCTCAGGTCTTAAAGACAGGATACATGAATTTGAGTACATGATACAATAAAAGAAAAAAAAACACAATAGAACATTATCAGAATAGGACAAGTTCAAGAAACCAAACCTAAGAATCACTGGGATAGAAGAGAACATGGAGATACAAGCTAAAGGCATTAAGAGTATTTTTAATGAGATAGTCACAGAAAATTTTCCCCATATTAAAAAGGAGGTAGACACCCATATACAGGAGGCATACAGTACCCAATATAAACCTAACCAGAAGTTCTTAAAGAAACATAAAAATACCTAACATAGAAAATAGGAAAAAAATATTAAAAGATACAAGAGAGAAATATTAGGCCATATTTTGAGGTTAACAAATTAGGCTCACTTCATACTTCTCTACTCACACCCTCAAATCAAGGGGGGCATGGAATGAAATTTTTCAGGCTCTAGAAGATAACAATTGCCAACCAAGATTACTGTACCCAGCAAAACTCTTTCATATTTGATGGGGAATTAAAAACCTTCCTTGACAAGAATCAACTAAAAGAATACATGACAACCAAACCAGCACTAAAAAGAGTATTTAAAGATAAATTGCACACAGTCGGTCCCAGAAACAAAACCCAAAACTCCCAAATAAATGATGATCAATAGAAGACTATTGTGAATTGAGCTATTGTGAATTGAGCTGCTATAAACATTGATGTGGCTGTGTCACTATAGTATGCTAATTTTAAGTCCTTTCGGTATAAACCAAGTAGTGGGAAAGCTGGGTCAAATGGTGGCTCCATTCGCAATTTTCTGAGGAATCTCCATAGTGCTTTCCATAGTAGTTGCACCAATTTGCAGTCCCACAAGCAATGTATTTGATGGGGAATTAAATGAGCCTAAACATTATTTCAACTCATAGCATTGTGGAGACAAAATCCCTGAACAAAAAAAACAAAAAATTAGAGATGATAAAGGAGATATCTCCACAGGCACTTCTAAAATCCACAAATAAATAAAAACCAAGGTAGAATTAAATACAGCAAAAAAAAAAAGGCAGCAAACCACAAACATATATCCATAATAACTCTGAATATAAATGGTCTCAACTCCTTAATTAAAAGACACAGATAAGCAGAATGGATTTAAAAAACAAGATCCAACCATATACTGTTTGCAAGAGACTAATCTCATAGGTAAGGACACTCACAGACTGAAGATAAAAGGTTGGAAAAAATTGATGCAAACACACTCTGAAAATAGGCTGGTGTAGTCATTCTCATATCTGACAAAGCTGATTTCAAGCAAAAATTAGAAGAGACAATAAGGACAATTACATATGGAAAAGGAAAAAATCCAACAAGAAGAAATAGCAATAGTTAAAATGTATGTCCCAAAAAGTCAATGTATTTACATAAAAAATACCCTGTGACATTAAGTACCAGATAGACCCCAATACAATAATACTTGGAGATTTCAACACACCCTTATCATCAATAGACAGGTCAACAAAGCATAAAATCAATAAAGATATAACCCAACCTAAATAATACTATAAATCCAATGGACCTAATGACATCTACAGAATATTTCACCACAAAACAGCTCATGGAATCTTCTCCAAAATATTCTAGGCAACAATGTAAGTGTAAACAAATACAAAAACATAAGTATAAGATGTGCATCATTTCAGACCATAATAGAATGAAACTAGAAATCAACAGCAAGAAAAATAGAAACCATACAAACACACAGAGATTAACAATACCATTTAAAATGAATAGTGGATCGAAGTAGAAATGAGGGAAGAAATCAAATTCTTAGAAACAAATGAAAATAAAGATATAACATTTTAAAAATCTCTGGGATAATATGAAAACAACACTAAGGGAACATTTATTGATTTAAGTGCATACATTAAAAATAAAGAGAGTGTTCAACATCTCTAGCATTTAGAGAAATGCAAATCAAAACTACTCTAAGATTTCATCTCACTCCAGTCAGATTGACAATCATCAAGAATACAGGAAACAATAACTGTTGCTGAGGATGCAGTGAAAAAGGCACATTCATACATTGATTGTGGGACTGCAAATTGGTGAAACTACTATGGAAAGCATTATGGAGATTCCTCAGAAAATTGTGAATGGAGCCACCATTTGACCCAGTTATCCCACTCCTTGGTTTATACCGAAAGGACTTAAAATTAGCATACTATAGTGACACAGCCACATCAATGTTTATAGCAACTCAATTCACAATAGCTAGACTATGGAACCAACCTAGGTGTCCATCAATAGATGAATGGCTAAAGAAAATGTGGTATATACACTCAATGGAATATTCCTCAACTTTAATGAAGAGTAAAATTATGGAATTTGCCAGTAAATGGTTGGAGTTGGAGAATATCATGCTAAGTGAAATAAGCAAATCCCATAAAAACAAAGGCCAAATTTTTTTTTTGTTTTTTTATAATATGTGGATGCTAATTCACAGTAAGGCAGGGGGCACTAGGGAAGAACAGCATTACCTTTGATTAAGTAGTGGGAAGTGATGGGAGGCGAGCGGGGAGGATGTGGGGATAGGAAAGATAGTAGAATGAAACAGACATTATTACTATATGTATATATGTGACTGCATGACCAATATGATTCTGCAACATGTACACTCAGAAAAATGAGAAATTACACCCCATCTATGTATGATATATCAAAGTGCATAAATGCATTCTATTGTCATGTATAACTAATTAAAACAAATTAAAAAAGAGAGATCTCAAAAAAAACTTATGCTCCACTCAAAGGCCTTAGAAAAAGAACAATACACCAATTCCAAAATAAGTAGAAGACAGAAAATAATAAAGATAGGAGACAAAATTAATGAAATTGAGAATAAAAAGTTACACAGGACTGGTGCAACAAAGAGTTGGTTCTTTGAAAAATAAATGAGATTGATAAACCATTAGCCAAACTAATCAAAAGAAAAGAGAAAGAAGACCCAAATCAACAAAATTAGAGATGATAAAGGTTATATCTTCACAGGCACTTCTGAAATCCACAGGATCATTAGAAACTACTTCAAAAATTTATACTCCAATAAACTGCAAAATCTAGAAGACATTGACAAATCTATGACCTGCTCAAATTGAATCAGGAAGATATAGAAAACCTAAACAGGCCAATATCAAGCAATGAAATTGAAACACCAATCAAAAGCCTTTCAACAAAGAAAAGCCCAGGACCAGATGGATTCTCAGCAGAGTTTTACTGGAACTTTAAAGAGAAACTAATGCCAGTATTCCACAAATTATTCCATAAAATTAAAAGGGAGGGAACACTCTCAAATACATTTTATGAAGCTAGCATAACCCTGATATCAAAACCAAAGACACATCTAGGAAAGAAAACTACAGTCCAAGATCTCTGACGAACATAGATGCAAAATTCCTCAATAAAATACTAGCAAATTGTATTCAAAGCACATTAAAAAGAGAATACACTACCATCAGATGGACTTTTTATTCCACGGGTGCAAGACTTTTTCAACATATGCAAATCAATATATGTAGCTCATCACTTAAATAAAATCAAGAACAAGAATCATATGATCATCTCAATAGATATCAAAAAGGCATTTGATAGAACAAAATGACTGCAAGATATGTCAAGATCATTGTACTGTCATGTGTATCTAATTAAAACAATAAAAGATCATTCATGTTAAAAATACTGGAAAAAATTAGGGATAAAAGGAACTTACCTCAATATTATTAAGGCAATATACAACAAACCCCAAACAAACATCATACTAAATGGTGAAAAACTGAAAGTTTGTCCTCTAAAATGAGGGACAAGACAAGTATGTCCAGTCTCACCAATTCTGTTCAATATAGTTCTCAAAATTCTAGCTAAAGGAACCAAGCAAATGAAGGAAATTAAAGGGATACAAATTGGAAACAAAAAAAGAAGTCAAACTATCACTGTTTGCTAATAATATGATACTATCTTGAAGACCCCCCAAAAATAAAAAAAAATTCCACAAGAAGAGTTTCAGAACTGATAAATGAATTCATCAAAATTATAGGATACCAGATCAACACTCATAAATCAATAGCTTTTCTAGACTCCAACAGCAATTCAACTGAGAAAGAAATTGGAAAAACCATCTCCTTCATAGTAACCTCAAAAAAAAAAAGAATCTAGGAATTAAACTAACCAAGGAAAGAAAATAACTCTACAATGAAAACTATGGAACACTCAAGAAAGAAATTAAAGAAGACCTCAGAAGATGAAAAGAGCTCTCATGTTCTTGGATAGGAAGAATTAATATCATCAAAATGGCCATACTACCAAAAGCAAAATACACATTCAATGAAATCCCCATCAAAATACCAATGGAATTCTTCACAGAACTGGAAAAATCAGTCCTTAAACTCATTTGGAAGAATAAGAGAGAATAGCCAAAGCAATTCTGAACAAAAAAGAAAAACAATGCAAGAGACATTACAATAGGTAATCTCAAATTATACTACACAGCTGTAGTAGCAAAACCAGCATGGTACTGGTATTGAAATAGACATGAAGACTGGTGAAATAGAACAGAAGACACTGAGACAAATACAAATACTTACAGACATCAGATTCTTGATAAAAGTACCAAAAAGATATGTTGGAGAAAACAAAACCTGTTTAACAGATGATGCTGGGAAAATGGGATATCCACATATAAAAGAATGTAATTAGAAACTTATCTCTCACCTTGCACATATTTGAAACAAAAACTGATCAAAAGACTTGGAAATCAGACAAGAAACCATGTATCTGTTAGAAGAAAACATGGGGGAAACATTTCAACATATAGGTACAGGCAATTACTTCTTCAACAAAACCTATAAAGCTCAAGAAATAAAACCAATAATCAATAAGTGGAATACCATTAAACCAAAAATCTTCTGCACATTAAAGGAAACAAGAGAGTGAAGAGAGAGACTACAAATTTGGAAAAAAAAAATCTTTGCCAGCACTCTTCTGACAGAGGATTAATATCCAGAATGTATAAAGAACTAAAAAAATTTAATGCCCAAAACCACCCAAATAACCTGATTAATAAATTGCTAAAGAAATAAATAGAAACTTCTAAAAAGAGGAAATGCAAATGGGCAACAAATATATATTTTTCAAAATTCAACATCTCAAGCAATCAGGTCAATGCAAATCAAAAGTACACTAAGATTTCACCTCACCCCTATCAGAATGGCAATTATCAAAAATACAAACAATAGGGGCTGGAGTTATGGCTCAGAGGTAGAGCATTTGGCTACCATGCGTGAGGCACTGGGTTAGATCCTCAGCACCACATAAAAATAAAATAAAGATATTTAAAAAATAGAAATAATAATAAATGTTGTAGAGTATGTGAGGAAAAACATACCCTTATACATTGCTGGTCAGACTGCAAATTAGTACAACCACTATGGAAAGCAGTGTGGAGATTCCTCAAGAAACTAGGAATGGAACCACCACAGGACCCAGCTATCCCACTCCTTGATTTTTATCCAAAGGAACTAAAATCAGCATATTATAGTGACACAGTCACTTCAATGTTTATAGCAGCACAATCCACAATAGCCAAATTATGTATTCAAACCAGGTGCTCATCATCAGATGAATGGATTAAGGAATTGTTTTATATAAACATGTTTTGTATAAACATGTTTTTATATATATATATATATATATATATATATATATATATATATATATATATTGAGAGCCACAGCCAAAGAGGCCCCAGCAAACTTCCAGCTGATTGGCTCACAGCGGCCCCAGCAAACTTCCAGCTGCCAGCTGATTGGCTCCTCTGCAGTGATGCTCATTGGGCTGTTTCCCCACCCTTTCAGACCATGGAGCTGCTTATTGGGGTACTCTTTTGGCTCCGCCCACACAACCCAGCCAATCGGCCTCAAGAGCAGGAGGAGTGGAGGGTTGGGAGGCTCCCTGGAAGCCTGTGGTGGCAGTTGGGTTCTGAGGGAATTCCTGAAGAGCTCCTGTGGTGCGGCGTGTGTGTTCTAAAAATAAAGTTCGTTTCTGCTTGATAAGTGGCTCGTGAATTGTGCCCAGCCAGACTGCGGCATTTGGTGGCCCATACGGGGAAACAGCCCAATGAGCATCACTACAGAGGAGCCAATCAGCTGGCAGCTGGAAGTTTGCTGGGGCCATGGTGAGCCAATCAGCTGGAAGTTTGCTGGGGCCCCTTCGGCTGTGGCTCTCAACATCCACTCCTTTTTGCTTTATTATGAGCTCTTTCAACTATGCCTTTCCACAGCACTAAGCCCTGAAGAATCCAAATTTAAAAAGCTTAGAGTAAAAAGAGTTATTTTAAGTTTATCTTTGGGGAATATATACCCCTTCCCAATTTTAAAATATATTGGGAAGGGGTATATATCCTCCAAAGATAGGGGGTTGGAGGCTCGCCGAAAGTTTGCTGGGGCCCCTTCGGCTGTGGCTCTCAATATATATATATATATATATATATATATATATATATATATATATATATATATATAAGTTCTACTTAGCCATAAGAACATAAGAAGAATGAAATAATGGCATTTGCTGGTAAATGGATGGAAATACAGAAAAACATGCTAAATAAAATAAGCCAGAACACAAGAGCTGAATGTTTTCTCTCATGTGGAAGCTCCAGCAACATAAGGTAAAGAAGGTGGCAGGAAAGGAAATTAGATATCATAAAGATATAAGATACATCAGTATAGATCAGTGGAGTAAAGGAAGGAAAAGAAGAAGAAGGAAGAAAGGAAGTAAAGTGTGTAGAAATATGGAATGTAATAAACAGCAGCTTGTTACCTACCCAAAACACGCACACACACACACAGACACACACACTCACACATACATGCACACACATATGTATACTATGTATAATTTTAATGCTCTATTTTTTGTAAATCCAAAGTTTAACAATAGCAATGCAGTAAGTTGATTGGAAATTCCTCTGCTTGTGTTTTCTATGAGTTTTGTTGTTGTTGCTGTTTTTATTTTGTGGGAGTTTTTTTTTTTCTTAGTTTCCCCTGTGGTATGTGTCTGTGCCCTCTAGGAGACTCTTTCTTGTCTGTTATCCTCCTTAACCATATTTGAAACATAGCAGTAGGGTTCTTCGTAGTATAGCCTCAGAGGCCTGGAGATTGTTTTAAGGCTAGAAAGTCACAGGATTTTTCAGTCCTTGCTTGCATTTGTGTATGTTTGTTTTCCTTTGGGAATTCTTTTTTTTTTTTTTTTTTTTTTTTTTTGAGAGAGAGAGAGAGAGAGGAACAGAGAAAATTTTTAATATTTATTTTTTAGTTTTTGGTGGACGCAACGTCTTTATTTCACTTCATTTTCTTATGTGGTGCTGAGGATCGAACCCCATATCCCGCACATGCCAGGTGAGCACACCACCGCTTGAGCCACATCCCCAGCCCTGGGAATTCTTTTATGGCAAAAATATTTATAGACATACATTGCCTAATGATAAGGATAAATTCAGAGAAACTCAAGAATACAAATACTATTAGATACTGGTAGGATGCAGGGGAAAAGGAACCCTTACACACAATTGGTGTGAATGTAAATTAGTATAGTCACTATTAGTATAAAGTTTCCTCCAAAATTAAAAATATGACTAACATATAATCTGGCTTTATCACTTCTTGGTATCTATTCAAAGGAATTAAACAGAAAATATTTTAGAGAAAATTACATTCCCATGTTTGGAGCACCACAATTCACAATAACCAAGTTACAGAATCAGCCTAGGTGTACATTGAGGGAATGAATGGATAAACAAAAAGTGATCACACACACACACACACACACACACACACACACACACAATGAAGTTTTATTCTACTATAAATATATATAAAGAAGAATGAAATCATGTTACTTGCAGGAAAATGGATGGAACTAAAGAGCATCATGGTAATTAAACAAATTTCTGAGACTCAGAAAGATAAGTGTCTCATGTTTTCTCTCATATGGAAGCTAGAGAGAAAAAAGGATAAAAGGATTCTCATGAAAACAGAAGAGAGACCATCAGGGGTACAGGAAGGAATTTAGCTGGAGGGAGGAGTGGAAGGCCAGGGGAAGTACTAGGGAGAAAATTTAACAAAATTAACTTATGTACATGTATGAATATGTCACAACGAAACCTGCTATCCTGTATAATTAATATGCACCAGTATAAAGTTTAAAAGAGAAATGCATCTTTAAGGGATTTTGATTTCATTATTGTGCAAAAATCACAGTGTACTTAAACTAAGAAGCTATGACATCACTAAGCAATGTAGTCTTATAAGATCACAGTTGTATATACCATCCATTGTTAATGAGAACTGGTTATGCAGTGCATGACTATACTTCAAAAACTGGATTGGTTTCTTGACCATTTGATCCAGGCAATTTCCATAGTTAGGCACACATTTAAGCCTTAAGACTTATCTATTATTTACTGGCCTCTACATTCTACCCAGCACCCATTTCACAGTCTAATAGTAGACACTTATGACTATCTGAAATCCTAGACTTTGATAAGAAAGAAAAACCTTTAGTCCCCTATTTGATTAGAAATTCTCAGTATTTTTTTTTGGGTGGGGGGAGTGACATAGGTATCAGTTTCATATTGTGTTAAAACTCTCCTTTGGAGCTACCACTTATATAAAAGGTTATTTTTAATATATATAAATAAATACAAAATAAAATGTTATAAATAAATAAATAGATAATTTAAGGCTCCATAATCTTCAGGTATTCCAGCACTTTCTATCATATAACTCAATTAAACTCAAGTGTGTGACTTTTCATTCATGATCCAAAATTATTGCTGAGATGTAACCATTACACTTTCATCAGAGACAGTAGAATAGAAGACTATAATGGAGGTGTCGCCCTTAAGCCAGATCAGCACTGAGTATTTTATTACTTAACAACACAAACAAGAGTTCAAGAAGGATTGGGGAAAAATACAACTTTCTTGCTCTTAACTGACTTTTGATTTTTAAAATAAGAACTTTTGTATCAAAAGTCTTACTCTTTCTACCTGTCAGAATTCTCCTTTGGTTGTCTCTTACATTTTCCCAAGATTTGTAATTGTACTTATCAGAGAACATGGAGCATGCTGTATGCCATTTGGTCAGAACAGGAATTTATTTTCATTTTTTAAATTGCCATTTTCCTGCTTTGTCCTCTGTGGGAAAATAACTATATTTCATTAATCCATTGCTTTCCAATATACATGTAATATGTTTCACATACATAATTTAAAATTTCCAGCAGCCACACTTTAAATATTGAAGATGAAACAAGTGAAATTATTTTTAATAATATATTTAATTTAACCCAATATATCCAAAATGTTATCATTTCAACATGAAATCAACATAAGCATTATTAATGATATATTTATAATTTTCAAAATATGAGTTTTCAATTATAGCACATCTTCATTTGGATATTAACTCTGTATTGGAAATACTTTATTTTATTTAAATGTCATAAAATTTACCCATATTGTTTCAAACATAAAATTGTCTAATAACTTCATGTTTGGAACAATGTGCCAGATTTAAAATTTAAATTTACATTAAATAAAATTTAAAGTTCAATTATTTATTCACATATGTCTCACATAACCAATTGACTACCAAATTGAACAGCAACACAACTTTAATTTATCTTCCATGTCAATATTTTTCTCCTTTTTTCTTCTTTTCTCCATCTCTACTCTCCCCTCTTCTATTCTCTTCTTTTATTCTCTCCCCCAAAAAGCTGTTATCATAGTGGAAGGGATGAGAAACTACCAAATTCTCATATTAGTAAGGAGAAAGCCAGGGGATATACTCTCCAAATTCTCTTTTCACACTTCAATCTTTTACCATTGTTCTCTGTTAGCTGAATCCACCTGAAATCCAAAGAGAATGGAAATCTGGTTGAAGTCGACCATATAAGTCATCATCCAGGGCTATGATCAAGACAGAGAAGGGTGCATAGTAGCTCTAAAAGGGCACAGATCTATTAATAAAGGAAAATATTTGAGTATAAACTCCACTGTGTGCATATTTAAATATACAAATGATTAAAAGAGTTTTTAATCATAAGTAAAAGTTTCTTCTTTTTAAATAATAATAAAAGTTCTAATATTTTCTTCCTATATTTTATGGATCATTTAGGGTTCCCTAAAGTCTGCTTATTCCCCTTCAAGGATCACTTTTTAAAAACTTTCTTAGTGACATTTCTTTCATCAGAATATTTATTTTCTTAATAAATGTTGTGAACTATAATCACCCTACCCATTGTATAACACAGAAATTATTCCTTCTAATGATATTTTAGTACTTGTTATTCAACCCATAAATACAGGTAATTATTATGCATCAATTAAAATTAAAACAAAAATTTAGGGCTGGGGATGTGGCTCAAGCGGTAGCACGCTCGCCTGGCATGCATGCGGCCCGGGTTCGATCCTCAGCACCACATACAAACAAAGATGTTGTGTCTGCCGATAACTAAAAAAATAAATATTAAAAATTCTCATATGATGGCTCAAGAAAATAAAGAAGAGTGGTTAAAAGACAAAAAAAAATTCTCTCTCTCTCTCTCTCCCTCTCTCACTCTCTCTTTAAAAAGAAAAAAAAGAACAAAAATTTAAAATATCCATTTTCTATTCTATCTTTCCTATTGTTAACTAATTTATTATACACTTTTCTTTGCTTAAAATCTTTTCTTTCTGCTTGCCATCTGAAAGATAAAAGCCAAACTCTTTGGTCAGGTCTGTTATAGCCTGGAATTATCATATTCTTTTTTCTTGTCACCCAGTCTCACCAAATTATTCACTTTTTGCAAATCAAAATATACACCATCATAATCTTACTTTTGCTTCATCATTATTTCTTCTTGGAGTGTTCTTGTCCCTACCTATCTTTCCAACCCATTTTCCTACTTATCTTTACAGACCATTTAGAGTGTTACTACTTTCTCAGTATAAGAATTCCTCAGGTGTTCTTAGTAACACTAAACAGTTCTTCCCTCCTTGTCTGTGCTCCTATTGCATTTTTACATTATTCAGATTATTTTATGATAATTATTTGATACTTGCTATGGTTTGTATGTGATTTGTCCCTACCAAAGCACATGTTGTGATTTATTCCCCAATGTAAATAGTTGTTGAGAGGTGGTGGAACCTTAAAGTGGTAATTAGTTCATGGAAGATTCACCCTCATGAAGGGATTAATGAAGTTATTACAAGACCACTTTTTATAAATTGAGCTTGGTACCTCACCTCTTGGATACATATCTCTTGCTTTTCTTCTTACCAAGTGATTGCTTTTTACAAATGCACACTTGTCCTTCCACCTTGAGCCCCTGCCAAAAGGTGAGCAGATGCTGACACACACCATGATCTTGGACCTTCAGAACTGTGAGTCAAAATAAACCTTTTTTGTTTATAAATTACCCAGCCCCAAGTATTTTGTTATATCAGCAAAAAATAGGTTAAGACAATAATACTAAACTTTTTATATGATTCAATAGACTGAGAGCAAGGGTCTTTATTAAATTAGTTTTGTATATTCAGAATATACCTAAATGCTAGGTACATATTAATATCACGATAAATATGTAACTTTTAAATTAATTCATCCATATATTGCCTCAGTCCTGCTGAATATGCATCTCACCCTTATATTAACCATATCTGTAAAATATGAAAGAAATTTAACTGAATCTTTATTTCCCATGCATTTTTTAATCAACAATATCAAATGTTGTTAGAATTGTTCTATGTCTGTGGGACTGCTTAGCAACACTCTAGAGTACAATTTGAGGTCTCACTTCTTGATGATAAGTTACAAAGTGCTTTGTTTTAATCAATAATAAATGTTATTAGTATGAAGAGTTTGTTAGTTTGATTTTTGAAATAAATTTGGTATCCCCTTATTACTTGTTTTCCTAAATTTGCAATGTCATTTATTTCATGTTATGTCTGATTTTTCATGGGAGCCAAATACAAGGGACCACAGAGAGAGAGATAAAACTAAGAATTTATTGTTAAATAGTGTCAGGTATTGCTAAAGTGTGAATTCTACATATGTTGCAAAAGGTGCACAAAATGCAGTTTGCAATCTAATTATGCTACAGTGATTTCTGTTCTTATGTGGTTAATCTTTTTAACATTATAAAGTTCTAAATTATTTGTTGCCAAGTGATGGTTTTTGAAGACAGTATATTAAAATAATAATTTATTATGCTCTTATTTTGAAAATGTAAAAGTTGGAAAAGGAAACCAAGTAGAAACCAAGAAACTGACATGAAGAGAAAAGCATGACATACCCATAGATCAGTAACTGTTTTATAGTCATTTAAATGCCATAAGGGATAGATGAATTATTTATAAGCACTCAAAAATCCCTTATCTGTAGGTTTTTCAGTTCACACTCTCTTGATTCACTGCCTAAGGGGAATTTGATAGCAAGAGTAAGATTCCTGGATCTACAACCACAAATAGTTCTCACAGATAACCTGTGCACTCCTTATGAGTAATATGGACTTCCATAGAAGTCTCAAAAGACTATCTCTTGTGAGTGCATTTTTTATTTCCATCCTCTTGCTTCACAACCTAAGTTGACAAAAAAATGTTATCTTTTCAGGAATATTTATAATGTATCCTTATATATAATATTTGCTTTTCTTTCTTGCCTTTAATGTACAGCTATACGAAATGGGAAAATATTTAAGAACAATGTTTTTAGTTATGAAAATGTGATTTGAATGTTACTTGATAACATTCATAAAATTTGGAATAAATATGTAAAAATATGCCTTCTGAGTGAGGAAGTATTTGTAATGGAAAGATTGAATTAGATTTCTCTTTCATTTCCTCAAGTAGAATATTAATTTTGAAATGCATCCAATTCTCAATCATTTGGTATTTGTTAACCATTCACTAAGCATTTATTATTGATCATAGTACCATTCTTGGTAGACAGTAGACATTTAAGAAAGTTGAAGATATATAAGCAATGTAAAAACTAGCTGTTTTGTAATGGGTACTCACTTAAACATCCTCCAAGTACTCAAAACCCTGATGGAAACTTACAATAGTCATGTTTACATTCTTCTGACCTCAAAATCCTTGTTTTCACTAAAGTCTTCTAGCTGAAGCTTCATTAAAATCTAGCATGAGACTCTTAATAAAATATTTACTATTTTTTGGTAAAATAACAATTAAAAATATAGTTTATTTGATTAAATTTAAATAATTCTGAGGGATAGGGATGCAGCTCAGTGGTAGAGAGCTTGCTTAGCATGTGTGAAGCCCTGGTTCAGTCTCCAGCATGGAAATTAAAACAATCAATCAATCAATTCATATAGCATCATATTTTAAGCTTGGCTATAATTATTTCTTCATAAATATAGTAGCATACTCTCATAAATTATTTTATTGGACTATCTAGTTGTCAACTTGGAAGTTAGAGAAAATGGTCCAAAATTAATAACATCCAAAGCAAATAATTTTTGATGGTAAAACAAAAAGAGGATGAAACTATAGGTAATGCCTTAAAAAACCAAGCCAAGTATGATTATGTACAGAGGTGGGGCCTTGCATCACTCTATTTTGATAATTAAATTAAATAAATTTTACAAAAATAAATTTTCATATATTTATAAATTTTACAATTTTCATACTTTGTCTACATGTTTTCTGGTATGAATTTTCTAGGCTAAAAATTGATCACAGTATCACACTACCATCTGTAAGTGAAAATCTATTCTTCATTTAATACCAAAGCTCAGCGGGTCTTACATCTGGGTAAAAACTGACATTATGCAACAAAACTCTCATATTGACACTTTGGGAAATCATCTCAACATTGCTCTTATCCCCACAAAAGCCAATTATTTTAAAGTTGTTATAAGCATCCTTAAACAGGTATAAAATATACAAGAAAAATAAAGCAGAAGACATGAAAAATTCTTAATCTAAGTTAATATCCCTTAAAAATGAGCATTTCGGTGACATAAGATAAATTCTTTATGATTAACGGTGTTTGCTATGTGTCAGGCACAGAGCTAAATTCTAGATATTTCAGGTAATTAAATCAGAGATTGTTTCTTTCATTGTTAAGCTAATAATTTATAAGGAAAAATAAATATGCAATCATAATTTGTTTAAATGCTATGACAATTCATATTATGTAACATTTAATTTCATAAAATATACTTGGTAGTCTTGTATTTCTGTATGATTTTTGAAAACTTTCAAATACATTCATGAAATCACAACTTTGTAAGATTTGTACTATTATCATTGCAAGAATAGTAATTACAGACAAGTAAGAATATGGTTTAATACATACATATAAAAACCTTGTCTGGAAGAGAATGTATATTTAACATAAAAAGAAATGTTTAATTTCTCAAACTCGTAGTGTAAAGGTTGATGTACCTTGTAGTATATAAATTTTGACATTATTTCAAAAGCTATCTCTTATTAAAAGAAAGAAGTTTCAACAATTGTCAAGGAATTGTTAGTGTATTTTAGGAAATTATGAAATGAGACTTAGTTGAACTGAATTTATCACTTAACTAAAAATCCCTTATCTGTAATAGCCTAGGGCAAGAACACTAATGCATAAGCTATGGGAACATGTGGCCCAAAAATCTCTCATGAGAAGACAATTAAATTGCTTAATATCACAAGTTATTTCTTTTTATAAATATAGTACTTACCCACAAAAAATCTTTAATATACTGAACCACAAAGTTGAAAGAGAGGTCAGAAATCATAAAGCTTAAGTTATTGCTTCTGGCATCTTAACAGGCTAAGTAAACTGAACAACACTTTAGTGAAAATAAACAAACAAAAATGATGAAACATATGTTAAATACTTACACTGCATTGATAACTTGAAAATTAATTAAAAAATACTCAGAAAACAAGAAAATACATATAACCTGGAACAGAATGAAAAAAAAAATGTTGAAAGATGGCTTTCAACTTGACAACTAGACAAATGTGAAAACTTAAACATTGTTTTTTTCAGATTTTTCTCAAGACCCAGAGAATAGGCAAAGCACAGGAGTCAGCCAAGTTGACTTATCATAGAGCTAACATAGAGCTGGGGTGGTAGAGAACTATATATTCAAATAAAAATATACTAGAAGTAAGTCTCCCTCACTCCCTCCCCATATCCAGAATAATATGTGGAAAATATTCAATTGAACTTTGGGATTAAGAATAGGAAAAACAATACATTCACCTTTAAATATTGTAGCCAAAAGATAGCCCTTAACTACATTTACAAACTAAATTCCAACTACCAAGTAGCTTGAAAAATTGCTAGCCAAGAATTTAAAGAGTTATTAGCTGCTGGATCATAATGGTAGATTCACAAATAAAATGAAAATCCTCCCTGAAGAAGCTCACTTAAAACCCAGACTTCAAAGGATTCATAGAGGTAAAGTTTCAGAATTATGAATTCAAACTCAAAAATCAGAAAGTACAAATTAAGAAAAGTAGAGTATATGAAAGTCAGCAAAAACATCATACTGTAAATTCAGAATTGCAGATACTGCATGTATAAGAATTATTAGAAAAAATTAAAATAGATAAGTGATAAGTTTAAAAATAAGTGATTGTGAGAAAAATAAGGAAATATGGAAATGTGCAATCTATATTTAATTAAAAATCCTAAAAGGTAACATCAGATATTAAAAACTCAGTAGGTGTGGAAAATATGTTCAACAAAATTTAACAACATTTTTAGTTAAAATAATGATTTCAAAAAAAGGAATTGAAGGGAAATTCTTTATTTGATTAAAGATGACTCTTAAAATCTTACAGTAAATATTATAATCAATGAAAATTTAGGAAAAATGCTCCCTTTAAGTTCAGGAACATACTACTTCTTCTTTACATTATACTGAATATAAAAGCCAGTACAATTCAAGAAAAATAAATTTGATGATTCAAAAAGAAGAAACAATATTCTAATTTTCTTAGATAATATTTAATCGAAAGAATCACAACATACAGATTATTTATTACATTTAATACAGTTTTGAAAAAATTTGTGATGCAAAAATCAGTATAGTAGGGACTCCAAGTTGGCAGAATTATGGAAGGAGACATTTTTTCACTTGCTCTGCTGTTCAGA
This sequence comes from Callospermophilus lateralis, assembly GCF_048772815.1. NCBI lineage: Eukaryota > Metazoa > Chordata > Mammalia > Rodentia > Sciuridae > Callospermophilus > Callospermophilus lateralis. The sequence goes on from NC_135325.1 coordinate 15,903,883, forward strand.
ATTGAAATGATAGGGATGCTGCTTCATAGTGAGATTGATTAATATTAGTCTTTGTTCTGAAGCATCTGCAATTACTAAGTATTAATATCTCCTCTCAATATGGTGTTAGATACCATATTAATGAGTTCAGATTGAATGAATGTTTTGACACCAAGACATTCACCCAACCCAGACCTGGAAAATAGAAAACAGCTAACTAAAAAAATGTCCTTTATGTAAATATAGAAGAGATAATCATCCTAGAAGATGGGAATAAATACTGACAATATGAAGATACAAGGAAACAAGGCACCCAAGTAGCTCAAAACACAACTGACCCCATTGACATCACAATGAAGGAAATGATGCAAAATGAACTGAGAAAGTTGATAATTTTAATGTTCTTTGACCTAAAAGGAGATTTACTTTTAAAAAGAAGATCTACTTTTAAGAGAAGATGAACTGAGAATGTGCAAAAAGTGAAAGTCCATTTTGATAAAGACATACAAATTCTGGAAAAGAATCAAACAGAAATTCTGGAAGTGAAAGACTCAATAAATTGAATTAAAAATTCACTTGAGATCACTATCAATTCATGAGATCACATATGGAAGATAAATATTCAGGCCTTGAAGATGAAGTACACAATATTGAAAACAAAGTCAAGAACAAAGAAGAGATGATCAGAGACCATGACCAGAATATATAAGAAATCCAGGATAACATTAAGACACCAAATATAATAATAATTATCATAGAAGAAGGCACCAAGAACCAAACTAAAGAATGCACAACATTTTCAGTGAAATTATATCATTTTAAAAGTTAGAAATGAGATGCAATTCCAAATACAAGAGTCATTTAGAAATTCAAGTAGACAAAATTAAAACAAAGTTCTTGAGATGCCAGTCCAGGACCACATCTACTGATCTTTGTAGGAGCCCAGGCCTAGGGGAGGCTAGGGTCTGACCACCCACTCCACCTGGCAGCCCAGGACTAACCAACTTCCATCTTGGGACTCTGCAGCCATTGCCATAGCCCTCCCCACACAGTAGCTGCTACCTTGTGACAATAGACAGGGCCTGGAAGCAGGTGCATCTTGGAGCAGGCATCCACAAATCAGTTTAAGGCCCATCCTTTCATCTCCATCTCTGAAAGAGGTTGCATCTGTCTTGGGACACCTCAAATACTATCTCAAGTTACCTCCTCTATTGCTGCCATCACCTTTAGTTACAGTAGCATCCCTCATGGAACACTGGCTTTCTAGAAGCCCAACACCAAGGTGAGGTACAAATAACCTGCACAGATACTATAAGATTACAGGGTAGAAACTGTAATACCTCAGATCCACACTGCAAGAAAGGAAGACACATAGACAACATGAAAAACAAAAACAAAAACAAGGAGGAAAAGTGCCCCAAACAAACCAGGATACTACAATAACAGAATCCATTGACAGCACAGTTGATAAAATGTCAGAGATGAAATTCAGAATGTTTATGATTAAAATGATCTGTGAATTAAAGTATTACCTAAATAAGCAGACACAGGCAAACATTGATAACTCCAAAAAAGAGATCAGGGGAAAAATATAGGTAGTAAAATATTACTTCAAGAAAGATATAGAGATTCTGAAAAAAAAAATCAGAAATCCTGGAAATGAAAGAAAAAATAAACAAAATAATAAGCTCAATAAAAAGCACCACCAAGAGACTAGATTACTTAGTCTACTTAGAAAGAACATAGATAATGAAGACAAAGTATATAATCTGGAAAATAAAGTTGACCACACAGTGAAGATGGTAATAAACCATGAACAGAACATCCAAGAATTATGGGATAGCATCAAAAGACCAAATCTAAGAGATATTGGGATAGAGGAAGTCATAGAGTTTCAAACCAAAGAAATGCACAATCTCTTTAATGAGATAATATCAGAAAAATTTTCAAACGTGAAGAATGAATTGGAAAATCAAATACAGGAGGCTTACAGGATAACAAATGCACAAAATTACAACAGATGTACACCAAGGCACATTATAATGAAAATGTGTAGCATACAGAATAAGGATAGAATCATCTTATATTTAGAAAAATTAAGCTCCAGATTATATGATAAAATAAAAAAACTTTCATGATAAACAAAAGTTAAAGATTTTATAATAAGAAAGCCTGCACTACAGATGGTCCTCAACAAAATATTCCAGGAGGAGATAATGAAAAATAACAATGAAAATAAGCAAAGAAAGGAATTATACTAAAGGAAAGGCTAGTCAAAGGAGAAACAAAGTTAAGTTAAAAACCAAAAACCAAAAATAACCCCAAATGTCTGGGATTACAAATCATATTTCAATAATAATCCTGAATATGAATGGCCTAAACTCATCAGTTAAAAGACACAGACCAGCAGATTGGATTAAAAAAAGAAAGAAAGAAAAAGAAAAGAAAAGACCCAACAATATATTTCCTTCAAGGGACTCATCACACGGGAAAAGACAGACTAAAGTTTAAAGAGCAGTAAAAAATGTACCACTCACATGGACCTTGTAAACAAGCACGGGTTTTCATCCTCATATCAGATAAAGTGGAATTCAAACCAAAGCTAGTGAAAAGGGTAAAGAGTGACATTTCACACTGCATAAGGGATTCATACATCAACAAGACATAACAATTATAACTATCTATGCCCCAAACAATGGGGCATCTATGTATGTCAATCAAACCCTTCTCAAATATAAGAACCAATTAGATGCAACACAATTATACTTGGTGACTTCAATACACCTCTCTCACCAATGGATAGATATTCCAAACAAAAACTAAGTGAAGAAACTATAGAACTCAATAATACTATCAATGATTTGAACTTAAAAGACATATATAGAATATTGCATCATCAACAAACAAATACACTTTATTTTCAGCAGCTCATGAACCCTTCTCCAAAATAAACCATGTTATGCCACAAAGCTGGTCTTAATAAATACAAAAAAATACATATACCACCCTGCATTCTATCTGTTAATGTAATGAAATTAGAAATCAATGATAAAATTAAAAAGAGAAGATACTCCAACACCTAAAGACTAAAAAATATACTATTGAATGATGCATAGATAACAGGAGACATCAGGGAGGAGATAAAAAAATTCTTAAAGGTAAATGAGAACTCCAATACAATTTATCAAAATCTCTGGGACACTATGAAGGCAGTGCTTAGTGCAAAGTTCATTGCATGGATTTCATTCATTAACAGAAGAAAAAGTCAATAAATATGCGACCTGACAATTTTCTTTTTCTAGATGCCCTAGAAAAAGAAAAACAAACCAACACCAAAAGTAATAGAAGACAGGAAATTATAAAAATCAGGGTGTAAATTAATGAAATTGAAACTAAAGAAACAATTCAAAAAATGACAATAAAAAACTGGTTCTTTGAAAAAAATAAATAAAATTGACAAACCCTTAGCCACTCTAATGAAAAGAAGGAGGGAGAAAACTCAAATTACTAAAATATGCAATGCAAAAGGAAATATCATGACAGACACTATTGAAATACAGAAGGCAATTAGAAACTATTTTGAAAATTTATACTCCAATAAAATAGAAAAACTTGAAGAAACCAGAAAATTTCTAGAGGTATATGATCAACCCAAACTGAGTCAAGAGGACATACACACTTTAAACAGATCAATTTCAAGCAAGGAAATAGAAGATGGAACCAAAAGCCTACCATCTAAGAAAAGCCCAGGACCAGACAGATTCATAGCTGAGTTCTACAAGACCTACAAGAGGAATTAATACCAATATGACTCAAATTATTCCATGAAATAGAAAAGGAAGGAACCCTTCCAAACTCATTCTATGAAGCTAGTATCATCCTGATACCAAATCCAGGCAGAGACACATCAAGGAAAGAAAATTTCAGATAAATATTCTTGATGAACATTGATGTAAAAATTCTCAATAAAATTATGGCAAATTGTATGCAAAAATATATTTTAAAATAGTGCACCATGATCAAGTGGGGTTCATTCTGGGATGCAAGTTTGGTTCAACATATGGAAATCAATAAATATAATTATCATATCAATACACTTAAAAATAAGAATCATATAAGTATATCAATTGATTCAGAGAAAGCATTTGACAAAATACAGCACCATTTCATGTTCAAAACACTAGAAAAACTAGGGATAGTAGGAAAATAACTCAACATTGTAAAAGCTATCTATGCTAAACCCAAGGCCAACATCATTTTAAATGGAGAAAAATTGGAAACATTCCTTCTAAAATCTGGCACAAGACAGGGATGCCCTCTTTCACCACCTCTATACAACATAGTCCTTGAAATTCTAACCAGAGTAATTAGACCAATGAAAGAAATTAAAGGGATACAAATAGAAAAAGAAGAACTCAAACCATCATTATTTGCTGATGACATGATTCTATACTTAGAATATCCAAAAACTCCACCAGAAAATTTCTAGAATTAATTAGTGAATTCAGCAGAATAACAGAATATAAAATCAATACTCATAAATCAAATGCATTTCTATACATCAGTGATGAATCCTCTGAAAGAGAAATTAGGAAAACTATGCCATTCAAAATAGTCTCAAAAAATAAAAAAATGCTTGGGAATCAACAAAAGAGGTGAAAGTCTTCCACAGTGAAAACTAGAGAACACTAAAGAAAGAAATTGAAGAAGACCTCAGAAGATGGAAACATTTCCCACACTCTTGGGTAAGCAAAATTAATATTGTCAAAATGGCCATACTATCCAAAGCAATATACAGATTCAATGTGATTCCAATTAAAATCCTAACATTATTCCTTATAGAAATAGAAAAAGCAATCATGAAATTCATTTGGAAAAGTAAGAGACCCAGAATAGCTAAAACAATCCTTAGCAAGCAGGAGGCATCACAATACCAGACCTTAAACTAGACTACAAAGCTATCATATCAAAAACAGCATGATTTTGGCACTAAAATAAACATGTAAACAGAATAGAAAACACAGAGACAAACCCACATAAATACAGTTATCTCATATTAGACAAAGGTGCCAAAAAATACATTAGAGAAAAGATAGCCTCTTCAACAAATGGTGCTGGGAGAACTGGAAATCCATATACAACAAAATTAAATTAAACCCCTATCTCCCAACATGCACAAAAACTCAACTCAAAGTGGATCAAGGACCTAGGAATTAGTTCAGAAACGCTATGACTAATAGAGGAAAAAGTAGGCCCATCTTCATCACCTCGGATTAGGCCCTAACTTGCTTAACAAGACTTCTAAAGCATAAGAAATAAAATCAAGAATTAATAAATGGGGTGGACTCAAATTAAAAAGCTTCTTCTCAGCAAAAGAAACAATCAATGAGGTGATGAGAGACCCTACATTTTGGCAGGAAATTTTTGCCACACACACACATTAGATAGAGTATTAATCTCCAGGACATATAAAGAACTCAAAACACTTAACACCAAAAACAACCTAATCAATAAATGGGCTAAGGGGCTAAACACATTTCTCAGAAGAAGATATAATTCAATCAGCAAATTGATGAAAAAATGTTCAACATCTCTAGTAATTAGAGAAATGAAAATCAAAACTACTCTACAATTTCATCTCATGCCAGTCAGAATGGCAGTTATCAAGAATACAGACTACAATAAATGTTAGCAAGGATGTGGGAAAAAAAGGTGCACTCATTTATTGCTGGTAGGACTGCAAATTGGTGCAACCAATCTGAAAAGCAGTATGGAGATGACTTAGAAACTTGGAATGGACCCACCATTTGACCTATCTATCCCACTCCTCAATCTACACCCAAAGGACTTAAAATCAGCATACTACAGTAAAGCAACCACATTGATGTTCATAGCAGCTTAATTCACAATAACTAAACTGTGGAAGCAACCTAGACGCCCCTCAATAGATGAATGGATAAAGGAACTGTGGTATATATACACAATGGAATATTACTCAGCATTAAAAGAGAATAAAATTATGGAATTTGAAGGTAAATGGATGAAGTTGGAGATTATCATGCTAGGCAAAGTAATCAATTCCCCCCCCCCCAAAAAAAAACAACAGTGGAATATTCTCTCTGATTAGTGGATGCTGATCCATAATGGGGAGTGCAGAGGCATGGGAAAAATGAAGGAAGTGTGATTTGGAAAAGGAGAGGGAGTGTGGGAGAGTGTATGGGGCCAGGAAACATGGTAGAATGAGATGGATATCATTACCCTAGGTACATGTGTGAATGCACATATATGGTATGACACTACATTGTGTACAATCACTGAAATAAAAAGTTGTGCTGCAATTGTGTACAATGAATCAAGATACATTCTGCTGTCATATATAGCTAATTAAAATAATTAAATTAATTTTAAAAAGTTCTTCAGCAAGATGCATTACAATTAAAATGCATAATATATAGGATAAAGAATTTTTAAAAACTGTAAGAGAAAGATGGCATATTACATTTAGAGGTAAACCAGTTAGACTTTCTGCAGATACTCAAACCAGATAATAAAAGCCAGGAGGGCTTAGAATAATTTTATCAAGCCCTGAAAGATAATGAGTGCCAACCACGATTGCTTTATCCAGTAAAGCTATCATTCACTATTGAAGATGAAATAAGAACTTTCTATAAGCAGAAGCTAAAAGAAATCATAGTGACTAAACCAGAACTGTAAAACATACTTGAGGAAATACTACACAAAAAAGAAATGAAAAATGAACAAAAGTATTCAGCAAATGAATCTCAATAGAATAATAATCAATTAAAGGATAACCAAGTCTGAATTAAACATTAGAAATAAATCAAAATGGTAGGAAATAAAAATCATCTGTCTATAATAACACTGAATGTAAATAGTCTCTACTCTTCAATCAAAAGACATAGGTTGGCAGAGCCAATTAAAAAACTAAGATCCAACCATATGTTGTTTTTAAGAGACTCACAGCCAAAGACATCCACAGGCAGAAGGTGAAAGAATGAAAAAATATACCATGCAAATGGAGACTGAAAGCAAGATGGAATAATGTATTCTAATATCTGACAAAATAGACTTCAAACCAACAAATAATCATAAGAGACAAAGATGATCACTTTATTCTGGTTAAGTGAATCATCCAATGACAAGATATAATGATTGTAAATATTTATACCACAAATACTGGTACATCTGTGTATTCAAATAAAATATAACTCAATCTAAAGACTAAAATAGATCTCAATACAATAATACTGGGTGATTTGAATACATCTCTCTCACTATTAGGTCATCCAGAAAATCTAAGCAAAGATCCTGCAAAACTGAAAATGCTAAAACATTAATACTAAAATATTATTCAAACATTAATCAAATACTAAAATATTAATCCAATGGACCTACCAGATAGCTATAGAATGCTTTATCCATCAGCAACCTAATTCACATTCTTCTCAACTGCATATGTGACCTCTAAGATGCATATTGTAGGACAAAAGGGATGTCCTACATTTTCAAATACATTGAAATAATTATGTGAACCATATCAGATCATAATAGAATGAAATTAGAAATCTTATAGCAGCTTTATTCATACTAGCTAAAACTATGGAACCACCTGGGTGCCCATCAATGGATGAATGGATAAAAAAATGTGGTATGTATACACGATAGAGTTTTATTTGGTCATAAAGAAAAAAATGAAATTGTCATTTTCAGGAAAATGAATGGAACTAGAGACCTTCATGTTATGAGAAATATGTGAAACTCAGAAGGCCAAAGAGTGTAGGTTTTCTCTCATATGTGGAAGCTAGAGAAGGAAAAGGAAAAGAAAAGTGGGAGAGGATCTCATGAAAATAAAGGGACCAAGGGGTGGCAGGTAGGCAGGGATGGATAAAGTGTTGGGGAGTGATATTGTCCAAATTATACTGTTGTTTGCATGTAGATATGAAACAACAAATTCAATTGTTATATACAACTATAATGCACCCATAAATAACCCATAAAACATTTTAACACATGGGGATCGAATAAAATATTTTGAATGAGAAATTCTAAGTACCTTGCCTCTAAATGTAATCTGCCATTTTTCTCATGAAGTTTTTAAAACTCTTACTTCCATATATTTATATAAGGCATCAAGGAGGAAATTTTTAAAAAGTTAGAAACAAATGAGAACAGAGATATACCTATCAAAATTTTTGGGACAGTATGAAGGCAGCTCTAAGAGGAATGTTTATAGCATTTAGTGCCTATTTTAAAAAACCCAGAAAGATCCCAAATAAATAATCTAATGTCATTCCTTAGGAATTTGGAAAAACAAGAAAAAACTAATTCCAAGATCAGTAGAGCACAAAAAAATAATTCAGATCAGAAATGAAATTAATGAAATTGAGAATAAAAAACAATGATAGAAAGGATTAATGCAACCAAAAGTTGGTTCTTTAAAAAAATAAACAAGATTTATGTTCCCTTAGTCACCCCAGTCAAAAGAAAGAAAAAGAAGACCCAAATCAACAAAATTACAGATAAATATGAGATATCACCCTAAATATTTCTGAAATCCAGAAGAGTATTAGGAATTATTTTGATAAGATGTACTCCAATAACTGTAAAATCTATAAGATATTAATCAATTTCTAAACATATATGACCTACCCAAATCAAAACAAGAGAATATAGAATATCTAAACAGACAAATATCAAAGAATAAAATTGAAGCTGCAGTTAAAACCTTCCAATAAATAAAAGCCCAAGACCATATGGATTTTTAGCCATGTTCTACTAGACCTTTAAAAAACTAATTCCAATCTTTCTCAAAATAGTCCATGAAATAAGAAGGGAGGGAAATTCTCTAATTCATTCTATGAAGCCAGTTTTAACCTGACTACAAGAGGGAAGGGAACAGGGTGTGGGAAAGAGAAGGGGAAGGAGAGGCACTGGGACTGAATTAGAACAAGATATATACATGCTTTTATAATTATGTCAAAATGGATTCTACTGTCATGAAAATAAAATGGAAATTAGTGGAGTAGAAGGGGATTGAGGGGGAAGGAGAAAGTATGGAAAAAGGGAGAAACAGCAGAATGAAATTGACCAAATTATGCTATACATATATGAATATACCAAAGTTAATTCCACCTGTATGCATAACTAAAAGCATCTATTTAAAACAATAAGTAAAAATAAGACAAAGAGTAGAGGAAGGAAAGGAGGGTAAAGGAAGATGGGAGGAATTGTCAAAATATTAGGGATTGTAATGGAGCAAATTACATTTCACAGTTATATGAATGTGTCAAAATGAACTCCACTATGTAAAACTATAATAAACTAATAAAACATTTAAAATAAGTTTATAAAATCAATTTTAATAATAATAAGCATAACTATATACACAGATAAACAAATGCTAATGAATTGGAGAGCCATATAACTATTGCCTTATTCACAACTTGTAACATTGTTAGCCTTGTAACAACTTTTTATATGCTCCTTCCCAATACACACATACACACACACACACACGCACACACATCCAAATAGGTTGTTTTTAGAACAAAAATAGTAAACAACTCAAATGGATATCAATAGTAAAACTGATAACTGAAATTATATACAAATCACAATATAATGTATATATTCTATAAAGTACCATAATATTGATCAACTATGTTTACAAATGACGAGAGTGAATACAAATTTTTATCATTTTTGGAACTTGGATGTCTTTTTTCTAAACTTAGGAGGTTTCTGAGATGAGGAATTGGTATTTTCTCTTACAAACAAACTGAAACACAAAACAAAAACCACCTAAGAAAAAATTATTAATACTAAAATGAATGTAATTATTTAATAAAGTATAATATGCATAATTTAGGTGACTTCATTTGTGTAATTTGTCACTTAACTCTTTCATTTAATGGAATCTTTTGTCTGCAGAATTTATGTCTGTAACATAAGGTTATGGTCAGGTATGGTCAAGATGGGTTTCAAATGTGACTAGTCCCAAGATTTTCTAAGAAATATTTATCAGGAAAAATATTGAGGAAGTGTCCTGCTCAGAGGCAAAATATAAGTTCAAGACTGAACAGAAAAACAGCAGTTCTTCAAGAGAGGGGCATCTGATGAGTAACATATGAAGAACTTTAGCTGCAGACAGTACATATCAAAACATACTGGAAGGGAAGGCTGAAAGTCTAAGTAAGGTAGTCTTGGTATTTCTGGTAGAAACATTTCCTTATACTGTCAGAGAAAAACTGGATATTTTGAATAGCTTCATCAGAAGAAAATCAACCAAGTCCATTGGAGAGGTGGGATTTTCACCAATTCACAAACTGAAAAAAACTAACTACCAATTCCATTATATACTTTTGATATTCAGTATGTTATGGTTTGTGTGAAGGTTCCCTCAAAAGCTCACGTGTGAGACAATGCAAGAAGAGAAGAGAAATGATTTGGTTGTGGGAGTCTTAACCCAATCAGTAAATTAATTCTCTGACAGGGATTAACTGAGTGGTAACTGAAGTAGTAGGCTGTGGCTAGAGGAGGTGGGAAGTGAGGGTGTGGCTTTGGGGTATATATTTGTATCTGGCAAGTGAGGACCTCTTTCTCTGCCTTCTTATCATTATGTGAGATGTTTCCCTCCACTACACTCTCCCACCATGATGTTCTGCCTTAACTTGAGCCCTAAGGAATGGAGCCTGCTGTCTGTGGATTGAGACCTCTGAAATAATGAGCCCGCAATCAAACTTTTTTTCTGTTCTACAATTGTTCTGAAATTTTAGTCAGCAAAAAAGCTGACTAAAAGAAGTACCATTGAAGGGAGTACAAAAGAAACACACAGTAATTCAAATATTATATCTAAACATGGGGATGTTGATCACTGAAGTAAAATATCTGCTCAATCTTTCATGACTGGTATTTAATGAAAAATTAACAACTGGATATTCAAGTCAATTTGATTCTGTCTACCAGCAGACAAGGATCTCTAGAATATCCTAAATTGTGTTTCTCAGTGCTGTGTTTTGAATGTCCCTCCAAAACTCATGTTGAAATTTAATTACCACCCTGATGGTATTGAGAATTGGGAATCTTCAAGAGGTGATTATAGCATGAGGGCTCCACCCTCATGAATGTATTAATGTCATTATTACTTGAATGTTATAAAAGAGAGTAGTTTGACTCCTTCTTTTCCTCTCTCATCTTTACTACTGTCATGTTCTTTCTCCATATGATTCTTTCCCCCACATTATGATGCAGCAAGAAGGTAAAACCCCTTGTTCTTGAACATTTTAGCCTTCAGAACCATAAGCCAAATAAACTTATATTATTCATAATTTTCCTAGTCCATAATATGCTATTATAGCAGCCAGAAAATACACTAGCATAACTACTGGCTGTTAGATTGGCAGGCTATACTATTTTTGCTTCATATTCACAACAATCTTTGCCCTTATTACTGTGACCAAATTTAGTCTGTACCTCCCTCATTTTCCCTCTCATTCCCTGACACAGACCAAGAAAATGACCTAATTTTAGGCCATAATTTGTACCATCTTTGTAATTTGATTATGGCTGGATTAATCAATTCAAACCCCTTCATGATGATTTACTATTATTCTTATCCTGTGTGTGCAGGAAAGGTATAGTAATTCAATATATTCATTTTTTGCAACAAAACATTGAAAGATAAAAGCCAAAATTGACTCAGAAATAATTTAGTATCCAATTTTGGGAGATTGAGTTGGTGTTCCTCAGAGCAAAGACAGATGAAGATTCTTGAACAAGTATTTATATGGGAAGTACATTAGGAGAAAGGAAATGAATGTACCAAATACAACAGGAGGAAAAAGTCAAAAAAGGATATGTTCTAACTTGAAGTTTAGATGAAACTGATTGCATAGGGCACTCTGGAACATGAATTGCAACAAAGAGTAGGTAGTGCCTTGAGGCAAAGGGGCAACCTTTTGTATGCCCCAATTCAGTCATTGTCAATGGCTGCCCTGGGGAATAGGAGGAGTAAAAGGGAAGAGAAGAGTTAAGCATGGATGTTATCATCCAGGAAGATGAGGTAATGTCTCATCTTTTTCTTTCTAGAGAGGGACCAGCTATAAATGTTAACATTTAACACTCAAGCAGCTGAAGGATGGTAGCACTAACCAGGAGGATTCTGGTGTCTACTAGAGAAGGCAGTCTTTAGAAGGTCTACTATAAAGAGAAAGATATTTTCTAGAAGTACTTCATATTTATTGTATCTTGGATTTGGTATAGTAAATTTGCCTAATTTACTATCAAATATGTTGCTGGATACTTTACATGGATACTTTAATTTACTAGAACAAAAAGATTGTTTTTTTAGGATAACTTTAGTTTAAATTGAGACAATATCTATACTTTTAGGCGATAACCACTAATAAGATTTTACCAAGCAAAAATACTTATGAACTGAATCACTGGTGATTGTCAAATAGAAGAAACCATACCAATACAAATCGCAACATTTTGAAATATTTGACAGAATAATGAGAATATTGGGTATTTCAAGACTCATAAAATCATTGAAATATTACATTTACAAAATAAAAGTAAATTACATTTATATGATAAAAAAGAGAAAAACTTCATAAAAGGAGGTATTTCCCCTGAGAACTCTGAGCAGAAACATACAGATTTTCCCTAAAAGTGAAAAAAAAAAACACAAATGAACAACAACAACAACAAAAAAAAAAAAAACAAATAAAACCAGCATTTATCACCCACCCTAAATCAGATATAATTTCACAAGGACCTATTGCTAATGAGTTTTATGATTATTTATGAGCAGAAGTGAACACTAATTATAATAATTGATACCAATTAGACTAAAAACCAATCAAAATCTTAAGCTGCAGGTAAGGATCCAGCTGCTGCAGCTTTCCCTTTTCTGCTTCATATAGCCATCCTTACATGTTCCTTTTTTTAGTTGCAGATGGACACAATACCTTTATTTAATTTATTAATTATTATTTTTAAAATATTGTTTTAGTTGTCAATGGATTTTTATTTATTTATATGTGTTGCTGAGAATCAAACCCTGTGCCTCACACTTGCCACTTAGCAATGACCCCAGCCTCTTATTTATTATTTTTATATGGTTCTGAGTATCAATGCCAGAGTCTCATACATAGTAGGCAAGCACCCTAACACTGAGCTAAAACCCTAGCCCTGTACATATTCCTTAATGTAATATCTGAAAGGCTTCATGCTTCTGCTATTTCTTGAGCCTCAAACACTCTTCATGACACAAAAAATACTGCTCAAATTTCACTGTTACCACTTCCATTCATAATTTTACTCTTTTTTAAATAACTTCATTTCAGGGAGAAAGTGGAAGATATCAATATTTGTTGAATACATTAAGAAAACAAGAAATTTACATAATGTTTTAATGAAGTAGTAATTTTCATATTCATGATATTGTTAAATAACGTTATAAAATTTTCTTCTCAATCTATTGCCATGTAACATGTAATCTTGTGTTAAGAAAAACTAAATAACACCATAATCACACAAATGATAAATGACTGGACATAGGTTTGAACCTAAAGATCGGCCTTTAAAATAAATCTATGTCCAAATGAGGCTGACCAAATTATGCCATGTACATGTGCATATGCACCACAGTTATGTATACCTATAAAGTATCAATTTATGAAAACAAATAAATAGATGAGGGTAAGGCCAGTGGTGTAGAAAAGAGGAATTGAGTGGGGAAGAGGAGAGGGATGGAGTAGATCCTAGTGATTGAAATGGAGCAAATTATATTTCATAAATGAGTAATTATGTCAAAATGAACCCCACTATTATGTATAATTATAATGCACTAATAAAAGCTTTGAGAACATCCCTGTCCTTTCTACTATACTGATTATCAAAGCGTGGTGCCTGGACCAGTAGCACATCAGAATCATCTTGGATGACCTTGGAAATACAAATTTGTGTACTTTGTTATATACCTACATAACTAGATAGCACCAGAGATAGGCCCAGAAATTTGTTTTAATCAGTCCTCTAGAGTATTCTGGTGCATACTGAAGTTTGAAAATCCCTGTGCTTGTACTATATTGCTTTTTACAGAGAAAAGAAACAGATGAAGTTTTAGATCCAGCTTTAAATACTTTCTACTCTTAGAAATTATAGGTCCTGTGCCGCAGTCAGGCTGCAGCAAAATAACCGGGGGGTGACGATCAACTTGTGTACATTGATACAGCAGGAGTGGGAGCCATTTATAGTAAGACAACAGAGGTATTTATACATTCCACACAGCTTATTTTAATTAGCATAAACTAGATACAGCAGCCAACCAATAAGAAATCACACTTAATGGCTCGCTGGCGTTACTTCACAAACCACTCCCTCTGGCATTTTGCCAGGTGCCATCCAGACTTTTTACAGACTCTAACATTTCCCCCTTTTGTTTAATTTAAATAATGACCATAGTGGTTTTTACACAAACACCACAAACAATCTGCTACAACCAGAAGGGGAGGATACAAAATGCCACAATACCAAGCCAATTGATGGCTCCATGCAAGAAGCCCTTGGAAAAATTATACCAGCAATGACACCGAGTTACAATTTGTTGTAGATTACAGTTTGTTGTCTCAGTCCACGTAAAAGAGTGTCTCAATAGATTAACTCACAGTCCAGGTGAATCACAGTCCAGGTAAGTTCTGCAGGCAGCTAGCTTAAATCACAGTCCAGGTAAGTTCTGCAGGAAGCTAGCTTGATCCGAAGTCTCGTCCGGTTCTCAGCCGAAGTCTCGTCCAGTTTTCAGCAACACTGGAAATTCTTCCACCCTCATTTTCACCAGCACTGGGATGAAGGCAGGAACTCAAGCAATGATGCTAAAGAAAATCCTGTAGCATTCCACTAAGAAAACAACCTTTTGAACAATTTAGTATATTATCTCAAGGTTTTTTTTTTTACATTTGAAATAAGCCTTAATAGTGCTCATTACTCATTAGCTTCCAGGTGTGGGAGAACCATTGTAGTTATTGGCCTTGGAAACATTAAACTTCAGGGACGTGGGCCATCTTCCGCCTGCAGTGTCCCGGGCAGCCCCAGATGTCCCTGGGAGAGTCCCAGACTCAAACTGCTTCCGGGCACAGGGAGCAAGAGCCTGCAAAAGACTGTGCCTCCAGGTCAGGTCTAGATTTGGGCTCTCGCAGTGGCGTCCCACTTCCCTGGGCAGGGGGGCGGGGAAGAGCAGGCTGCGCCACTTGGAAAGCCCTTGCTGCGCCATGACGGGCTCCCCGATTCCGATTCACGCACCCTCAGGTAACGAAAGGTATTCAGTAATAGCCTTTTGCTGCAACTTTTTTCCTGATAATCCTTCTTCTTCTGAACTTTCTTCTTTCTGACTAGAGTTCCTGGGCTTCCGTCAACACATGCCCTCACTATTCTTGGTTCCACTGGGGTGCCTTCTTCCCTTATCAATTTACTTAACACCCCTTCCATATTTTCGTCACAAAGACGATACAATACACTGAGACAAAACAAGACACAAACATACTGTATCAATCTTCTCCATTTTCTCGAAATGGCCATTTTTCCTCTCGCCCTATCTGCCTAGGGACAAGCAGATTGCTCCCGTCCTATCTATGGATGGGCAGCTTTTTTTCGTCACTTACCCCCGAGTGTCCCGGGGCTTCCCGTAATGGGCCACCATCTGCAGCAGTCCGGCTGCAGCAAAATAACCGGGGGGTGACGAGCAACTTGTGTACATTGATACAGCAGGAGTGGGAGCCGTTTATTGTAAGACAACAGAGGTATTTATGCATCCCACACAGCTTATCTTAATTAGCATAAACTAGATACAGCAGTCAACCAATAAGGAATCTCCACACTTAATGGCTCGCTGGCTTTACTTCACAAACCACTCCCTCTGGCATTTTGCCAGGCACCATCCAGACTTGTTTACAGACTCTAACATTTGCCAGGCACCATCCTGACTTGTTTACAGACTCTAACAGTCCTGTAACTCTAAAGATAGTCTTGAGCCTTAAACACTGTTTCTATTATCAAGTCTTTTCAAGGTTTTGCTTACTTTTTTTTCTGAGGCTTATAAATAGGCCTATTCCTGTGTCACATAATGTGTATTTATTCATGCAATTATTACTTCCAAGTAATAATTATTGCCCTCCTGCCTCAGCCTCCAAAGTTGTTGGGAATACAGACATGCACCAATGTGCTTAGCACTTGGCAGCCTTTCATGTGACAATAATTGTGCTGGGCAATCTAATGCCCCATTGTGAAGATTTTCTGTCCCCTACCATAGAAACTTTGAATATGTTTTGTTACAGGGCAAAAGGGAATTAAGTTTGCAGGTGGAATTGAGGTTGCTAATCAATTGAACTGAAAATAGGAAGATTGTTCTGGATTATGTGTGTAAACCTAATGTAATCACAAGGATCCTAAAAGGTGGAAAAGTGTCACTATAGAAAAGAACTAGATGACAATGTGGGAATGACTCAACTTGATGTTTCTAGCTTTGATGATGGAAAAAGTAGCCAAGCGTCAAGATTTCAGGTAGCTTCTGGAAGCTGGAAAATGTGGCACTCTCCTAGAGTCCAGAAGGAAGAAGCCCTATCAATACTTTTAGGTTAGGTTATCCCAGTGACACTCTTGTCAGACTTCTGATCTCTATAACTATGAGATAATACATTCATGATGTTTAAAGCCATTAAATGTGTGCTTATTCTAAGAATCAATAAATGGGATGCCATCAAATTTAAAAACTTTTGCACAGCAAAGTGAGTGTGAAGTGAGAGCCCACAGAATGGGAGAAAATCTTTGCCACTTACTCCTCTGATAGGGGATTAATATCCAGAATATATAAAGAACGCAAAAAAATTAACACCAAAAAAGTAAAACTAATAACCTGATCAATAAATGGGCAAAAGAAGAAACACAAGGGGCTAACATATATACGAAAATAATAATCAACATCTCTATCAATCAGGGCAATGCAAATTAAAACTACACTGAGATTTCAACTTGGGGCTGGGGTTGTGGCTCAGTGGTAGGGTGCTTGCCTAGCATGCGTGAGATACTGGATTTGATTCCCAGCACTACATGAAAATAAACAAATAAAATAAAAGTATTGTGTCCATCTACAACTAAAAAAAAAGATTTTCTATTACTATAGTCAAAATGTAAATGATCAAGAACATAAGTAACAATAAATGCTGGTGAGGATGTGGGCAACAAAGGTACACATTGTTGGTGGGACTACAGACTAGTACAACCCCTCTGGAAAGCAGTATGATGATTCCTCAAAAAACTAGGAATGGAACTACTATATGACCCAGTTACCCTACTGGGTATTTATGCCGCAGTCTGGCTGCAGCAAAATAACCGGGGGGGTGATGAACAACTTGTGTACATTGATACAGCAGGAGTAGGAGCCGTTTATTATAGGACAACAGAGGTATTTATACATTCCACACAGCTTATCTTAATTTGCATAAACTAGATACAGCAGTCAACCAATAAGAAATCTCCACACTTAATGGCTCGCTGGCTCCACCTCATAAATCACTCCCTCTGGCATTTTGTCAGGTGCTATCTAGACTTGTTTACAGACTCTAACATTTTCCAGGCGCCATCCTGACTTGTTTACAGACTCTAACATATTTATGCAAGAAAACTAAAATCAGCATATTTACAGTGATAAAGGCACCTCAATATTTATAGCAGCACATTTCATAATAGCTAAATTATGGAATCAATCCACATGCCCATCAAAGATGAATGTATTAAGACATTGTGATATATATACACAATAAAGTTTTATTCAGCCATAAATAAGAATGAAATAATGGCATTTGCTTGTAAATGGAGAACATCATGCTAATGAAATAAGCCAGACTCGGAAACTCAAAGGTGCAATGTTTTTTCTCATATGTGGAAATGAGAGCAAAATAAAGGAAAAGAAGGAGGAAGAATAGGATATCATGAAGATATAGAGAAGCTCAATAATGAAGAAGAAGGAGTTCTTGAGGCAGGGTAGTGGGATGGGAAAGTAGAAGCAATGTGGAATGAATTCTTAAAAATCATGTTATGTGCATATATACATATACCACATGGAATTTTACTGTTCTGTGTAAATAAAAAGAACTGATCAAATTTAAATAGAAGAGCAAAAGGAAGTTGAGCAGAGTAAAGGAAGGAGATGGGGTAGAAGAGGGAGGATGGGAGGGTAAATGGGGGAATATAAAATGAAATCAAAATCAATGCTTATTTGATTATGTAAGGATGAACCCAATTACTCCACGTAACTATAAAGCTCTAATTTAAAAATCATGTTTATTTGTCATAGAAGCAATAGGAAACCAGTATAGATACTCTACTGGTCATTGGAGATAGAGAACTAAGCAAGAGAGAAATTTATACTCAAGTTGGTGGAATCAACCAAGTAAGTAAGTTGGTATGGTAAATGTTATGCTAGGAAGAACTTGCCTGAAAGAAGAGGAATTTAAGCCCAGACATGAATGTTGAGTAATAGAAGTTAATCATGCAAAGAGGGGATGTAGGAAATATGTTTGTGGCACTGCTTATTCAAACAACTATAATTAAGATAATATATGTTTGAAGAAATGTTTAACACCTCAAAACCCCAAAGTTGCATGTGCATAACAAGTATCTTCTGTAGCCCTTGAGAGAAGAACTAAGTGATTAGAGAAATTTATAATTTAGACTTCTCTACTATTAATTCAATAATCCAAATAGTAAATTATTCAATAGACCAGATTTTCTCCACCAGTCCGTTCCTATCATCATTTTTCATTTTGCAATTTGATATCATCATTGTGAAAGACTGGGTAAGAGACAGGAAGGGTGACAAAACTAAAAACAAGAAAAAAAATTGTCTTTGAGTACAATTATTTGGAGTAATTATAGGTACACACTAAAGAAAGACAAAATTTGATGAAAACTGTGATTTACCATTGAGCATTACATTTCCAATTAGCATATATATAAAGTATATATGTGTACACACACACACACACACACACACACACATAAAATGAAGTTTTACTCAACCATAGAGATGAATGAAATTATGGCTTTGCTAATAAATGGATAAAACTGAGAATATCATGCTAAGTGAAATAAGCCAGACTTAGAAAGTCAAGTATTGAAAGTTTTCTCTCATATGCAGATGCTAGAGCAAAGGGAAAAAAGGGGGAGTTATATCCCACAAAAATAGAGGGAAGATCAATAGAGTAGAGGTAGAGATTTGAAGGTGAGAGAGATGGGATGGGAAAAGGGAGGAATAGCAGAATGAAATTGACAAATTTCTGCTATTTGCATTATGAATATACCTCAGTGAATTCCTTTATGTGTATCTATAAAGCACCAAATAAAAAATAATTATAAGGAAGACCAGTAGAGGTCAGAAAGACTAATAGGGTGAAAGACAAGGAGAGGGAAAGAGGAAGCACTAGGATCTGAAATGGAACAAGTTATATTCCATGCATGTATGACTGTGTGAGAAAGAACCTCACTATTATTTGTAACTATAATGCACTAATAAAAGGTTTTTTTTTAAATGTAAATTTCTAATAACATAATTTTATTCTGGTTAAACTAATTCTAGGCCATCAAAATATTGTGATGATCCAGAAAAAATAAGCAAAATATTTAAAAATGTTAACAAACAGAATAAAAAGCAAACATTAATTCCAGTTTTGGGGCAAAAGTAGAGGTTTAAAAGAACAATGACTTTGTTCAGAAATAACATTTTTATTAAGCATAGAAGAGCAAGTACCAACAAACCTTTTCTGCAAAAAGGCAGAAAGTAAACTAGGCTTGGTGCATTTCTGTATTCCTAAACACTGCAGAGGCCAAGACAGATGATTATAAGTTTAAGGGCAGCCTGGGAAATTTAGGGAGAGCTTGTCTCAAAATAGTAACAAAATGATTGCTGTTGTAGCTCAATGGTAAATTGTGCTTGTCTAGCATGTGCAAAGCCCAAGGTTCAATCCCCAGTTCCTGCCAAAAAATAAATAAATAAAGGGCCATATATACTATATATTTTTTTAATATATATATATATATATATATATATATATATACTCTATATTTATATATTTACTATATATAAATATATATATTTACTTTCAAATGTGGAATATAGACTGTATAGTCTAATATAATTTATTTATATAAATAGGTTGTAGATCTACAGCTTGCTAACTCCTTTCCTAAAGTATTTTTCTCTTCCTTTCTTCTCTTTTCATAATTATGTGACAATATATTTTTCCATTAGGAGAAGCAAAAGCCAATCCCTTATAATGTAAAATTATCAATTCTTGTCAGACAAGGTTGCACAGAAAGCAAAATAAGGAAAATGTCTCATATTTCTTATTTTCATTGAAAATAAAAGGTTCTATTTAAAAATCAACTTTAGGTATCATAAAATCCAGTTTATTCCTTAGCATTTCTTTTGCCAATGTTAGTGTGTGGGAAGAGAAACTGTTATTCTAAAATGCTTCTAAACGATAATTTTTTTCTAGCTACAAATTTTGAAAAGCATTTAAAAACAGTTTCACAGTGTACTCTCCTGGATGACATCTTTCCTTTGATGCAGAGGAGTGACTTTTTTAGAAAGTACTTTTTAAATAGTTGCTCTCCCCAAGGCAAAGGTGCCTCAGTCTGTCTTCTTAGCCTCTTGCCCCTTTCACCTTACTTTATTTTTTGAAGAATTGCATCACTTCTGATATAATTGTCCAATATTTTATTAAATGGGGTGGGCCAAATGCAATACTTTATTTTCTATTGGCATCATTTAGAAATAAAAGAGAAATATTATAGGTCATATAACTCAGTTTTTGTATTATTTTATTTTCATTACATGCTCTAATTAATTCAATCATTTTTCCTCATTTACTTCTTTTCTTTTTAATAAAATGGATACAAAAAGTCCAAATTTGCATGGTTAGAGGTAAAGATTCACAGAGTCCTGGGTTTATTTTTAGTAGTCAACAATTACAAATAAAGAAATGTTATCCCAGAATTTAACTGCAAGGCCCATAGTAGCAAGAGAGACATCTTATATTTACTATGATCTTGATATTTCTCCAAACTGCATAATGTAATTTGAACTTTCCAGGCCTGGTAAATAATGCAGAAACCTATGTTTGTGTATAAACTTCCTTTGATAGAATTAAAATCTTCTCCATAACATTTTCTCTAAGCACACTAATATTCTACATAGAAGGCCTATTTATTTTCTTCCCAACTCTACAAATGAGAATATGAGGAATAAATGCTCAAGATATTTGCCATGCCTTCATAAATATAAAAAATGGTTGAATCAAAACTGTGATGAATCCCTTAAGTTCCAAACTAATTATCAATTTGGATTTGATTCTTTTTTTCCTTAAACCAGGGAGTAAACCCAGAGGCACTTAACCACTGAGCCACATCCCCAGTCCTTTTTTATCTTATTTTTAAATTTTGAGACAGGGTCTCACTAGGTTGCTTACAGTCTTGCTGAATTGCTGAGATTGGCTTTGAACTTCTGATCCTCTTGCCTTAGTTCTCCCAAGCCACTGTGGTTACAGGTGTGTGCCACCATGCCCAGAGGCTTAGATTTTTTCCAAGGAAAAATTACTCTTTTTTTTAATGGTGGCTACTTCCTCTTGTATGTGGGACTTCATGTACCCTCCCATCTTGAACAACTCACAAAATAAAAATGTATATTTTAAAAGAATGCTTTACAGGTGCTGTATATCACATTACATAAAACAATGTTCCCTAAAAGAAGAAAACCAAATGGTGTAAGCCTATGTTTACCCAAGCTTACTCTCCAGAGATAGTTTCTAGATCTCATAACAAAGATGGGAAGACTAGGAAGAACCTGGAGGTCACCTTGAGATGAAGAGCGGAACTAAGGATCTGGAAAGGATGCAACAGCTGAATTTTCAAGGTGGCATACCAGGGAGGAAAGAGTTGCACACTCTCTCTCTCTCTCTCACACACACACACACACACACACACACACAAAATTAACTTCACAGATCTTTAGGGGGTCCTTCAAGTATCCTGATAAGTATAGATCAATAAAGAAATTACCCAAAGTTAGGTAAAGAACTCTTCAAAGACAAATCTCTATGGGTCTCTGTGTTAGTCATGAGTGCCATAAAGAACTACCACAGACTGGGGTGGTTAAACAACAGAGGTTTATTATCTCACAGTTCTGGAGGCTGGAATTCCAACTTCAAGGAATTTGCTTTCTCCTGAAACCTCTTTTGTTGGCTTGCAAATGGCTGCCTTCTTATTTATCCTCATATAGCCTTTTCTCAGGGTGAGTGTAGAGAGAGCTCTGGTTTCTCTGCCTCTTCTCATCAAGACACCAATTCTATTGGATTAAGGCCATACTTTTTTGGCCTCTTGTAACCTCTGTTACCTCTGTAAAGGCCCTATGTCTAAACATAGTGACCTTGAGTATTAGAATTCAACATATAATTTTGAAAAGACACAATTCAGTCCATAATGGTCTCTCACTTTTGCATTTGTTACTAACAGAACCACTAACAGCTTTTGCTCTGGTATGCTCTTTCAAAGCTATTTTTATATTGAATTATAGTGTCTCCCTTGGCTACAAAGGACAGCCATCCTTAGTATAAAATATCTAGATACACTAAGCTCAGGGTTTCTTTCACATACTATAATCTACTGCATGTTCAGGAGTCATTTGGCCCTCTTTATATTACCTTGTGAGAATTGGGGCTTAGAGAATTGGTGAACACTTACTGGGGTCTTGCATTTTCTGATAGCATCCATGAAATTGTGTGCAAAAAAAATTCTTAGCTTGCAAGAAGAGCAAAAGCTCATACTAGTCATAGATCTTCAAAAGAACTACTTGAAAGAATTAGAGAAAACAACCACTGTATCTCCCACAAGGGCAGGAATAATTCATGTTCCTACCAGTCAATGTAGAAAACATTGTAAATTACAAGGTACAGGAGAGCATACTCAAAATGTCATTGATAAAGTAACAGGCAAAAAACTAGCCATAGATTGAGGTTGTTCTGGTCTCGTGCAGCAAAACTTAAGCAAGCCTCGAAGGATCAAATCGTTCTGAAGTAACTTAATTACAACTCAGAAAAATGTTAAAAAATAACCAGGGTTGCTATGTTTGAAATTAAAATTTCTTCCCAAACTCATGTGCTGAAGGTTTGACTGCCAGCCTGAGAAACTATTGGGATATGGGAGATACAATGGAAGGCAGGGCCTGTTTGTAGGATATGGTTCACTGCAAACATGCTTTAAAGGGTATATCTTGTCCCCAGTCTCCTTCTCTTACTTTCTGCTTTCTTTTGACCATGAGGTGAGCAGTTTTGTTCTAACATGCATTTGCTATCATGATAATCTGCCTTGCCAAAGGCAGAAATAAAGTAATGAGGCCAAGTGACAGTGGACTGAAACCTCTGAAACTGTGAGCCAAGGTAAAATTTTTCTTCTCTAAGTTTGTTTTCTCAAATATTTTGTCACAATATTGAAAAGTTAACATGAGGGCCTAACCAGATAATATTTGCAATTTCTGGAATACAATAAAGTTACCAAAGTAGTAAGAAAATATAGCACAAAATAAAAAGAAAAATGAATCAATAGGAAAAGATCCTGAAATCATACAGTATATAAAAACCTTTATATATAGTATATAAAAAACTTAAAACAGTTTTAATTATCTTTTTTCTATATGATCAAGAATATAAAGTAAAAGTTGATTGTATTTAGTAGATACAAACTCATAAAATGAAAAGTATAATAGTATAGTATAATATCTAAGATAAAAAACATTACATTAGATAGATAGCATGAACAAGAGATTAGCCACTGAAGAGGGAGGGAAGGAGGGAGAGAGAGAGATAAAGCTTTCTGATACATATATAATTGAAATACTATTTATATGTTAACCTCATTTGAAGAAACATGGGCTAAAATTTTCTCAAGTTTTGATTCAAACTATAAATATAAGATCCACAAGGTTGAATAATCAAGTAGAAGAAACATGAAGAAAAAAATACCCCAGAGACAATAATAATTATATCAGACTTTTCACTGGAATAAATGTAAGTAAGAAGACACTGGAAAAATATCTTTAAAATAATGGCTAAAAAAGAGGACTATAAACTTTGAATTCTATATCCAGTGAAAATATCCTTCAAGTCATACTTACAAACTGAAATAATTAAAGACCAGCATATTTTCCTACAAAAACATGAAAAGAATTCTTCAGCAAGAATAAAACCTTCCTAGACAAAAATGTGGATTTCACAAAAGAATTAAGAGCACCAGAAATAATAAATATAAAAATTTCAATAATAGTTAACTCTACTTAGAATATATTCGTTCAAACATAAAATAATAACACTGTAGTGAGTGGTTCATGCTGTATATTGAAATAAAATGCATGACAACCATACTCTAAGGTCTAAGAAGATAAAGCTAGTAGTATGCAATTTGTAATGTTCTTGAGCTATTCGTGAAATAGTATAATGTTACCTTAAGGATCATGAAAGATGCATACTATAAGTCAGGAAACAAACATTTAAAATTAAGAATTATAGCTAAAAAAAATAAAAAATTAAAGCAAAAATTGTGAAAAAAAGAGAATTATAGCTAGTAATTCAGAAAAGGAAAGAAAATGAAATTTTGAAAAATCCCTCACAAAAAAAGGAACAGATAATCGATGAATTTATTCAACACAAATAGCCAAATATCAGATTAAACCCAACCATATTAGTTAGTAAAACTATATTTTAAAAAAACCTAAAATAGTATTTTTAAACATTCTCACTACAAAGAAATGATACATTCATTTTTGAAGTAGTATGATAATTAGCCTGATTTGATCATTCCACAAAGTAAAAAGATATGGAAATATCACATTTATTTATACTATTATTGATAAATTTATACAATTGTTGTCAGTTAAAATTAAAATCAAACCAAAGAAAAAAACAAACCCAATTATGTCAATAATAAAATTGTTTTTTATTGGAACATAATAGTTGTACAAGTGTTCATTGTTACATAGTGGTACATGCATATAACTATTTGATCAATTTCACTCTCTAATATACCCCCTTATCTTCCCCTCCTCCTCCTCCTTCTGATCACCATCCTCTTTCCATAAGGTCTTCCTTCTACTTTCATGACATCTGTTCATCTGTTTTACTCTCTAACATGTCCTTTTCTCCACTCTAACTTCCACATGTGAGTGAAAACATGTGATATTTGTCTTTCTGAGTCTGATTTCAGACTTAACATGATGATCTCAACTTCCATCCATAAATTACAAATGATATTATTTCATTCTTCTTTACACCTGAATAAAACTCCAATTTGTATGTACTACATTGTCTTTCTCTATTTATCTTTTGATAGGCACACAGACTGATTTCATAAATTGGCTACTGTGAATTGTGCTGTGATACATATTGGTATGCATAGTTCGGTAAGGATGCTGACTTTAATTCTTTTCGATAAATACCAAAGAGTGGTATTTCTAAGTCATTTGGTAGTTTTATTTTTGTTTTGTTTTTTGATGAATTTTCATACTAATTTTAATAGTGGTTATACTAATTTATATCCCCACCAACAGTGTGTAAGATTTCATTTTCCCCACATTTTCACCAGCATTTATTGTTAGTTGTATTCTTTTTAAATTAAAAAAAATATTTATTTAGTTATTTTTTAATTTATATATAACAGCAGAATGCATTCCAACTCTTATTACATATATAGAGGTCAATTTTTCATATCTCTGATTGTATACTCACACCAATTCGTATCCTCATACTTGTACTTTGGATAATAATGATCATCAAATTCAACCATCATTAATTATCCCATGCCCCCTCCCTTCCCCTCCAACCCCACTGTCCTATCTAGAGTTCATCTATTGCTCCCATGCTTCCTATCCCTATACCACTATGAATTAGCCTCCTTATATCAAAGAAAACATTTGACATTTGGTTTTGGGGGATTAGCTAACTTTAGCATTATCTTCTCTAACTCCATCCACTTATCTGCAAATGTCATAATTTTATTCTCTTTTGTTGCTGAGTAATGTTCCATTGTGTATATATGCCACTTTTTAAAAATTCAATCATCCACTGAAGGGCATCTAGGTTGGTTCCACAATTTAGCTATTGTGAATTGTACTGCTATAAACATTGATGTGGCTGTATCCCTGTAGTATGCTGTTTTTAAGTTCTTTGGGTATGGATTGAGGAGAGGGATTGCTGGGTCAAATGGTGGTTCCATTCCCAGTTTTCTAATAAATATCCAGACTGCTTTCCATATTGGCTTTACCAATTTGCAGCCCCACCAGAAGTGTATGAGGGTACCTTTTTCCTCACATACTTGCCAATACTTATTGTTTTTGTATGCATAATAGCTGCCATTCTGACTGGAGTTGACATGAAATCTTAAGAGTGGTTTTGATTTGCATTTCTCTAATTGCTAGTGATGATGAACATTTTTTCATGTGTTTGTTGATTGATCGTACATCTGAGAAGTGTCTGTTAAGGTCCTTGGCCCATTTATTTATTGGGTTATTTGTTTTTTTGGTGTCTAGTTTTTTTGAGTTCTTTATATACCCTAGTGATTAGTGCTCTATCTGATATGTGAGGGGTAAAGATTTGCTCCCAGGATGTAGGCTGTCTATTCACCTCACAGATTGTTTCTTTTACTGAGAAGAATCTTTTTAGTTTGAGTCCACCCCATTTATTGATTCTTGATTTTAATTCTTGTGCCACAGGAGTCTTATTAAGGAAGTTGGAGCCTAAACCCACATGATGGAGATTAGGGCCCACTTTTTTCTATTATATGCAGGGTCTCTGGTTGTAATCCTAAGTTCTTGATCCATTTTGAGTTGAGTTTTCTACATGGTGAGAGATAAGGGTTTATTCATTTTGTTGCATATGGATTTCCAGTTTTCCCAGCACCATTTGTTGAAGAGGCTATCTTTTCTCCAATGCATGTTCTTGGCACCTTTTGTCTAATATAAGATAATTGTAGTTTTGTGGGTTAGTCTCTGTGTCATCTATTCTGTACCATTGGTCTACTAGTCTGTTTTGGTGCCAATACCATGCTGTTTTTGTTACTATTGCTCTGTAGTATAGTTTAAGATCTGGTATAGTGATGCTACCTACTTCACTCTTCCTGCTAAGGATTGTTTTAGCTATTCTGGGTCTCTTATTTTCCCAGATGAATTTCATGATTTCTTTTTCTATTTCTATGAGGGATATCATTAGAATTTTGATTGGAATTGCATAAAATCTGCATAGTGCTTTTGGAAGTATGGTCATTTTGATAATATTAATTCTGCCTATCCAAGAGCAAGGTAGATCTTTCCATATTCTAAGGTTTTCTTTGATTTCTCTCTTTAGGGTTCTGTAATTTTAATTATATAGATCTTTTACCTCTTTTGTCTTAACAAGACAAAAGATTCCCAAGTATTTTATTTTTTGAGGTTATTGAGAATGGGGTAGTTTTCCTCATTTCCCTTTCTGAGGATTTGTCACTGATTTACAGAAATGTCTTTGATTTATGGGTGTTGATTTTATATCTGCTACATTGCTGAATTCATTTACTAGTTCTAGAAGTTTTCTGGTGGAACTTTTAGGGTCTTCTAGGTACAGAATCATGTCATCAACAAATAGTGCCAATTTGAGTCCTTCTTTTCCTATGTGTATCCCTTTAATTTTCTCGTCTAATTGCTCTGGTCTGTGTTTCAAGAACTATGTTAAATAGAAGTGGTGAGAGAGGGCATCCCTGTCTTGTTCCATATATTTTGTCACCCACCTCTCAATTCTGCTTTTCCTTCACTGCATTCTTTCTATGTTGTGAGGACTTTGGTACTCATTGCCTAGCTCACTCCTGTCATTTTCTGTATAGAATTATTAGATACATAAATATTAAATTAATCCTGCCAGCAAAACTGATCCTGCCACAAAAAAATCCAAGGGTCTTATGATTTTCTTTAATAATTTGGTTTAACCTTAATATAAAAGAAAGGTAATATTTAAAGAAACGGAGAGAATAGAGGAGAGGCAGACTTTTCAAGAACTGGATTTTTCTATGAGCTGAGGGGAAAAAACATTATAGTGCACTATTCTCTGAATTTGGTATGTGAACAGTGTATTCCTTAGGTGACAGTGACAGAGAGCATTCTGGTGTCCAGTTTAAGTAGATAAAGTAAGCCACCCATGCTCTGGAATTTTAACCATATCAGATGAAATTCTTGTCATTTTCATTACTGGCAGCCTTAAGTTCAACATAACAATAAGCTAATAATGACTCCTATTTAAACTATTTAAAGAATTGTGTCAATATTAAGCTAAAATTAGTAATAAAAAATTAAATTCTTACTTCTCTGAGTAATCCAAATGATGAAACAGACCTGAGGTTACCTATAAGTATTTTTGTTCAATGAAGAAGGAAATCTTTCAACAATTATTTTTTTGAAGAAAAGCAAATATTTCTTAGCAATGTATGTGCCAGTATTTTCTTGAGTTTAAATAGTGTTTTGCAATTTACAAATTTCTACAAAAGTTCAGTATTGTCCACCAGGTTTCTATAAAAAAACTTTAATGAGAAAGATGATAATATTAGTATTAATAAAGATATTAGTAAGAAAGACAATAACAATTTATAAAAAATTCACTAACGCTAATAAGAACCCTATGAGGTGAGTGATGTTATTATCTCCATTTCAAAATAGGAGTTTGAGAAAGTGAAAGATTAAAGTATTTGTTCAAGATCACAAAAATGGATAAGCCTGTATTTGAATTAAGTCATTGAAAATTAGAACATAGTTGTATGTGAGGGCTGAATAGCAGGTATCACCATAAGGAATTTTCTTACTTATTCTATTTGAACCTCCATAACTCCATTAATTAAATAATAGGATAGTATTTGTAGATGGACAAACTGAGATTAGAGAGACCCAGGGTCTCTCAGTTAGTATAACACAGATCTCAGTTTCTTCCCAGGCAATGTGACTTCATATCCAATGTGTTTAACTCTTGCTCTCTACTGCTTTTGCAAAAAAAAAAAAAAAAAAAGAAAGAAAAGAAATGCTTAAAATGGCTTGTGCATTGAAATACTGAGAACAATTTAACTTTTATCACAATGCAAAAGCATAAATCCTTGCAATTCTTCAAACTTTATTTGACTTTTCCTTTGTATTGAGTCATCTTCTTAGTAATTTAGTGCACATTAAGAATTTAAGAACAACCACTCACTAGAGTGCCATGTTGGGTTATGTAGCTTAACATTTTCTCAATGTGCAAATGCTACAGTGTTCTTTCAGATAGCAAACTCTGTGCTGTGAAACATAACCTCCCAAACTTAAAGGGAAAAACTCAACTACTTAGAAAAATAAAATGCAGAAATGCATTTTCACAATATTTTTTACCCTTATTTCATATTTTCAAAAACAAGGAGTGATAGTCATTTAGCAACGTTTTCTAGCAACCCAAACAACAGTTTATCTAGTTGCTCATTTTAAAATATGTATCCTATTAAATTACTACTTTCTGGACTATGGAGGGTTTGGAAGTTGCTTTCTATCTCCACTCCAGCATCTCCCAATCTCCAGGTTCTATTATCTATGGAGATCATTTCAGGATGTGAAATGGGACATTAAAATATTTATTATTTGAAAAGATTATTAAGTCCAATTGATTTGAGATACAGTAACTTAGAAGCTATCCTGATCAATAAACCTAATCTATATCCATGTCCTCTAGCTTAGAAATGTGATGTAATCATTCCATCTCTGAAAAGAAATGCTTCATTTCTGCTAAATTCTAGGCTTATCATGATGTGGAGCATCATTACTTAAAACATTATGAAACCTTTCTTGTTTAAAATTCAAGGACTTGATTTCTTACCAAATTTTTTATACTCATACAGTAGGAATTAGGAACACTTATTCCACATTCTTCATTCCTATGGTTTGTGCTATCTCAAAGAGAAAATAAAGAAAATACATTTAGTATATTCATTAAGCATTTATAAAATGTGATTTAGTTGCACACCTGTACTATGGAGCTTCAGTTATTAATAATTCTTAGGAGACTTTATTACAGTATATAGTCAAAATCAGAGCCTTACAAACTACAGTCCCATCCTTTAATTTTAATAATGTGTGTAAAACATGTGGTACATCAAATTTTAAATATTAGACTCCCCTTGAGATTCAACTAATAATCCATGCTTGGGGTTGAAAAAAGAAGCCCTTGTTATTAACAATTTAATATAGTTTAAATCCTCTTTAAACTGACCTTGAGACATTTTTAGAAGTTCTAGGAGGAGATCAGATTCAACTCCATGCTTATCAAATCCAATTAAGTAAGTCATCTTCAATGAAACATGAAACTTCAGAAAGAAAACAAAAAGAAAGGTAAATATTTGATGGGGCCACCCACCTGGCCAGCCAGATGAATTAAATTAATTCTGGATGAATCAGTAGGTTGAGGCTATAACCCAATTAAATTTGCTGGACATATCTTTCCAAAATATCATTTGAATCTGCCTAAGCTATTCAAATCAGCATCAGGCATTTGCCACTTCCTGTTGTTATGAACTCCTAGGAACCTTACTATGAAGATGCATAATAAGCAAATTAGCAAGTAAATAAATGAAAAATTCTGCCTCCAATCTTTTCTTTCTCATTGCCTCTATTATCACTGTCTATTAATTTGGGAACACAGCATAGCTATAGTTCTTTCCTTATCATTTCATGTTACTTGTGTTTTAGTCAGCTTCTCTGCCTCTGTGACCAAAACACCTGACAAGAACTATTTTAGAGAAGGAAAAGTTTACTCAGCACTCACAATTTCAGAGGTCTCAGTCCATAGTCAATTGGCTTCATTTTGGGGGACTTGAGCTGAGGCAGAACATCATGAGGGAAGGCTGTGGCAGAGAAAAGCACCTCAGAATGTTGCACCTAAAAGTGGGAGTGGGGAGACTGACTCCCCTTACCATCAATAAAATATATACCTCTAGTCACACCCTCCCTGCTTATGGTTACCGCCTAGTTCATTACTATCAGTGGATTAATATACTGATCATGCTACGGTTCTTTTTTTTTTTAAGAGAGAGAGTGAGAGAGAGAATTTTTTTAATGTTTGTATGTGGTGCTGAGGATCGAACCCGGGCCACATGCATGCCAGGGAGCACGCTACCACTTGAGCTACATCCCCAGTCCTATGCTATGGTTCTTATAACCCAATCATTTTACCTCTAAACTTTATTGCTTTGTCTCACACATGAGCTTTTGGGGACATCTCATATCTAAACCATAACATTGTTCATAATTGCTATTTTCATTATTGATTTAAACAAAAAAAGCTCTATTTATTCTCTCTTTTATAATCATTCTCCCATATTTCCATTAAAATCTTACATTGGGCCATTTTTCTGTTGTCCTCAAAATTTCTGAATCTGATATTATTAAATAGTCTGGAATTAGTGAGTTGATGTGAAGCCTGAAACAGCTGATTTTAATTTGCCTCTTTTTCATAGGTTTATTGAATTATAAGTCACATGGCCAAAATTTCTTCTAAAGTACATGATTTCGCCTTACAAGAGGCCTTGTATGAATAAGCAATTTTAAACTCTTCTTTCCACCCTGACCTTGATCAATGTAAATCTATTTTCTATTTCTCAATTTGCCTATTCTGGACCTCTCAAATAAATGGAATCATACAATATGTGGTCTTTTTTGATCAAATTATTTTACTTAGCATAGCATTTTCAAGATGTTTTGACATGCATTGTCACTTCATTCCTTTTTATAGATAAACAATACTCTGTTGCATGGATATGCTAGTTTGTTAAATCCATTAATCAGTTGATGAACATTTGAGTTTTTTCCACCTTGGTCCCTTATAACTAATGTTGTTATAATCATTCCTGTACACATTGGTGTGTGGATACATAGTTCCATCTCTCTTGAGTATATGCCTAGGATATATTGCTAAGTCACATGGCAACGTAGTATTTAAACTTTTGAGAAATTGACAAATACATTCAAAAGTTTCTGTAGAATTTTACATTCTCATCAGTAATTGTACAAATATAAAAAATTTTTTCACACTCAAACCAAATTTTATTATTGTCTTTTTTATTAGAAACATTCAAATAGGTATGAAGTCCAATTTTATTGTGGTTTTGATTTCAATTTCCATAATGACTAATGATGTTGACCATCATTTCATGTTCCTATTGACCATCTGTATATCTTTTTTTTGCTAAATACATATTCATACCCCCCTTCAGAATAGAAAAATACAACAAATGTATGTATACTAAGAAAAATGAGATATTATATCCCATATGATTCAAATGTATGATATGTCAAGGTCATTGTACTGTCATGTGTAACTAATTAAAACAAAAAATAAATAAATAAATACTAAAAAAACACAAAAACATAAAAACAAACAAACAAAACAAATGTAACATCCCTTAGAAAGGACTAATCATTGTGGGTCATCATCCATTTGCCTTAAGAACCTAAATTAAGGATTCTATCATGCCAAATATATATATTTTTAGGAATAATGACAATAACAATTAAGTTCCACATGCTTTATCCATCACATAAGGTAATGGTATATAATGATTAAGAGGGATCATTGTATATTTATATTACATTAGACAAGTCATTCTTTGAATTTTTATTTTCTCATTAGTAAAACCATAATATAATAGGGATCTTGAGTAGTTATAATAGAGAATAAATAATAAAATGTGTAAAAATCTTCAGCATAGAATTTGGCAGATAGTAAGCATTCCATCCCTTTAATAATGACATTCTTATTATTTTTAATAGTACTATATTCTTTATTCTAAAAAAATCTTTCCTGCTGGCAAGTTATATCTAGACTCTCTCAGGAAAAAAAAAAAAGTATTTCAGTAGAGTTAATTTAATAAAGGGAACTAAGTATAGAGTTGTTGGAGAAGCTGACATCAGGGTAAGTTGAGGAAATCCAGAGAATAAAACTATGAGAAGTTCCTACCAGCTGGACCTGGTGGTATATTCCTGTTAGCCAAGATACTTAGGAGGCTGAGGCAGGAACATCACAAGCTTGAGGCTGCCTCAGAAACTTAGTGAGACCTTTGTCTCAAAAAATTCAAAAGGAAAAGAGCCAGGGGTATAACTCAGTGGTAAAGAGCCCTTGGGTTTAATCCCTAGTACTGGGGACAAAAAAAAAAAAGAAGAGGTTGTTCTTACCAACCGCAAGGCTGGAAGAATAAAAAGAATAATTTATTTCAGTTAACCTCAGGAGAGTGGGTTATTAAGAACTGGTTTTGAACCTTGTAATAGTTAATATCTGAGCAGCTATCCAAACAAGAATTGGAAACCTGGAGGAAGGGGATAACATGAAGGATAGGGCCAAGGTGGAGTTGATACAAGAGACAAGAAAATGTCTGGCAGGAACTTAAACAACAGAAAACAGGCAGGTTTTGCTAGAGATTCCACCATAAGCAGACAAAACAGTAAAGAAATACCCTGATTCCTCCTCTACTCCTGTCCTCTAGCATGCTGTTAGTAGTGTGTCTTTGATTAAACCTAATCAGAAGCAGGGTTTCCTAGGAAATATAGTATGTGGTAAAATATCCCTGAGAAACAGAACAAAGAGAGAATTTGAAAGCAAACATGTAGGCATCTGGCACAGAGACTAAGTTTAAGAATCTTGTCTGGTATCACTGCAGAGTGAGAATTTGGTTTGTTAATACTCTCTTTCTCTCATAATCTATAACCTGTCTAGAATTCTTAATGAAGAAAGTACTGGAAAATGTCTGGGTTAAACCAAGAAACAATAGAGAGTAATTAATTTAGTACTTTAAATGGCATCTTTCTTTCTTTTTGTTATGAGTTCAGGTTTTTTTTTTTTTTTTTTTTTTTTTTTTTTTTTACTGTCACTGCAATCATATAAAACACACAACTAGTCAGACTGTATTTTGAGGGGGAGTTGGGAATTGAACACAGGGGCACTTAACCACTGAGTCACATCCCCAGTCGTTTTAGATTTTTTATTTTGAGACAGGGTCTCACTAAGTTGCTTAGGGCCTCACTAAGTTACTAAGGCTGGAAACCAGCGGCCACCATCTTGGAGAGCTGAAGTAACCACTGCCACTCTCCAACAGATTGCAACAATAAAACAGGTGTGTGTTACTCAGCTCATCTCCCATACAGAGGGGAATTCGCATAAAATCTCTCCTAGGCTTTCCAGGGGAGGGATTATAAGAGCGAGCCTGCATAGAGACACGGGGAAAACTAGAGACACCTGACCTTCAACTCCCCCTCCCATCGGAGAAAACAAAACCTGTCTAGCCAGCGCTGGGGAAGGGGTAAGCGGAAAAAATCAAAACAATAGAGTGCTGGGGTTCCCAATAGACACCCTCCACACCCAACAAATGGCAGGCCCAGAGTACAGTTTGAACTGCCAAGAGGCATCACTCAGGGGAAACCTGGTCTAGCGGGAGAAACCAGGACTAGCAGGAGAAACCAGGGGACTAGAGGCCAGGCCCTCACAACTGGGCGGCTGGAGACCGCACGCCCACCGGCGACAGTCCACCTACTGCCCATGCGACTGGGTGGCTGGAGTCCACCCACCCGCCGGCGACTGGGAGCTTAAACCAACCAGAGACAGTCCAGTCCCACCCCCCCATTCAGACACCCGGGCAAGGAGCCTGGGGCCCGCGATAGCAGAGAGGTGACGTCACTGGAGCTCAGTCGTCGGAATTCCTTCCCAGAGGAATCCACTTTAGCAGGCATAGTCTACCAACACAAAGGAGAAACAACAGAGATATACAAAACCAAAACAAATCTATAGAAGAGAGCAGAAACACAGCAATCAAATAGAGCTGGAAAGTAACGTGAACATCATGAAAAAACAAGGGAAAAAAGGAGTACAAACAATGCAGGATAACTTAATTCTACAGGAGGACCTAGAAGCATCAGAAACATGGATAGGGAAAGAACTCAAGGCATACCTAACTCAGATGGAAAGGAATATTAGAGAAGACATTGGACAGCAAGTCCAAGCAATAAAAGTATATTTTGAAAATGAATTAAACAAACAAATTCAAATGGCAAAGAACGAGCTTTACCAGGAGATAGAGATCTTAAAAAAATCAAACAGTAATCCTAGAAATGCAGGAAACTATAAACCAAGTTAAAAACTCAAACAAGAATATTACAAATAGACTAGATCAAGTAGAAGTCAGAACATCAGATAATGAAGACAAAGTTTATCAACTTGAAAAGAATATAGTCAACACAGAAAAGATGCTTAAATCCCACAAGGAATCTATTCAAGAGATATGGGATGTCATAAAAAAATCAAATTTGAGAGTCATCAGGATAGAAGAAGGCATAGAGATTCAAACAAAAGGAATGGACAACATATTAAATGAAATAATTCTAGAAAACTTCCCAGAAGATGAAAGATGGAATGGATTGCCAAATCCTGGAAGCCTACAAGACCCCAAACATTCAAAACCATAATAGACCAACTCCAAGACATATAATTATGAAGATAGCCAACATACAGAACAAGGAGAGAATATTAAAAGCTACGAGAGAAAGGAGGCAGATTACATTCAGGGGTAAACCAATTAGGTTAACGACTGATTTTTCATCACAGACCTTGAAAGCGAGAAGATCCTGGAACAATGTATTTCAAACACTGAAAAATAATGGATTCCAACCAAGAATACTGTACCCAGCAAAATTAAGCTTCAGATTTGACAATGAAATTAAAATCTTTCACGATAAACAAAAGCTAAAAGAATTCACAGCCAGAAAACCAGCACTGCAAAGCATTTTGAGCAAAATACTACAAGAAGAGGAATTGAAAAATAATGCCCAAAACTAACAGTGGGAGGTATCTCAGTAAAGGGGGAGGAAAATAACCAAAAAGTAAAAAGTAGCCAAACTAAAATAAATAAATAAAAAAACATGACTGGAAGTACAAATCATATTTCAATTGTAACCTTAAATGTTAATGGCCTAAACTCACCAATCAAGAGACATAGGCTAGTAACCTGGATCAAAAAAATAAATCCAACAATATGCTGCCTTCAGGAGACTCATATGATAGGAATAGACATACACAGACTGAAGGTAAAAGGTTGGGAAAAATCATACCACTCACATGGCCCTCGGAAGCAAGCAGGAGTGGCCATACTCATATCGAATAAAATCAACTTCAAACCTAAGGTAATCAAAAGGGATAAAGAAGGACACTATATACTGTTAAAAGGAACCATCCACCAAAAAGACATAACAATTATCAATTTGTATGCACCAAACAATGGAGCTGCAACGTTCATAAAACAAACTCTCCTCAAGTTCAAGAGTCAAATAGACTACAACACAATAATTATAGGTGACTTCAACACACCGCTCTCTCCTCTAGACAGATCCTCTAGACAAAAACTGAATAAAGAAACTATAGAACTCAATAACGCAATCAATAACCTAGACTTAACCGACAAGGAAGGAAAAATCCTACATCACATGGAAAATGAACAATATGTTACTGAATGATCAATGGGTTACAGAGGACATAAAGGAGGAAACAAAAAAAATTCTTAGAGACAAATGACAATACAGACACAACATACCGGAATCTATGGGACACAATGAAAGCAGTTTTAAGAGGTAAATTAATTTCTTGGAGTTCTTTCCTCAAAAAAAGAAAAAAACAACAAATAAATGAACTCACACTATACCTCAAAAACCTAGAAAAAGAAGAGAAAAACAACAGCAAATGTAGTAGAAGACAAGAAATAATTAAAATTAGAGCAGAAATCAACGAAATTGAAAAAAAACTATTGAAAAATTGATAAAACTAAAAGTTGGTTCTTTGAAAAAATAAATAAGATTGACAGGCCCTTAGCCATGCTAACAAAGAGAAGAGAGAGAACTCAAATTACTAACATACGGGATGAAAAAGGCACTATCACAACTGACACTACAGAAATACAGAAGATAATTAGAAAGTATTTTGAAACCCTATATTCCAGTAAAATAGAAGATAGTGAAGATATCGATAAATTTCTTAAGTCATACAATCTGCCCAGATTGAGTCAGGAAGACACACACAATTTAAACAGACCAATAACAAAGGAAGAAATAGAAGAAGCCATCAAAAGACTACCAACAAAAAAAAGCCCTGGACCGGATGGGTATACAGCAGAGTTCTACAAAACCTTCAAAGAAGAATTAATACCAATACTTTTCAAGCTATTTCAAGAAATAGAAAAAGAAGGAGCTCTTCCAAATTCATTCTATGAGGCCAACATTACCCTGATCCCGAAACCAGACAAAGACCCTTCAAAGAAAGAAAACTACAGACCAATATCTCTAATGAACTTGGATGCAAAAATTCTCAATAAAATCCTGGCAAATCAAATACAAAAGCTTATCAAAAAAATTGTGCACCATGATCAAGTAGGATTCATCCCTGGGATGCAAGGCTGGTTCAATATACGGAAATCAATAAATGCTATTCACCACACCAATAGACTTAAAGACAAGAACCATATGATCATCTCAATAGATGCAGAAAAAGCATTCGACAAAATACAGAATCCCTTTATGTTCAAAACACTAGAAAAACTAGGGCTAACAGGAACTTACCTCAACATTGTAAAAGCTATATATGCTAAACTTCAGGCTAGCATCATCCTAAATGGAGAAAAACTGAAGGCATTCCCTCTAAAATCTGGAACTAGACAGGGATGCCCTCTATCACCACTTCTATTCAATTTAGTTCTTGAAATACTAGCCAGAGCAATTAGACAGACAAAACAAATTAAAGGCATAAAAATAGGAAAAGAAGAACTTAAATTATCGCTATTTGCGGATGACATGATAATATATTTAACAGACCCAAAAGGGTCTACAAAGAAACTGCTAGAGTTAATAAATGAATTCAGCAAAGTGGCAGGATATAAAATCAACATGCATAAATCAAAGGCATTCCTGTATATCAGCAACAAAACTTCTGAAATGGAAATGAGGAAAACCACTCCATTCACAATATCCTCAAAGAAAATAAGATACTTGGGAATCAACCTAACAAAAGAGGTGAAAGATTTATACGATGAAAACTACAGAACCCTAAAGAGAGAGATAGAAGAAGATCTTAGAAGATGGAAAAATGTACCCTGTACATGGATAGGCAGAACTGACATCATCAAAATGGCGATATTACCCAAAGTTCTCTACAGGTTTAATGCGATGCCAATCAAAATCCCAAAAGCATTTCTTGTAGAAATAGATAAAGCAATCATGAAATTCATATGGAAAAACAAAAGACCCAGAATAGCAAAAGCAATTCTAAGCAGGAAGTGTGAATCTGGAGGTATAGCGATACCAGAGTTCAAACTATACTACAGAGCAATAGTAACAAAAAAAGTGTGGTACTGGTACCAAAACAGGCAGGTGAACCAATGGTACAGAATAGAGGACACAGAAACCAATCCACAACATTACAACTTTCTTATATTTGATAAAGTGGCTAAAAACATGCAATGGAGGAAGGATAGCATCTTCAACAAATGGTGCTGGGAAAACTGGAAATCCATATGCAACAAAATGAAACTGAATCCCTTTCTCTCGCCATGCACAAAAGTTAACTCAAAATGGATCAAGGAGCTAGATATCAAATCAGAGACAGTGCATCTGGTAGAAGAAAAAGTTGGCTACGATCTACATACTGTGGGGTCGGGCTCCAAATTTCTTAATAGGACGCCCATAGCCCAAGAGTTAAAAACCAGAATAAACAAATGGGACTCACTTAAACTCAGCAAGAGACACAAGAAGAGAGGTAAATAGAGAGCCTACATCCTGGGAACAAATTTTTACCCCTCACACTTCAGATAGAGCCCTAATATCCAGAATATAGAAAGAACTCAAAAAATTAAACAATAAGATAACAAATAACCCAATCAACAAATGGGCCAAGGACCTGAACAGACACTTCACAGAGGAGGACATACAATCAATCAACAAGTACATGAAAAAATGCTCACCATCTCTAGCAGTCAGAGAAATGCAAATCAAAACCACCCTAAGATACCATCTCACTCCAGTAAGATTGGCAGCCATTATGAAGTCAAACAACAACAAGTACTGGCGAGGATGTGGGGAAAAGGGTACACTTGTACACAGCTGGTGGGACTGCAAATTGGTGAGGCCAATTTGGAAAGCAATATGGAGATTCCTGGGAAAGCTGGGAATGGATCCACCATTTGACCCAGCTATCGCCCTTCTCGGACTATTCCCTGAGGATCTTAAAAGAGCGTACTATAGGGATACTGCCACATCAATGATCATAGCGGCACAATTCACAGGAACTAGACTGTGGAACCAACCTAGATACCCTTCAATAGATGAATGGATAAAAAAATGTGGCATCTATACACAATGGAGTATTATGCAGCGCTAAAAAATGGCAAAAGCATAGAATTTGCAGGGAAATGGATGGCATTAGAGCAGATTATGCTAAGCGAAGCTAGCCAATCCTTAAAAAACAAATGCCAAATGTCTTCTTTGATATAAAGAGAGCAACTAAGAACAGAACAGGGAGGAAGAGCATGAGGAAAAGACTAACATTAAAGAAAGATGAGTGGGGGGAGAGAAAGGGAGAGACAAGGGAAAGCATATGGAAATGGTAGAAGACCCTCAATGTTACACAAAATTACATATAAGAGGTTGTGAGGAGAAAGGTGGCGGGGACAAGGAAGAGAACTGAACAATAGCAGATGAGGTAGAGAGGGAAGATGGGATGGGAGGGGAGGGGAGGGGGGATAGTAGGGGATAGGAAAGTTAGCAGAATACAACAGTCACTAATATGCCATTATGTAAAAATGTGAGTGTTTTACCAATGTGATTCTGCAATTTGTATTTGGGGTAAAAATGGGAGTTCATAACCCAATTGAGTCAAATGTATGAAAGATGATATATCATGAGCTTTGCAATGTTTTGAACAACCAATAAAAAAAGAAAAAAAAATCAAAATTAATGTATAAAATATACTCTTGTTCACTTGGGATTTAGTCCAGGATTTCAAGATAATGTGCTAATATGGCTTCTATTTCTGGCCTATGTTGACACATATGTCCAAAATTAAATGGGCAAAGCAATATGATAAGAACATCCAAAACAGAGGGAATTCGCCATGTAGAAATTGCATGAATATAATTTTATTCACTTATGTGGATTGTTGAAAGAATTTGACAAAACACTTGTGCTATAGATTAATAGAAAAATTAAAAAGCTAATATACAGTGACTATAGACAACCTATGTTTGTATTAAAATTTGATGTGTTATTCATATGGAATGGAATCTGAATGATGATAACTTTTTGTTCAATAAATAATATGTATATGAACCAAAAGTATTCATACAAAAAACAATGGAAGAATTAATTTTCTATATTTTCCTGCATGAGAAAAAATTAAATAGCATACTGGTCATTAAATTATTTAATGAAGGAGAAAAAAAAAAAAGTTACTAAGGCTGGCTTTGAATTTTCAACCCTCCTGCCTCAGCCTCCTGAGTTGCTGGGATTACAGGCATAGTCAGATTATTTTTGTTGTTGTTTAAAAGAGCCAAATATTGCACAACAATGGACACTCAGAGAGAGTGCACACTTAAATATAGTGATCTGAGTTAATCATTCTAATCAGCTTACAGTATATTGTTTCAGACAAGATCCAAGTTTTGTCCATTAATTTATTATTTGAATAAATCTCCCCCCTTTTTATACCCTATTCTCATTTTTCTCCTCTTAGGTTGCCATTTAGATTGCATCTTCATCTTGCAAAATGTGTATCATTTTGTATACATGTTTTCACTTGTTAATTTATATTTTAATAATTTTTTGCTATATAAAGTACCACATACATTTAATGTGTACAACTTAATGAATTTGGACATATACATTACATACACCTTTGATACTGTCAGTGGAATGAAGATATCAGTCCTATATCTGATAAAGTTTGCTTGTTTCCCTTTGTTGTATTTTTTTTTTTTTTTTTGGCAGGGTGGTAGAGGAGTTTAAGGATAAGAGCACTTAACATCACGTTTACACTGAACAAATTTGAAGTGCACAATACTGTAATGCTAATTATAGGTATTAAGTTTTATAGCAGTTCCCTACAAATTATTCATCTAACATAAATGGAATTTCATATCCCTTGAACGGAAATTCCTTGTTAATTCTGCCCTCAGCCCTGGGTCACCACTATTGTATTATCTGCTTCATATAAGTGAAATCATGAAATGTATGTCTTTTATGAATGGTTTACCTCACTCAACAAGTGTTCCAGTTTCATCCATTTTCTCAAAAATGGAAGAATGTCTTGGGCTGGGATTGTAGCATAATGGTAGAGTACTTGCCTAGCAGGTGTGAGGCACTGGGTTTGATTCTTAGCACCACATATAAATAAATAAAAATAAAATTCCATTGACAGCTAAACAATTTTTAAAAAATGGAAGAATGTCCTCCTTTTAAGACTGAATAGTATTCCATTTTATATGTATACTAGATTTTCTATATATATTTGTCAACAGACATTTGGATTCCTTCCATATATTGTCTATAGAGATTAATGTTGTAATGAATCAGCTCTATTCACAATAACCAAAATATAAAATCAACCTTGGTGCTCATTGAGGGATCAATAAATAAAGAAAATAAGTTATATATACCCAATGAAATTCACTTAAAAAAAAGAATGGAGTCCTGTCATTTGGTGAAAATTGGATGAAACTGCAGAACATATGTCAAGTAAAACAAGCCAGACAAAGGAAAACAAATATCACATCATATGTGGAAGCAAACAAACAAAAAAAGTTGTTGGAAAGTAGAGTAGCAATTGTTAGAGGCTGGGAGGGAGGATAGAACAAGGTTGAATAATGGGTGCTAAACCGCAATTTAATAGGATGATGAATAAGTTCTAGTGTTCTATAGAACAATGGGGTCACTGTAATTCACACTAACCTATTATACATTTTTGAAGAACTAAAAGAGAAGAGATTAAAAGCTCTAAACATAAAGAAATTATAAGGAGATGAAAATAATATTTAAGTTAATTTGATCAGTGTACACTGTTTACATGCATTGAAATACCACATTATACCTAATAAATATGTATAATTTTATGTGTTAATTAAATGGAAAAGAAATAATAATGCTGCAATGGACAAGGGAGTGCAGATGTCTCTTCAAAATCTTGGCTTCAATGCTTTTAAATATCCAGAAGTGTGATTGTAGATCATATAGTCATTCTCTTTTATTTGAAGAATTATTTGAAGAACTTTTATATTGTTTTCCATAGCTCTTGCATCATTTTACATTCTAACAACAATGAACAAGGATTCCAAATTCACTGACTCTTCAGAACTTTTTACCTTGTTGTTAATAGCCACCCCTACAGGTATGAGGTGATATCTCATGAATCTTTGACTTGCATTTCCCTTATAATTGATGGTACTGAGCATCTTTTCATATACCTGTTGGCCATTCATGTATTTTCTCCTGAGAAATATCTGCTCCGTCAATCAGACATTTTTAAATGAGTTATTTGGATTTTTGCTATTGACTTATAAGAGTTCCTTATATATTTTGGAAATGAATCTTTTCTCATACAGGGTTTTTTTTGCAAATATTTGTCCCTTCCATAGCTAATATCACACTCCATGAAGAAAAATGGAAGGCTTTCTAAGACCAGAAACAAAACAAGCATGTCCATCCTGGACACTTCTTTTCAACATTGCACTAGACATCCCAGTCAGAGCAATTAGGCAAGAGAAAGCAGTAAAAGTCATTCAAATTTAAAAGAAATAAGTAAAATTGTCTGTATTTGGTATGGTTCTATGTGTTTAAAAAAAAAAAAAAAAAAAAAAACTAGGCCAGGCGTGGTGGTGCACGCCTGTAATCCCTGTGGCTCCGAAGGCTGGTACAGGAGGATTGCAAGTTCAAAGCTCAGCCTCAGCAAAATGCTAGGCACTAATAAACTCAGTGAGAACCTGTCTCTAAATAAAATACAAAATAGGGCTGGGGATGTTGCTCAGTGGTCGAGTGTCCCTGAGTTCAATCCCGAGTATCAAAACAAAAACAGAACAAAAACTAAAGACACCACACACACACACACACACACACACACACACCTATTAGAACTTTAATTAGTTAAGT
This sequence comes from Callospermophilus lateralis, assembly GCF_048772815.1. Classification (NCBI taxonomy): domain Eukaryota; kingdom Metazoa; phylum Chordata; class Mammalia; order Rodentia; family Sciuridae; genus Callospermophilus; species Callospermophilus lateralis. The sequence goes on from NC_135325.1 coordinate 15,947,174, forward strand.
TTTAGGGTACAAAATTAACATACAAAAATCTCTCATATTTCTGTACAGTGCCAATGGCCCTTTCATAAAAGAAATTAGGAAAATAATCTCATTTTAAACAGCATAAAAAGGAATAAAATAGGAATAAGCTTAACCAAACTGGGGAAAGACTTGTACATTGAAAACTGCAAAACATTGGTAAAACAAAGTAAAGGGACACAAATAAATGAAATATATCCCATGTATATAGATTGAAATATTTAATATTGTTAAAAAGGTTTACACTACCCAGAATAATCCACAGATCCAATGTGAACATATACTTTATTTTATTTGGTTCTCTTTAGTTATATATGACAGTATATTTCATTCTGATGTATTTTAATGCATATAAAGTAGTATATTTTAGTTTTCATTATATTTTTAATTTTTGTCGCTGTCATCAATACTTTTAATATCTGCACATGTTGCACATTATACATCTAATCTGAAACTGCTAACTGCTCCTAGTGTTTCAAGTTGTGCATCCACCGTATTTTGCCTGAACACTCCCAAAGGAATAGACATGTAGTCTGCTTCCATCTCCCAGGCATGCCATCAAACATTGCAATCTATATTGGGCATGTACTTTTATGAAAATATCCTCAAGTACCTTTATGAAAATTTCCTTGGACTATAAACTGAGGCTCAAAATTGCTAAAGCTTATATATGTGTGCACTTAATTTTACTAAGTAGTGTACATTAAGTCCCCTGAATGGCTGCAGTGGTCTACAGTTCCAAAAACAATGATGAGGATGTCCTTCTTAAAATCTCTGAACACATTTGGCACAAAGTAGCTTTCTACTTATTGCTATGTAATAGATGTAGAGTAATCTCATTTTCTTTTAATTTCTATTTCTCTAAATAACAATAATTTTGAGAATTTTATATACTTGTTACTTTTTAAAATTTTAGTAAGTTGCTTATTTATAATCTTTTGTCCATTATTTTTGTAATTGGAGCTATCTTTGAGTATCATTTTACATAAAAGATAAATTTCTTCTTTATTTCAAGTACTATGAATATACTTTTCCATTTTAAACTATAAATTAAATTTGTCCAGTATTCTTTGTTGAATAGAATTCCTTAATTTCCTTAATTTTATATAATCAAATTATTATTTTTTTGCCTTATAGTTGGTATTTTGAAACTTTTAAAAGGTCTTTCTTGCCTATAAATCATCCATTTCTACATTTTTTTATATTAATGTTATTGCCTTGCCATTAAAATTTTAGCTCTTAATGAAGTTACAATTCAATATAATATGTGGAGGTAAATATTAATCCAGTTTTTTTCCAGTTCTGGGTATTGAACCCATGGGCACTCTACCACTGAGCTACACCCCCAGCCCTTTCTATTTTTTATTTTGAGACAGGATTTCATTAAGTTGCCGAGACTAGCCTCAAATCTGAGATCCTCCTGCTTCAGCCTCCTGAGTTGCTAGAATTGCAAGCATGCACCACACCACATTGCTCACTAATCCAGTTTTATTTTACTCCGTATAGTGAACCAGTTTTCTTAGCATGATTAAAGAACCCATTTTCCCCAATGATGTATATGTCATACCTGTGTCAAGTTCCCATCTATCTCTGAAGTAATTTGATGTTTCATTTCTTGACCTTTTGTTGATTGATGACACATTTCATTTCTGTAACTTGGTTTTATGTCTTAATATCCAATAGAATCGTTTTTTCATCTTTATTCTTCTTTATAAAGATCACCCTACCTATTCTTGGATTTTTATTCATCAATGCATTTTTTTAGAGTGAGTTTATCAAGTACCTTAAATATCATACTATAATTTTAAGTACTAAATTGATGAATTAATTTGTGGATAGTCAGTATTTTATAATATGTTATCCCAATCCTGTACCAGGGCTGGGGTTGTGGCTCAGCAGAAGAGCACTTGCCTAGCACATGTGAGGCCCTGGGTTTGATTCTCAGCATAACATAAAAAAATAAATAAAATAAAGGTATTGTGTCCAATCACAACTAAAAATTAAAAAGAAGAATACAAATTTAGCAAGATAAGGAAGTTGCTGTATATTATTTTAAAAAAATATTTTAGTTGTAAATGGACGCAATGCTTTATTTTTTTATTGATTGATTTTTTATGTGGTGCTGAGGCTCAAACCCAGTGCCTCACATGTGCTAGGAAAGTACTCTACCACTGAGCTACAACCCAGCCCATGTTTTTATATTTGTGACCCAATAGTATTTTTAATTTAAAATTGATAAAAGACTATATTAAATATTCTAAATTGGTTACAATATTTGTATACATTTTCCTTTAATCTGTGTTGAAAGTAATATTGATAAATTTTCTCATATTGGAACATTCTTGCCCTTCTAGGATAACCCTATGGATTATGTTGTTTATTTAAATACATTCAAATTGAATTGGTTATTTTTTCTTCATGATATTGTCATCTGTGTTTATAAGAAAGCAGAGCAAATAATTTATTATTGAAAATCATCTTTATTTTATTTTGGCATCAAGACTGTACTATTCTAAAAAAAGTGAGCTGAGTAAATGTGGTTCTTATTGTGTTTGTGTGTATGTGTATGTGTGTTTTGGTATTTTTATCCACAGAATAAAATAAGAATTACTCCTTGAAATTTGGATGGATGTCAAATTTAAAAATCAAGTTGTAGAGATTTTTGAAAAAAGATGGCTTAACAGTTATTTCAATTTCTTTAATTCTTTCTTGTCTTTTGAAGTTCTCTATATCTTCTTGCATCAATTTGTACATTTTCATTTTACTTTTTGGACCAGGGATTGAACTCAGGGACACTCAACCCCTGAGCCATATCCCCACATCTTTTTTGTATTTTATTTAGAGACAGGGTATTACTGAGATGCTTAGTGCCTTGCTTTTTGCTGAGCCTGGCTTTGAACTTTCAATCCTCCTGTCTCAGCCTGCTGAGCTGCTGGGATTACAGGCATGCGCCACCGTGCCCAGCTATATTTGTATTTTGGGGGGGGAGATAATATACCTCAACCACATTTTCAATTATGTTGTATATATTTGCACATGTAGTTATTTACTAAATTATTTATTACATATGCAACTTTATTTTCTCTCATTGTTCATTTTGTTTATTTTGTATTTTTTTTCTGCTAACCACATTGTCAAAAGTATGTTTACTTTGTTCATCTTTTCAAAGTATAACCATTAAGTTTGTTAACTTTCTGTACTACATGAGTCACTATTTCATCGATTTATTTTCATCTTATAGGTATTTTAAATTTTATATCTATCAAAGTACACGAAATTAAATTTTAATTCATTTAATTCATTTATTTTAAGCCCTTTGTTTCTCCAAAATGAATTTGAAGGTATAAAATTTTCAGTACATCCCCTTGTTGTTGTATTCTTTGAGTTGTAATATGTACTATTTTGATTGTTTTTCAGTTCTATATTTCTCTTAGCTAACGTTATAACTTTATTTTTAAATGGAAGATTATTGTGAAATTTGTTTTGATATTGTTTTAGTCAGATATTTTTATGCTGTGACTAAAATGATCCAACCAGTACAATTGTAGAGGAAGAAAAGTTTATTTGGGGGCTCACAGTTTCAGAGGTCTCAATACATAGACAGCAGGCTTCATTCCTCAGGGTTCAAGGTAAGGCTGAACATCATGGTGGAGTGTGGCAGGAGAAAGCAGTTTGCATGATTATCAGGAAGCACCAAGAGAAAAACTCCACTTGCTAGATACAAATATATACCCCAAAGCCATGCCCCAGTGCCTCACCTCCTCCAGCTACACCCTACCTGCCTTGAATTACCACTCAATTAATCCCATCAGGTGATTAATTCACTGCTGGGTTAAGGCTCTCACAACCCAATCATTTCCCTTCTGAACCCTCTGTCATTGTCTACGTGTGAGTTTTTGGGGGAATCTCACATCCAAACCAGAACGTTCTCCCGCTGGACCCCAAAAGCTCACACTCATTTGACAATGTAAAATACATTTGGTATATTCCCAAGAGTCCCTACAGTCTCAACAATTCTAAGATTTCTCAAAGTTCAAGTCCAAAGTGTTCTCTGAGGCTCAAGGCAATCTTGCATTGTGAGCTCATGTAAAATTAAAAGCAATTTACAAGTATCCAATATATAAAGGTACAGAGTAAACATTTCTATTCACAAAAATAGGAGCATAGAAAGAAGGGATGGGACCAAAGTAAAACCAAAATCCAGTTAGGCAAACAAGTCCTATAGTTCCACAATCTATCTTCTGTAGCTCCAGTGTTGTGACCATGTTGGTTGTACTGCAAGTGGTATTTCTTTTGGCTTGTCTCTGCTCAATTCCTGGAGCCTTCTTCAGTGGATGTTCCACAGTACTGGAATTTCTTAATCTCAGGTGTCTCCACTGCAGCTTCAGCTTTCTCCTCAAATCTCTGCACATCACCCTCTCAGAGCGTGCCTACAGAGGCTCCAACCCTGCTGCACTTTGCCTGGCCTTCCAGGCCTTCCTTTGAACTCTTGGTGAAAGTCTCCATAATCTCCTAACTCCAGCAACCTGCATTTCTGCACAACCAGCACCACGTGGTTGATGACAAGGCCTGCTGCCATCTTGAGTAGAAGCCAAGCCTCCAGGTACCCTGGACTCTGAATGCTTAGATGGCTGAGCATGTTGAAAAAACTTCCTAGGGTCCCTTGAGCAAGAAGGAGTCCCCACTGCTCTCAAGAGATTTTTCACTTTTATTCTGTTGAGCCTGAGATGGGTATGGTCTTGCCAGGTCCTGAGATTCCCTTAAGCCATCTTTCTTATTGTCTCTGGGCAAAGTTTTTAGCATTTCTTTAGTGGTAGTAATCTCTTTAACAACTGTAACTTTCTTAGCCTCAGTTTTACTCCTGCCTTTCAAGTTTGAGTTTTTCAAATATTTCTGCTCTGTTTTCTGCTCCTGAATATCACAATAAATTTGGCTAAAATCCACCAGCAATATCCATGCCACTGCCTGAATGTTATGCTGACTAGACATTTCTTCCACCAGATTAAAAAGTCCATTGCTTTTAAAATCAGCCTCAGAAAGTCTCAGGACATGGGCAAAATGCAAACAACTTCTCAACCAGAACATAACATGTATGGCATCTAGTCCAATTACCAATAGTTTGTCCTCCTTTTCCTTTAAACCCTCTTGAGCCCCATCTTCACCATCCAGAGTCCTATGGACATTCTGATTTTCTAAACTCCCACCAGAATCAGCCATTAATCTCTGCTTTCAACAACCTAAAGCATTTTCAGCTTGCACTGCTAAGCATCTCAAAATTCCTTCCACAAATTTCAAAAAGCTCAGAACGCTGTTCAACCACATGGTCAGGTTAGTCACAGCAAAGGCCCTGCTTCTCAGTACCAAATTCTGTCAGCTTTTTTGATGCTCTGACTAAAAGACCTGACCAGCACAACTGTATAGGAGGAAAAGTTTATTTGGGAGCTCATGGTTTCAGAGGTCTCAGTCCATAGACAGAGGCTTCATTCCTCAGGTCTCCAGGTAAGTCAGAATGTCATAGCAGAAAAGGGAATCAGATCACATGATGATCAGAAATCAGAGAGACTCCACTCACCAGATACAAATATATACCCCAAAGCCATGCTCCCAATGCCCTACTTCTTCAAGTTACCACTCAGTTAATCTCTGTCAGGGGATTAATTCACTGATTGGGTTAGGGCTCTTACAACCCAATCGTTTTCCTTCTAAACCCTCTCACATTGTCTCACACTGGAGCTTTTGGGGGACACCTCACATCCAAACAATAACAAATATTATTCAAAAGTAGATCATATTGAAACTAATATTTTGTTAGTAATTTCTATTTTATTGCATAATAATTAGGGAAAATTATAATGATATTGATCAATTGGACTTCATTTAGGTTTCCTTTATGACTAAATTTTGTTCTATTGTTTGTAAATTTTTCAGGATTTCCTGTAAAAAGTTACATATGCATACTAAAATAAAACTACATTATTCAAAACTTCAAGATCTCTACTGATTGATTGTTGGCTTGCTCTATCATTTGACATGTTTTAAGTCTGTAATGTTAGGTGCCAATAGGTTTAGGACAATATATATTTTCATTTTTTATTATTAGAAAATTTCCTCTCTAACTTTTGTATTTTGCTTAAAATTATTGTGTCTGTGATTGAAATCATTACTCATTTTTTGATAGACATATGTCTTTTCCCATTTGTAAAATATTCAATCTTTTTATGACCTTTCACATAAAGGATTTCTTCTATGGATAACTTGAATAAGTATTTTTAAAAGATTTACAGTTATATATTATAATATCTTTCTTTCCTTACATTGTATTTTTACTTGAATTTTTCATGCATTTTTACTCCCTGCTTGCCTTTGGCTAGATCATATTTTTTTCTCTTGGCTTAAACTTAAATATTCTATTTTTTTAAGAGAGAGAGAGAGAATTTTTTAATATTTATTTTTTAGTTATCTGCGGACACAACATCTTTGTTTGTATGTGGTACTGAGGATCAAACCCGGGCTGCACGCATGCCAGGTGAGCCACATCCCCAGCTGTAAATATTCTAATTTGTCCTACTATTGATTGCTTTTAAGTTGAGACACATTTATATATTTATTTAATTTATTTATATATAATCTATATCAGTATGTACATTGTCCCTCTGAAATAAGTTATCACACCTTTTTTGGTTACCTACTCTAATATTTAACATTTTCTTTTCATGATTTCAAAAATTTCTTAGATAATATAATTTTATCAGATGTTGGCTTATCCAGGATTAACATGTATCTTTCATTTTCTCTTGAGATTTTTTTTATTTGCAACAATGTGTTTAAATGCTAATTTTTGCATTTAACTCATAATAACTGGAACAAGTTTTTTTGTTATTCTTTTTAGTTATTCATGACAAAAGAATATATTTTGACATATTATATAAACATGGAGTATAACTTCCCATTCCTGTGGTTGCACATGATGTGGAATTACACTGGTCATGTATTCATATATGAATATAGCAAAGTTATCTCTGATTCAATCTTTTTCATTCCCATTCCCCCTCCCTTATCCCCATTTACATGTGAACATTCACTCCTCTACCCCCAGCCCCTGCCTATTGTGAGTAGGCATCTGCATATCAGAGAGAACATTTGGGTTTTGTTTTTTTGGGGATGGGCTTATTTCACTTAGCATGATAGTCTCTGGCTCCATCCATTTACCAGCAACTGCCATAATTTCATTCTTCTTTATGCCTGAGTAATATTCCATTGTGAATAGGTACTACACTTTCTTTATACATTTATCTATTGAAGGGCACCTAGGTTGGGTTCCATAGCTTAGCTATTGCAAATTGAGCTCTTATGAATATTGATGTGGCCCTGTCACTATAGTATACTGATTTTAAGTCTTTTGCATATATGATGAGAAGTGGGATAATTGGGTAAAATCATGGTTTCATTACAACTTTTCTGAGTAATCTCCATACTGCTTTGCAGACTGGTTGCACCAATTGCAGTCCCACCAGCAATGTATGAGTGTACCTTTTGCCCCACATTCTTGCCAACATGTATTGTTACTTGTATTCTTGATAATTGCCATTATGACTAGAGTGAGATGTGTTGAGAGCCATCCATGGGCTGTGTGTGGAGTACATTGGCATTGCAGCCTAGTGAATACGAAGATCTGGTGTTTCAGAACTTCTCATGGCAATCCCACAGGGTAAGATCACCCAAAATACATGTGAATTTCTATTCAGCTCTGCCTGGTCCCACACAGCACCAGAGATAGGGTGACCTGCTGTAGTCGCACAGCCTCTCACAAATCGGTGTGACCTGCCAAGATGCCAATAAACCTGCTGAATGAAAGATATCAAGAAGCAAGACTCCATCCCTGAAACCTTATCCCTACCTTTGATGTACCCCCTTAAATAAACCACAAGAGCCATTTTTTAATTGTTCGACCCCAGCCTCCTCCCATGCTCTCCCTCCCTACCCCACTTTGAGTCACGCCCCTTATATCAGAGTTCAGGCTGTATCTATCAGGGGCTCTTTAAATCTATTTTTTCTGCCTCTGTTTCTTTTGTTCTTTACTAATTATTTGTGACTTATTTTCTCTGGTGGCTTATCTCTCCTGGGCAGAAAGAAGGACCCCTTGGTGAGGTGCTGGCAACCAGTGAGATGGAATCTCAGTGTAGTTTTATTTCCTACATACATGACAATAGTGGAGTGCATTACATTCATAATTATCCATTCACAGCACAATTTTTGGTAACTCTGTATATAAAGTATGTTCACACCAAATTATGCTATTATACATGAGCTCTCTCTTTTTTTTGCATTATAATTTTTAAGACACCTTTATAACACAATTTTCATATCTCTGTTTGTATATAAGGTATGTTGACACCAAATTCACATCTGCATACATGTATTTTGTATAATGATGACCAACTCCTTCCACAATCCTTGCTATTCCCCTTCTCCCTCCCTAACCCTCCCATCCCTATTCCCTATCTAGAGGTAATCTTCCTTCCATGCTCTCCCTCCCTACCCCACTTTGAGTCCACCCCTTATATCAGAGAAATAATTCAGCATTTGTTTTTTTGGGAAAGGATAACTTCACTTAGCATAATCTTCTCTAATGCCATCCATTTCCCTGCAAGTGCTATGATCTTGTTCTTTTTTAGTGCTGAGTAATATTCCATTGTGTATAAATGCCACATTTTTTTATCCATTCATCCACTGAAGGACATCTGGGTTGGCTCCACAGTTTACCTATTGTGCATTGAGCTCCTATAAACATTTATGTGGCTGTGTCCCTATAGTATGCTGTTTTTAGGTCCTTGGGGTATAGTCTGAGAAGAGAAATAGCTGGGTCAAATGGTGGTTCCATTCCAACCTTTCCAAGGAATCTCCATACTGCTTTCCAAATTGGCTGCACTAGTTTGCAGTCCCACCAGCAGTGTATGAGTGTACTTTTTTCCCGTATCCTCGCCAACATTTGTTGTTGTTTGTCTTCATAATGGCTGCCATTCTTACTGGAGTGAGATGGTATCTTAGAGTAGTTTTGATTTGCATTTCTCTGATTGCTAGAGATGATGAGTTTTTTTTCGTATATTTGTTGATTGATTGTATATTCTCTTCTGAGAAGTGTCTGTTCAGGTCGTTGGCCCATTTATTGATTGGATTATTTGGTTTTTTGGTGCTTATCTTGTTGAATTCTTTATATACCATAGAGATTAGAGCTGTATCTGATGTGTGAGGGGTAAAAATTTGTTCCCAGGATGTAGGCTCCCTGATCACATCACAGATTTTTTTTTTGCTGAGAAAAAACTTTTTAGTTTTAATCCATCCCATTTTTTGATTCTTGGTTTTAATTCTTGTGCTATAGGCATCTTATTAAGGAAGTTGAGGCCTAGCCCCACGTGATGAAGATTAGAACCTATTTTTTCTTCTATTAGACACAGAGTCTCTGGTTTAATTCCTAGATCCTTGATCCATTTTGAGCTAACTTTTGTGAATGGTGAGAGATAGGGATTCAATTTCATTTTGTTGCATATGGATTTCCAGTTTTCCCAGCACCATTTGTTGAAGATGCTATCTTTTCTCCAGTGCATGCTTTTGGCACCTTTGTCTAATATAACATAGTTGTAACTTTGTGGATTGGTCTCTGTGTCCTCTATTCTGTACCATTGGTCTACCAGCCTGTTTTGGTGCCAGTACCATGCTGTTTTTGTTACTATTGCTTTGTAGTATAGTTTAAGGTCTGGTATAGGGATACCACCTGTTTCACTCTTCCTGCTTAGAATTGCTTTAGCTATTCTGGATCTCTTATTTCTCCAGATGAATTTCATGATTGCTTTTTCTATATCTATGAGGAATGCCATTGGGATTTTGATTGAAATTGCATTGAAACTGTATAAGGCTTTTGGTAGTATGGTCATTTAATAATAATATTAATTCTGCCTATCCTTGAGCAAGGTAGATCTTTCCATCTTCTAAAGTCTTCTTTGATTCCTCTCTTTAGGATTCTGTAGCTTTCATTGTATAGATCTATCACCTCTTTTGTTGATTTCCAAGTATTTTATTTTATTTTTTATTTTTTGAGGATGTGAATGGGGTGGTTTTCCTCATTTCCTTTTCAGAGGATTTGTCACTGATATACAGAAATGCCTTTGAGTTATGGGTTTGATTTTATATCCTGCCACTTTGCTGAATTCACTTACTAGTTCTAGAAGTTTCCTCGTGGAGTTTTTTCTGTCTTCTAGGTATAGAATCATATCGTCAGCAAATAGTGCTAGTTTAAGTTCTTCTTTTCCTATAGTTTTTCCTTTAATATCTTTCATCTATCTAATTGCTCTGGCCAGTGTTTTAAGAACTATGTTGAATAGAAGTGGTGCGAGACGGCATCCCTGTCTTGTACCAGATTTTAGAGGGAATGCCTTCAGTTTTTCTCCATTTAGAATGATGCTGGCCTGAGGCTTAGTGTAGATAGCCTTTACAATGTTGAGATAAGTTCCTGTTATCCCTATTTTTTTTAGTGTTTTGAACATAAAGGGGTGTTGTATTTTGTCAAATGCTTTTTCTGTGTCTATCAGATGATCATATGGTTCTTATCTTTAATTCTTTTGATGTGATGAATTATATTTATTGATTTCCTTATGTTGAACCAACCTTGCATCCCTGGGATGAATCTCACTTGATCATGGTGCATGATCTTTCTGATATGTTTTTGTATTTGATTTGTCAGAATTTTATTGAGGATTTTTGCATCTATATTCATTAGAGATATTGGTCTGAAGTTTTCTTTCTTTGAGGTGTCTTAATCTGGTTTTGGAATCAGGGTGATATTGGCCTCATAGAATGAATTTGGAAGTACTCCCTCTTTTTCTATTTCCTGAAATAGATTGAAGAGTATTGGTATTAGTTCTTCTTTAAAAGTCTTCTAAAACTTGGCTGTATAACCGTTCAGTTCTGGGCTTTTCTTGGTTGGTAATCTTTTGATGGCTTCTTCTATTTCCTCAATTGATAGTGTCTGTTTAAGTTGTATATATCTTCCTGGCTCAATATGGGCAGGTCATATGACTTTAGGAATTTATTGATGCCTTCACTATCTTCTATTTTATTAGAGTATAAGGTTTCAAAATAATTTCTAATTATCTTCTGTATTTCTGTAGTGTCTGTTGTGATATTGCCTTTTTCATCATGTATGTTAGTAATTTGGGCTCTCTCTCTTCTTCTCTTCATTAGCATGGCTAAGGGTCTGTCAATCTTATTTATTTTTTCAAAGAACCAACTTTTAGTTTTGTCAATTTTTTCAATTGTTTCGATTTCATTGATTTCAGCTCTGATTTTAATTATTTCTTGCCTTATAATCTTTTGCTGCTGGTTTGTTCTTCTTTTTCTAGGGCTTTGAGATATAGAGTGAGGTCATTTATTTGTTGGCTTTTTCTTCTTTTAAGGAATGAACTCCATGCAATGAGTTTTCCTCTTAGTATTGCTTTCATAGTGTCCAAGAGATTTCAACATGTTGTTTCTGTGTTCTCATTTATCTCTAAGAATTTTTTTTAATTTCCTCCTTGATATCTTCTTGTTCATTCAGCAGTGTATTGTTCATTCTCCATCTGATGTAGGAATTTTTCTTCCTGATTTTAGCACTGATTTCCAATTTCATTCCATTATGATCGAATAAAATGCATGGTAGTATCTCTACTCCTTTCTATTTGCTAAGAGTTGCCCTTTGGCATAATATGTGGTCTATTTTTGAATAGGATAGGATTAATATGCTGCTGAGAATAAAGTGTATGCTCTTGATGTTGGTTGATATATTCTATATATGTCAATTAAGTCTAGGTTATTAATTGTATTATTGAGTTCTATAGTTTCTGTATTCAACTTTTGTTTGGAAGATCTGTCCAGTGGTGAGAGAAGTGTGTTGAAGTCACCCATGATTATTGTGTTGTGGTCTATTTGTCTCTTGAACTTCAGAAGAGTTTGTTTGATAAACATAGCTGAACCGTTGTTTGGGGCATATATATCAATGATTGTTATGTCTTATTGGTGTATGGCTCCCTTGAGCAGTATGTAGTGTCCTTCTTTATCCCTTTTGATTAACTTTGGCCTGAAGTTTACTTTATTTGATATGAGAATGGACACCCCTGCTTTCTTCCGAGGTCCATGTGAGTGGTATGATTTTTCCCAAACTTTCACCTTCAGTCTGTTTATGCCTTTTCCTATCAAATGAGTCTCCTGTAGGCAGCATATTGTTGGATCTTTTTTTTTTTTAATCCAGTCTACTAGCCTTTGTCTTTTGAATGATGAGTTTAGCCATTAACATTCACGGTTACTATTGAGATATGGTTTGTATTTCCAGCCATATTTGTTTATTTTTGTTATTTAACTTGACTTGATTTTCCTATTTGATTAGTTTTTCCTTCAGTGTACTACCTCCCACTGTTGGTTTTCATTGTTATTTTTTATTTCCTCTTCATGAAATGTTTTGCCAAGGATGTTTTGAAGCGCCAGTTTTCTATCTGCAATTTCTTTTAACTTTTGTTTATCGTGGAAGGTTTTTATTTCGTCTTCAAACCTGAAGCTTAATTTTGCTGGATACAAGATTCTTGGTTGGAACCCATTATCTTTCAGTGTTTGAAATATGTTGTTCCCAGATCTTCTAGCTTTCAGGGTCTATGTTGAAAGATCAGCCATTAACCTAATTGGTTTACCCCTATATGGAATCTGCTTCCTTTCTCTTGTGGCTTTTAAATTTTTCTCCTTGCTTTGTATGTTAAGCATTTTCATTATAATGTGTCTTGGTGTGGATCTTTTGTGAATTTGCACATTCAGCATCCTGTAGGCTTCTAGGATTTGGATTTCTGTTTCATTCTTCATTTCTGGAAAGTTTTCTATTATTATTTCATTGAATATATTACTCATTCCTTTGGATTGGACCTCAATACCTTCCTCTATCCCAACAAGTCTTATGTTTTGTCTCTTTATGCTATCCCATATATCTTGGATGTTCTGTTCATGGCTTCTTATCAGTCTTGCTGTGCTGTCTACATTCTTTTTGAGATGATATACTATATTCCTTGTCTGATGTCCTATCTTCTAAGTGGTCTACTCTGCTTGTGATACTCTCATTTGAGTTTTTAATTTGGTTTATCATTTATCATTTCTAGGATTTCTGGTTTTTTTTTTTTTGTATAATCTCTATCTACCTGTAGAGTTGATATTTTGCTTCTTGGATTTTTTATGTAATTCATTGTCAAAGTGATTTTTCATTGTCTGCATTTGTTGTCAAATGTCTTCCCTGAGACTCCAGAACATCTGACCCATATATATCCTAAAATCTTTATCTGAATTTTTTTTCTGTAGATGTTACCTCTTCTAATGTTGTATTGTCTTGCATTGTTTATGGTCCTTTCTTTCCTTGTCTTTTCATGTTGCTCACATTTATTTCCAGCTCTGTGAGACTGTTGTGTTATTGGTTTTCCCCTATAGATTTATATTGCTCTTATATAGTTCCAAAATCTCTCCTTTGTGGGGAAAACAATGTTAGCAGTTCCCAATATCAACAATACATCATTTATGTGCAAGTTTTCATTATTAATACATTTATAGTTAGTCTCTATGTCTAGAGATGTTGGATTCAATTATTATTTAAATATGGTTATTAGTTTCATAAAAGGCATACAGTTTCTCATGGAATATAGAGGACTGAGTGTTGGGGGTAGGATGTTATGTTAGGGGGGAAATCTATGAGGGTATGGAGTTAATCTATCTTAGCAACTTTGGAGGAGAACGCTAATGAATAGACAGGAGGTAATTTAGAGAAGAATGCATAAAATAAAACACCTGTATGTTTTTAGAAAATTACCCGAAGTAAAATTGTAAAAGTTAGGAGGTTGAAAATGGGAGAGAGAGAGGAAAAAATAAGAAAAAAAAAAGAAAAAGAAAAAAAGGGGGGGGGGGCTTAAGCAATTCCTCTATATTATATTTTTCTGGTGATTCAGTTCTTAAACTCGTATTTCATGCAAAGTTCTTGGTTTCACATATATTGAGGTTGTGAGGACCAGAGGGGAAAGATAGAGGAGAATTGATGATAAAAGAAAAAAATTTGTTAGAATTCTGTTTTCTTTTCTTTCAGTAGGTGGCATTGTCTATTCCAAGCTTGAGTCTCTGCCTTCATGGTGGTGAACGTAACCAGTTTGAGAGGGTTTGAGCTTTTGCCTGGAGCCTCCCTGTTCTTAGTCTCTCTGAGTTGGAAACCAGGTGCCTGTATAGTTGCTGTTGCCCATTGATAGCCTTGCCCAAAAAAGATTGTGGAAAAGGTTTTGAGTTATCACATCTGGTGGCGGGGGAGTTGGGAACCAGGTACCTGATCAGCCACAGAACGATGCTGGTGACCACGCCCACCAAGAGATTGTGAAAAAGGTTTTCCAAGATAGATTCCATTGTTTCCAGCATCAGGTATTTGGTGAGGTGGGGGTGCTGGGGTGACCTTGTGCTGTGGTCAGAATTCGGTCTGTAGAGTTGCTGATTTTCTATTTCTGATCTGCTGCTTGTGATCTGCGCATGTTCAGACTGTAGGCTTTAGGGCTGGCGACTGGAGTCTTACTGGCAAGCAAAGCCTCTGCGTTCTATGCCACGCTCGCTGCTCCAATGGAATCTGTGAAAGATTCGCTGTATGGTGTCCTGTCACATGCTCTGAGATGTGTATTTTTTGTCAAGGCAATACCTGGTGGAGAAGCCTTTTGACTGTTTCCTCGGGTTTGTCTGCAGAGCTGCCAGATGCAGTATCTCCTCTATTCCACCATCTCCCCCCCACCTGCATTTCTTCTTTAGAGAAGTGTCTGTTAAGTTTTTTTTTTTTTTTTGCACATTTATTGTTTGGGATATTTGGGTTTTTTTGGTATTGTTTTTGAGTTCTTATATTCTGGAGATTAATGTTCTATCTGGGGTGCTGGTGGCAAAAATTTTCTCCCATTCTGTAGGCTTTCTCTTCATATCCTTGATTGTTTCCTTTACTGTGAAGAAGCTTTTTAGTTTGATACAATCCCTTTTATTGATTCTTGATTTTACTTCTTGCTCTTAAGAAGTCTTGTTGAGGAATTCAGTTCCTAAGTCAACATGATGGATATTTGGTCTACTTTTTCTTCTAGTAGGCACAGGTCTCTGGTCTAATACCTAGGTCATTGATCCACTTAGAGTTGAGTTTTGTGCAGGGTGAGAGATAGGGGTTATATTTCTTTTTATCACATATGGATTTTCAATTTTCCCAGCAGCAATTGTTGAAGAGGCTATTGTTTCTCCAATGTATGTTTATGGTACTTTTGTTTAGTATTAGATAACTCTACATATGTAGGTTTGTTTCTAGTGTTTTGAATATGAAGGGGTGCTGTATTTTGTTCAATGATTTTTCTGCACCTATTGGGATAATCATGTCACTATTTTCTTTAAGTCTATTAATGTGATGAATTACATTTATTGACTTCCTTATGTTGAACTAACCTTGCATCCCTGGGGTGAACTCCACTTGATCATGGTGCATTATCTTTTTAATCTGTTTTCATATGTAATTTTCCAGTATTTTATTAAGAATTCTTACATCTATGTTCATGAGGGATATTGGTCTGAAAATTTCTTTTCCTTGATGTGTCTTTGTCTGTTTTTGGTATAAGGTGATACTAGCTTCATAGAATGAGTTTGCAAGCATTCCTTCCTTTCCTATTTCATGGAATAATTTGAGAAGTATTGGTGTTATTTCTTATTTAAGAGTCTAGTAGAATTCAGCTGGTATCTACCTGGTCCTGGGCTTTTCTTTGTTAGTAGGCTTTTTATGATATATTTAATTTCATTTCTTGAAATTGATCTATTTAAAATTTTAATGTCTTCCTGATTAAATTTGGGTAGATCATATGTCTCTAGACATTTGTCAATGTCTTTAAGATTTTCTAATTTATTAGAATATAAATTTTAAAATTAGGTTCTGATTATATCTGTATTTCAATAGTACCTGTTAGGATATTTCCTTTTCATTGTGAATTTAATAATTTGAGTTTTCTCTCTTTTTCTCTTTGTTAGGTTGGCTCAGGGTTTATCAATTTTATTTATTTTTTCAAAGAACCAACTTTTTGTTTTGTTGATATTTTCAACTATTTTTTTAAAATTTCAATTTTATTGATTTAAACTCTGATTTTAATTATTTTCTGTCTTATACTGCTTTTGGTATTGATTTGTTCTTCTTTTTCAAGAGCTTTGAGATGTAATGTTAGATTGTTTGTTGACTTCTATCCTTTTAATGACTGATCTCAATGCAATGAACTTTTCTCTTAGCACTGCCTTCATAGTATCCAAGAAATTTTGATATGTTGTATTACTATTCCTGTTTTGATTCACTCTTCTTTTAGTGTAGTTCCTCCCTTTGCTAGTTTTAACTTTTATTTTTCAAGTCTTCTTCATGAAGTATCTCATTAAGTATGTTTTTTAGTGAATGCTTTCTAGTTGTGGATTACTTTAACTCTTGGTTTTCACAGAAGGTTTTTATTTCATCATCAATTCTGAAGTTTAATCTTGTTGGGTATAGTATTCTTTGCTGCATCAATTTTATTTCAGAGCTTGGCATATATTATTTTCAAGACCTCCCAGCTTTGAGGTTCTGGGTTGAGATCAGCTGAGATCCAGATTTTTTCCCTCTAAATGTGACTTCTGTTTTTCTCTAGCAGCCTTCAAAATTCTATCCTCATTCTGTATGCTAAGCATTTTCATAATAATGTTCCTTGTGGTGGGTCTGTTGTAATTTTGTATATTTGGGGTCCTTTAAGCCTTCTGAATTTGATTTTCCATTTTATTCTTTAGGTTTGGGAAATTTTCTGATATTAATTTTATTGAAAATATTGTGAATTCCTTTGGTATGTATCTTTAAGCTTTCATCTATCCCAATAAATCTTACATTTGTTTTTTTCAGATTATCCCACATTTCTTACAAGTTCTATTCATGGTATCTTAACATTTTTTCTCCATGGTCAACTTTATTTTTAATATTATAGATTGTTTTTCTTAATTGCTTGAGTTTCTGACTAATAAGTGATCCACTCTGTTGGTGATTCTTTCAATTAAATTTTTAATTTGGATTTTTGATTTCTTCATTTTGAGGGTTTCTGCTTTTTTTTTTCAAAATCTTTCTTTATTGAAGTGATCTTTCACTTCCTGTATTATCTCTCTGATTTCACTCCTTATATATCATTCTTTACTTTGCAGATCAGTTTAACTATGTACATTCTAAACTCCTCTGACATTTATTCCACTGTGGTGCCCATGGATTATACTACTGCAGTATCTTCATTTGTTTGGGGCCATCTGTTACCTTGATTTTTAATGTTGTATGTGTGTCTACCATCTAACAGTATGGATGTGAGACAGTAGAGTTTCTACCTGTGGACTTATAGTGTCCCTTGAAAGTTTTCAGTATCTAACTTGCTGAGAAGCTGCCTATTTCTTGGTTCACACCACAGAAAAGTCAGGCAAGTGACCTCCTCCATTGCATCATCATAAAACTTTGCTTGTGGAATTTTCCTTGGAACAGTTTTGATTAAAAGTTCTAAATGAGAATTACCTTTCAAGCAATAAATAAAATAAAAATACAAAATTAAATTGAAATCATTTCTCCTTTTTTCTAGATTTCTTACAGTACAAGGAAAATTAAAATTTTTAAACTTTTGCTCTTCCAGAATTCTTTATTTCAACATTTGTTTTAATATTTTTAAATTTTATTTTACTATGATGATTGATCTTTCACCAGAACATGAACTGGAACTCTGATTAACTTCAATTTAAAATTATGGCACAATACAATGTAACAGGTTTTAAATTGAAGTATGTAAATGACTCATGAGTCAACTAAGGGCATAAGCATTAAAAGCTGTCTTCAAGAATTAATTACATTTTTCTTAAAATTCAGAAATGCACAGGAATGTAGCTAAATTACAGTGAAGTCAACTAGTAAAATTTTACTTTTTAAAACAAAAGTTTAGGGGAAAGATGTCCATTTTATCAGTTTAAGAAACAACATTGGCAAATAAAAAAGTAAATCATTGGGGCAGAGTGTGTGGGGAAGAACTGTACTTTCCATGAAATTTTGCTGTGAACATGAACTATTCTGAATAATAAAATGTATTAATTTAAAAAATCAGTGATTGACCTCAGTACACAAATATTTCCTACTAATATTTAAACTGTAAATATCTTTAAATAATTTTCATTATCAAGTTTAAAAAAATGAATTGAGGCAAAGTGATTTAATAGCCTATTCATTGATCTGTACATATAAGAATATTCCTCCTTGGAAATGGGATTACTAGAACAGAAATTAGTTTTTCTTGGTATGCACATATTAGTGAATACATACTCATTCATAACATGGTTTCTAGTAATAATTCTCCTAAATTACTTGAGAATGCTAAGCAAACTACAAGTTCATAAAAGGTATTTGCAATCTGCTAAAACTATAGGTAGAAATCTAATGCAGAAGCATTCAGTGTCATTATGTGTTTCAGCATTTATTCCTTGTTTAGTAAAAATTTGTAGATTACTTCCACAAATTCAAGTTCTCTTAGTATAGAATAGCTTTAAATAATCTCAATTGTATAACCATAAGCCAATATTATCAATCTAATTCTCATCCAATTTAAGCATAATGTGATTACATTTATTTTGTCAGTGACCTTTTGGACTCAATACCATTATACTGTGCATACTCAGTATTCAAAAAGAGGCATGTTGTCAAGTCAAAGGAAAAACAATCATGGATTTAAATTCTCTCTCTCTGCAATGGATTATGGGTTTTCCTCCATCAAATGGAGATTGTTAGTATCTGGAGTCATGTTGCCATTGTCAGAATCCTGGCCATAGTATTTACTTGCTGTGTTACTTAGGACAATGTTACTTAACTTTGACTTACCAATTTACTCTCTTTTTAATGGTAGCTAAAACTAAAATTGTTGTGTGAGCCAAGAATTCTTATGTGTATATAATCTGATCTTTATAATAAACTTTCTGAGATATTATTTTGATTATCATTTTTTTGTTGTTAGTGGATACAGAAGTAGTGAAACTAAAGAACCTTGCACAAGATCACACACTTGGTTAGTGGCCAGCACTGATACTATGGCAGTCTGAGTCCTATTCTATGACCTATTCCATGGGGGTTTCTGTGAATATTAAGTAATATTAACTCTATAAAAACACTCATTCCAGTTATAGGCCTTCAATAGTAATTTACTAAATATTAATTTATTTGGGCATAGTATTCTTGTGCAGAGAATGGAAGGATGGGCCTCAATTTTAAAATTTTGATGTAAAATAAAGTTTTGTTATCTGTTACTGAGTAGGATCATTGCAACAGTCTATGATAAATTATTACTTTATTGTAATAAAACATTTGATTATACTACAATTTTTGTAATCATTTTAGATATCTCTTCATTTACAACATACATTAAATAATGGAAAATAACACAATGACATACTACTTAGCACTAAGAAAGAATAACATCCTGATGTACTACAAGGATAAATCTCAAAAACATTATGCTAAGTGGAAGGAGCAAGACATAAGACCACATATTATATGATTCTATATTTATTAAATGTCCTTAAATGGCAAATATAAAGAGGCATAATGTAGTAGTTCATGATTGTTTTGGACTGGGAGTGGGAATAGAAGTGTGATACAGATTGATAACAAGTTTGAGGTCAGTCTCAGCAACCTAATGAGACCCTGTCTCAATTTTAAAAGGGGAGTAGTGTATTGGAGGTATGGCTAAGTGTTAAAGCTCTCTGGGTTCTAGCTCCATTACTGAAAAAAAATATATGTTGTTATAGTTTCAGAACTGTGTAAATATATTAAAATCCATTTAAATATACATTCAAAATAGTGATTTTATGGTATGTATATTATATTTCAGTAAAGCTGTTAAAAGAATGTGGAAGCACCCTAGGTCTCTCTTAATTTCTCTGAGTATCTTTAATTAAATGCTTGAGTGACATTAAGCAGGTCCTTTTTTTTCTTTTTTCTATTTCCTCATTCTATCAAGAGGATCATGACATTTATCTACTAGTCCTATTTTTAAAGACTGGGGCAATATGTGGTTTGGTTCACCATTGTATATCCAGTAGGCACTCAACAAACTGTATAGAAAATAATTTTTTATAGATCAGTACAGATGATATTCAACTTAAAATGAGATTAAACTCTGTATGCCCATTGTAAAATGGAAATATCATAAGATCAAAATTTGTTTTCTATCCCTAACCTACCAAATAGCACAGATTATAACACAGTACACTATAGAGAATCAGCTGTTTCCTCTTGTGATTGTGAGGCTGACTGGGAGCTGTGACTTGCTGTCACTGCCCAACATCTTGAAAGAAGATTGTCCACATGTTTCTAAAACAGGAGAAGATCCAAATTCAAAATCTGATGATTTTGCACCATTATAAAGTCAAAAATATTATAAGTTAAACCATCATAAATTAGGGACTGTCTGTACTTTCTCTTATAAGTACGTCCTGATTTGGACACTCTAACATCATTTACACATGTGAAAACAAAGGGTAAGGCCAGAATAGCCAAAGGAGTTCTAAGTCAAAAAAGCAATGCTAGAGGTATCACAATACTTGGCTTTAAATTATACTAAAGAGCCACAGTAACAAAAGCTACATGATACTGGCATAAAACAGACACATAGACCAATGGAACAGAATATAAGACCCACAGACAAACCCACAAAACTATAATATAGTCATCTGATCCTTGAAAAAGGTACCAAAAGTGTACATTGGAGAAAAGATAACCTTCTTTAACAACTGATGCTGGGAAAACTTGTTATCAGTATATAGAAGAATGAGACTAGATCCTTATCTCTCATTCTGTGCAAAATTCAAATCAAACTTGATCAAGGACCTAGGAATTAGGCAAGAAAATATGTAGAAGAAAACATAGGGTCAACACTCCAATATATAGGCACAATGATTGTCTCAATAAGATCCCTAAAGTCAAGATATAATACCAATAACTAAGAAATGGTATGGCATAAAATCAAAAAGCTTCTGCACAGTAAAGAAAACAACAAGGTGAAGAGAAAATCTACAGAATGGGAGAAAAAGCTGCAGTAGCTATTCTTCTGACAGAGGATGAATATCCAAATTATATAGAGAACTAAAAAAAAAAAACCTCATACATACAAAATTAACAAATGGGGAAATAAACTAATTAGACACTTCTCAAAAGAAAAAATACAAATAGCCAACAAATATGTGAAAAAATTTTCAACATCTTTCGCTAACCTATGCAGAGATTACATCTCGCTGCAATCAGAATGGCAGCCAACAAGAATACAAACATTAATAAATAAATGCTGGAGAAGCTGTGAGAAAAAGAAACACTTCACACTGATGGTCAGTTTGCAAATTAGTACAAACATTATATAAATCAGTATGGATGTTCCTCAAAAGACTAAGAATGAGCTGGGAGTGGTGGCACATGCATAATCCCAGCAGCTCAGGAGGCTGAGACAGGAATATCACAAGTTCAAAAGCCAGCTTTAGCAACTTAGCAAGGCCTTGTCTCAAAATAAAAAGTCAAAAAAAGGGTTGGAGATGTGGCTCAGTGGTTAAGTGCTGCTAGGTTCAATTCCCTATACCAAAAAATAAATAAGTAAATAATAATAATAATAAAGAATAGGAATGTAACTCCCTTATGACCCAGCTATACCACTCCTTGGTATATATCTTAAAGAATTAGAGTCAACATGCTATAAAAATACATGCATACCCATGTTTATAGCAGCACAGTTGAAAATAACCAAATTATGGAACCAGTCTAGGTATCCATCAATGGATGAATGGATAAAGAAAATGAGATTATATATATATATATATATATATATATATATATATATATATATATATATGTGTGTGTGTGTGTGTGTGTGTGTGTGTGTGTGTGTGTGTGTGGTTTTTTTCCCCCTGTTGCTCCCCTTGTTCCCTTTTCTCTACTCTGCTGGTCTTCCTTACTATTTACTTATAGTTTTTAAAATTAGTGCATTATGAGTGTATGAGTGTATATATTAAGGTGAAATTCACTGTATTATATTCATATATGTACATAGGAAAATTTGGTTAGATTATTCCACTGTTCATCACTTTTCCAAGTCCTCCTTCCCTCCCTCCTCAATCCCCTTCCTCTATTCCCTGATCAATAGAGTTTTCATTTCAAGTATTTCTCTTTGTTTTTCAGAACCCCCATCTCTTTATTGAAGTAATCTTTTGTTTTCTGTATTTGCTTATGTAACTCTTTATTAAAATTATTTTTGCTGCCTTTTTGCTCTCTTATATCATCCTTTGATTCACAGAACATTTTAATTATGTATATCTTGAACTTCTCTGTTATTTCTTCTGTTGTGCTGGCCATGGATTCTAATAATGTAGTATCTTGAATTGTTTGGGGCACTTTTCTCCCCTTGGTTTTTCCTGTTGTTTGTGTGTCTTCCCTTCTAGCACTGTAGATCCAAGGCATTACTGTTTTTACCCGATAGGCCTATAGTGCCCCTGCAGAATTCCAATACCTCTCCTGTGAAGGGCAGAACAATATCAACAGATCCCAATACAATATATATATATATATATATATATATATATATATATATATATATATATATATATAACCAAATAGATGCTATAAGGCATTTACAGTTTTGTCACAATATACAGAAATGGTGGAGTTTTGGCTCAATAGTAAAGCACTTCCCTCCCATGCATGAGGCACTGGATTTGATTCTCAGCACCACATAAAAATAAATAAATAAAATAAAGATATTGAGTCCATCTACAACTAATTTTTTTAAAAAATATACAGAAACAATGAATTTAATTAATTTCTACAAAATAAACAGTAGATTTGCAAAAGGGTTTATAGTTTCTGATTGTGGACAAAGTACTGGGGGTAAGGTGTAAGATGAGATGTTGAGGGGGTAGGACATGAGGTATAGAGTTATTAGTCTTAGGAAGTGTGAAAAAGGAGTCTAAAGAAGATGGTTAGTAGCAGGGGAAGAAAGAAAAAGTGATTTTGAGGAGAAAAGTAAGTGAGAAGGCAATACAGTATATAAAACAAACTCATAAATATTAAGAAAAATAAAAAATGTAAAAATAGGAGATAAAAAAAATATATGACACAACTGTGATATACTATTCAGACATCCCAGTCCTCAGTATCCTAATTCATGCAAAGTACTTGGTTTCACAAATGTTGGGGATGTGAGGGCAGGAAAAAAGAGAGGGGGGGAAAAGTCTTAAAGGAAGAAACAAGGATTGTTTTGGTTGGTGATCAGTACCTTTCCTGCTTCCCTTCTCATCCAATAGGTGGTGATTACTGATATTTGCTGGTATCTCCACCCTCAGGATGTTGAATGTTACCAGGGTGGGAGGATTGGTCTTGGGTATACAGGGCACCTGAAAGTGGGGTATGGCACCAGTCAGTCCAATAAGAGACTGCACCCCAAGGATTCCTTTGGGGTCCACTCGTGTGATGTGGGCACCCAGTTGTATCTCCTTATATCGCCTATAGACCTCACAGTTCCTGGTCATTAATCTAGTTTGTAAACTGTATCTCACTCACCCTCTCCCTTTCTACTTCTTAATCGGAGACCTTTCTCTCTAGAGGTCTTGTAAGTTGCACTCTGTGGGCTGCAAACCTGTCTTGAAGAGCTGTCTTGTATTGGCAGTCACTGTGCGAGGTTAGTGGCTGCTGGGAACAGGAGGAAGTTGGGGACTATGGATACCTGCCAAGCCAGTGTTCCATGCTGGGAGTTTCCCTAACTAAAGATGGTGACAAAGATGTCCCAAGATGGAGGCAACTGGCTGTTTTCAGTGATTGAAGTGTCAGGTCAGGTGGCGGGGGCAGTGGTGTTGGGTGATGTGTTCAAAGATACAGCTCAGAACCAGTGCGGGCTCCACAGGTGTCGTTGGGGCTGTCCTGGGATTGCCTGTGCTCAGTGGGTTTTGGCGGGGCTATTGATCAATAGAGTTTTATTCATCCATAAAGAGGAATTAAATTATTCTATTTGCAGTAACATGGATGAACTTTGAAAACATAATGTTAAAACAAAGAAAGTCAAGGATTGTATGTTTTCTGTCATGTGTGAAAGCTAGAAAGGAAAAAAGATAAGAAAGGTGGTGTGGTAATCAAAGGGTGATCCATAGAGTAAAGGAACTGGGGGAAGGAAGAAGGGAAAGGGAGAATAGTATTGTCCAAATGATATTGTTATATTGTGTATATTTATTTAATATGTAACAATGAATCCCACAATTATGTGCAATTACAATGCATCAGGGGGGAAAAAGGTAAGGCTGGTTAACCTGTACTGAATCATGTAATTAGTAAGAATTTGGAGGTAGACTTAAACATGGAGGTAGAAATGTAGCACCATGTCTGTGTTTCCAACTCAGCATAGACATGATCATTTTTGTCTTGTGTTTGAATAAAGGTCCCATATATATTCTCCTCCATCCAGGACTTTTAACTTCTTCAGGAAATATATGTATCTCTTTAGTCAAAACTTGTGAGGGCTCTTCACTTTAGATTTAATTTTCCCAGGAATGCAGAATCTACTTGCCTGTAACAAGCACTACTATTTCTATACTCTCTCAAGTTTGACACAGGCTTTATAAATTTATGTCTGATTATAAGTCAGGTCCAGTATCCTCTTAACATTCAAATTGAAGGAAAGTGCCATGACTTTTAAAAGAGCTGAATAATTTTTTAAAAATATTTTTTAGTTGTCAGTGAGCCTTTATTTATATATGATGCTGAGAATTGAATACAGTGCCTCACCCATGCCCTAGCACTCTACCACTGAGCTATATCCTGATCCCAAGAGCTGATTAACTTTAAATGTCCTGAAAATTTTTATTATGTAAATTCCTTTGGTATTTGTCTTTTTTAAACAACTTAAAGTACTTTAGTATTATTTCTAATTTTTTTGCACTAAACAAGCAAGAATCTTTAGCAGCTTTGGCTAAGAAATTAAACTTCTATAGGAGAGTAATAATGAATATACAGAGAGGTTTCCACTTGATTAATACTAACATGATTTGTAATTAATAAAAAACAAAAATATGTTTATAGATAAAATTGCATTTTTCATAAAGAAGAAAAAATAGTAGAATTTGCTTTTGATTTTAAAGTCAGGACCATGTTCAGCAAGAGGAAGGAGAAGTTGTGCTCCATTTGTGTACAATGTGTCAAAATGCATTCTACTGTCATGTATAACTAATTAGAACATTTTTTAAAAAGTCAGGATCAACCTACAATTTTGAACCTACTTTTATATTATAGACATCTCCATAATTGAGAATTCCATCCTTCTAGACACCTAGCATCATATAAATATTTCTACTTCATTCGTCATGTAAATATTTCTACTTCTTTTTAAAGTACATTAGAAAAGCTAACACCAAAATAAACAATAAATGAGATCAATAACATAAAATAACAGTTCCAGAATTCCAGATAATCATGTAATCAAAAAAAAGGATAATGATAAGAAAGAAAAATTTCCTGTATTTTATCTATATAAATAAGAAGAGTAGTCACAGAAACATACACATTTAATGAACACTTAAGAATTTAACAAAACATAGAGGTTAACTCCTCTAATTTATTGTATCAAACCAGATAGTTTTATTTTTAAACAAACTTTTCTTTGTTTTCAAAGACATAAATGATATACCTGGTTGAAATATTTTACATAATACATATTTGATCAATGTTTTGGAACTGTTTGATGTGAGATAATAATCAATAACCAGTCAAGAATGACATTTTCTTTCTTGGATCTTCTAAAGTATGTATGTCCTACATCACTTATCACATAGTTTGCGACCATTTTTTGTGTGAACATCTAGTTGTATTATTCATTTTCAAACAGTGATTTATCACCCATTGTCATGACTTATACTTCTTATGGAAAACGATTGACTATAATATTTCTAAGTATCAACTACCGCCTCAAAACCAAGTGCTTCTGATCTGGAATTTGAATGATCGTGGAAAACTTGATGAACTTTTCTGTGTAGTTGACACAGAGGGCAAACTAATAGTGTCCCTTTTATAGTATATGGGCTATTTTCCATTTGCAGTGGCATTTTCAAATGGACAATATATATTCTTCTTTGGGGAGGCTTTATTTTGGTATTATTGTTTAAAATCACAGAAATTTACCTTAAACAGATGCTAATGAAAAAATTTATTTCTGACATTCTTACAGAAAAATAACTGAAAAATGTAATTCATTTCAAATCAAATTAGAGAACTGAATACTATTTCCTTGAAACCAACATTCATGCCTTTTTCCTCAATTCTAATTACAAATTATGTGTTAAACAAATAAGCAATTATTTCAAATGCAGCAGCCCACATTTTGAAACATTTCAAACAAATCTATAAATATAAAAATGTCAAAATATTTTAATGAAAATAACCTGATTTTTGTGTAAATCAATACCTAAGAAGAAATAAAATTTGTAAAATGGCAGAACTTCCATATCACGTAATAGGAATCAACTAAGTAAAACCTTAGGAACTGACAGTTCAATAGATGTACTAAGAAACTGAAATTTGGTTTATTTCCTATTAATTTATTTACATTTGTACTTATTTGTAATTTTGAATGTGTATAAAATTATGTGCAGACATTTAATACCAATACTGAAATATTTTACAGTTTTGTTATAATAAACATGACTTATTATTTAAATATATATCATATTTTTATAGTAATTTTTTTCTTATCTAATTAAAATATAAAATTTACTGACAGCAAGCACTGTATCTTTTATTTCTTTATTTCCCACTTCACCACATTGCCTTGCAAGAGTAAATGTTCAATATTTGTTGATCTGATTTTGATCACAATCTCAGAAGAAAAAATATTCTATTTTTATAAAAAGTATGAATTATTTAGTAGAAAAAGTATCACTAGGGGCTGGGGTTGTGGCTCAGCAGTAGAGCACTCACTTAGCACGTGCGAGGCCCTGGGTTCAATCCTCAGCACCACATAGAAAGAAAGAAAGAAAGAAAAAAAGATTATCATTAAATAATGAAATAGGTTTTTGTCTTCTCTTTAATTTGCAAAAGTATTTCTCTGAGCATTATGACAAACTATTGAACAATGTAATTATGAGATCTTCATTTAGAATGAGGTGAAATTCTAAACTGAATAAATATATTACTCTGAAAGCATCATGCTTAATTTTGGGTGCTATAATGTTGTTGTGAAATGTGAGTTGTGAAATTCCAAAGAAAGAAAATAATGAAGAATTCCACATTTTCTGGCATGATAAAAAGCAACAATACCTCCAAATATTCAGGGAAATCCAAACTTGGAACAGAAGAATGTCCTTTAAGTCCACATAATGTCCTTTACCCAAGAATATTAATACTGCCACTAGATTTGTGTATTTTTCCCGTCTCAGGGCTTTGGGCTTTTATCACTAATTGATTATTACTTAACAGGTGACTATACATGTAATAAAGATAACTGTGGAAGAATAAGAAATAAAGTTTTACACAAAGAATGAAGATTAAATCACAACCAGCAATGCAACCAAACATTTATTTCCAGAGTGCAAATATATCATCAACTTGTAAAACTGCTAGTAAAACACTTTTAAATTGACATTATTGGACAGTGGGAAAATATTTTAATGAACTAAATGTATTAATAGCTTCCTTCTTTTCTGTTGTTTTCACATGTGATAAAACAATTTCTAAAGTACCTCATTTTCAAAGTCTACCATGAGAAATATTTTTAATCATAAAGTGAAAACATATAACTAAATATATGGCATATATATGCCTTCCTCTCATATTTTACATGTTGATACTTACAAGGAGTCATGAAAGTTAGTTGTAAAATCTTGCCCTTTGATGTGAACAAAGATATTAATTCACCCACTTACTTAAAAGCCCACATTTAACTCATGTTCATCATTTGACAGTTTGCACATCCATTATTTCTGAACAGATTTACTAAGTGAAGAGATTTCATGATGTATGTTAACTTCTAACGGAAAAAAGTTTCACAGAAAAATTAACAAAAAATATATCTTTAAAATTCTATTTCAAGATATCAATCTATTTGTCATAGGAAATGATTTGTGGCATAAATATTTTTTCCCCAGGGAAGAGAGTTTATTTAATCTTCCAAGTTTTATAATACTCAAATTTAAATCCATCCCAAGAAGACTTTAGCAAAAGTAACAGTGAAGTGAAAAAAAAAAAAATATATATATATATACACACACACACACATACAAACACACACACACACACACACACACCACACATATAGAGAATGGTATATATAATATATATGCTATATGTACTATATATTATATGTAGCATAATGATTATATGTAATAAATAGTATATAAAAATATATAATAAATATTTAAATATAATATATATATATATTAAGCAGAAAATCTTATTCTCACTTTCATCTAGTTTATATAGTATTGAGTTTATAGTGAAAATTCTAGGCTTCACTTTTTTCATTACTAGAATAGAAATATGCATGGCTCTCCTGGTTTCTTGCTATTTGTGGAAATAGATTAAGCTTTCACTAAATATAAAGGACAAAAATATGATAGACCCTCAAGATAATTTTCTCCATTTTTGTAACATGATAACACTTTTCATCTTTCTTACCTTTAAAAATTTATTATCATAATGTAATAACCATGATAAAACTGAAGAAAATGTACAACTCAGTTCAGTTATATCACACAAAGCAAAGCAAGCACCCTAATACCACTCTTCTCTCCAGATTTGGATCATGACCACGAGCCAGTTGCATCTCTGTACCCACACATCACTCTCCTGAGTCTCATAATAATTACTTTCATTTTATTCCTTACACTTTTACTAAACAAAAATGCATCCCTATATTTTCTTGGGCTTCAAAATTTATACTCATTAAATTGTATATCATATAATTTTTCAGTCTTCCTTCTTTCACTCAACATTATAAATGTGAGTTTCATGTATTCCTTTGTCCTGTTTCATTACTTTTTTTTTTACACTGAATGAACATACAATAATTTTTGTTTCATTTGTTGTACTACTGATGAATGTTTTTGTTGCTTCCAGTAAGTTGACTGTAATGAGTAACGGGTATGAACATTCATGTCCTGGTGTATTGATATGCATACACATGCATTTCTGTTAAGTTTCTACAGAGGAAATGCTAAGCAAAAATGCTATTTTCAAAAGTGACAAATAATAATATATGAGAATTTTCATAATTTTGTTAAAATGTTATATCAATAACAATTCTGATATTAGCTATTCTAGTAATGCAACAATATCTCATATTTTAATCTGCATTTCACTGATGACATTAATGAGTTAAAAACCCATTTATTATGTCTATTGGACATTTGAATATCATAATATAGGACATATTTTAAAAATTTATTTTTTAATTGTTTGTTGCTTGCCCAAGAGGAATAAAAGTCACCCCAAAGATTCGTGTCTTTGGTCCTCCATTCTTCACTTCAGTCAGATATTTTCAGCCTTGAAGGAGATATTTTCTTCCTTTTTTATTTGTTAGGTATTATTTGTTATTTTAGATGATTAGTTATTGGCAGGTTAATTTTCATTATCTACTTCACAATTTTGGGGAAATTCTTGCATCATTTTTATGTAGCAATAGCACCAGAAGGAGCTATGATGGGGACATATAATCTATACTTTTCCATCTGATACCACACAAAACCTGCTTTTTAAAGCCCCTCCTTATTTTTCCAAGTTGGAAACTTCCTTATTTCTATGCTCAGTATCATGGAGTTTCCAGTTATCTGATTGTTTTTCAATATTTGATATCCTGAAACACCCCCACCCACATACACAAAAAAGGAGAAAGTGGGGCAGTAAAATAGAAAGTTGACTCCTATCAATAGTTCTGTTCTCTGGGTCAGTTGTTTTTCCTTCTCTGTGCCTGACTCCTGTTGGATCTGATTTATTAAATGAGATCACCCTACTCTGCCTCAAATAGACCCTCAGCACATATCTTTATTTTTACCTGTCCCTTGAATTTTCACTTATCTATAAACTCCTTGGAAACATCATGTCTCTCATTCATTTCACTTATTTTTGCTTTGTAGCCCTTATGGCACTCAATATAAGAGAAAAAGGATATTATCCCCTTGAGACCTACTGATCAACAAGAACAGTTGTTGCCCTGCCTACTGGTGCATTATTCAATTTATTGCACAAGTGTCAAGTTCTGCCATGATACTTGAGCACTATCTCTTAACAGTCTTTAAGTTTCTTAGTCTTTCATTTTTGTGACAATATATAATCCCAATTCTATCCTATATTTCAAGGTCCTTTTCTTTTAATTGTTATTATTTTTATCCCCCAAATGTATGTTATTCTCTATATCAACTCCATAAGAAAAACGTCTCACAATTCCAATAATTATTTTTAATAATTACCTAAACTATCTCCCTAGTCTAGATTCCCAACAACATTTCGTTTTTCTAATTGCCAATTGGTCACAAAATTCAGTACCATCCTCTAAATATCAGGGGCATTTCTCAGATCAATACTTTAATGCCAGTGTTGTTCTCACTGTCCATCACATTAGTGATCTGAATGCTTTTTTTCCTTAATATATCATTCAAATTTTTCTTTTACTTTCCATCCCTATCAAAAGTAGAGGACAGACTTGTATTTTTTATTAATTCAAGAGTCTATTGAGTTGTGGGGACATGATATAGAATCTGAAAGTCCAAAGAAATTATAGATAATTTTAATATACATATTCAAATTTATAGAGACAATTAGCTGTCATTAATTTCTTAAAGGACTACGAGCAAATAGTACAGATTCTCATTGCCTTATACCCTTATTTTTTTCAATAACCTCTGGGTTTTTATAAGATTACTCTAAATTTGGCTGATTTTGAAGATAAATCTCTAAAGCAGTATTTTCACCTTTCCATTATTAATTCATTCATTTAACAAATATTTGTCAAATATCACCTATGTGCTCAGTATTATTATAAGTTCTCTAGTAATACTGGTGAACAAGCTAAAAAAGTCCCTGCTTTTATGGAGTGTATATTTAAGTGGGTGAAGAAAATGCAAATAACAAGGAATCAAGTAAGTTTCAATTAGTCATGATTTCTGTTACTGTAATTAAATAGGAAGATTTTGCAGGTATTGGGTAACTGTTTCAGAATTAATGGTCAAGGAAACCCCTCTAGGAACATGTGAGATCTAAATGGTAAGAAGAAATTAGCCATGAGTTAAAAAGGGAAAAGCATTTCAAATTCAGGTATACACTAACGCAAAGGCTCAAAGTTGGATACAAACTTGGTGTTTTATAGGAACAAAACAGAAGGACAGTTTTGTTAAAGCTTAGAGATCAAGAGGCAAACCTCTGGGTAAAATTTTAGATAGGGCCTATAATGGGTGACTTTGAAAACTAGAATTAGGAATTTGAAAGAAGTTTTAAAAAATATAGAAGCCCAGCACAATGGCAAATGCTTATAATTCCAGCTACTTGAGAGACTGAGGCAGGAAGATTACAAGGTGACACCAGCCTAGACAACTTGGAAAGACCCTCTCTCAAAAAAAAAAAAAAAAAATAGCAAGGGCTGGGGATTCAGCTCAGTAGTAAAGCACCTCTAGTTCACTCCCCAGTACCTAACCGCCGCCCCCACACACACACATACACACACAATGTAAAACTTGAGAAGAGGCAGAATCTTATTTTGTGAAGAATAAATGCATCTTGACAAAAGTAGATGTGAGGGACAATTGCAGCAGTCCAGGTAGCAGATTATGAAGGTTACAATGCTAGTCCTTGAAAAATCTATTAATTTTACTCATAGATTCACAATGTAGTCATGCTGACCTTACTTATGCTATATGTATCTCTCTTTACTTTTTCCATATGTTACCTCTTTTATTTCTTATTTCTTTTATTCCATGAGTTTTAATCTGATCCATGATAACTAATTTTATTGCTTCTTACCTTAATTCCTTCCTTGAATGCAATCTGTTCTTCAAATGCCTTCATTATATTCCATCTTATCCCTTGCCTTTCCAAACAACAGTGCCAAACCTCATTTGTATACATATATGTTAAAGACTATTTTTCCTATAGGCAAAATTTTAATGCTATGTGCCTTTTATGTACATTATATATTTGAAAAATGATGGTGAAAGAGAGCAACATGAAATTTTTATATTTTGTTGATTCCTAGTAGAAGATCATCATGTCATTTGAGATTGGAGATATGAAAGTTAAGTTCATCAAATGCATTTCCATTTTCTTATGTCCAATTTCTAGTTAATCTCTTTACAAAGGATAAAGATAAGTAAAAGTCTTTGGCAAATTTAAGACTTAGAATGCCCTTAAGGCTTTTATCAGGTAGATGAGAATGCCCTTAAGGCTTTTATCAGGTAGATGATCACTTTCATGTAGATAAAATTCACAAATTATCTTGCATGTACAAAGGAAAGATAATAGAAAAAGTGAATGTTCCATCAAAATACCATCAAAACTGAACACCCTTGACTCCTATACTCAAATCAACAATCTTAGATAAAATTCAAATCAGTGCACAGTTACATTGAACTTGTGAACATAAAATATGACCAAATTCTACTAGTAAAGCATCATTTCTCACCTCATTCACTTTCTGAATTCTTTAAAGTTAATTAGTCCTACTTACAACATTAACAATTCCCTTAATAGTTCCCACAGCACAATTGTTTTGATTTCTATTTCTTACTTATTTCATTTGGTCTTACATTATGAATAATTACTAGGTCATATGCTAATTTTCCAATTAAACAAAACCTTCCTCCATTATATTATATCTTGGTCCCTATAAAGTGTCTGTGAGGCAGAAATAGTTGGGATATCATATTATAGATAAGCAAGCAAGGCTTCTTCGTCCAGCTGTTAAGTATAGAGCTAAAAGATGAATCTATTCTCTCAAACTACAAAGCAATGTTATATTTGTTGTTCCATAAATACCATCTAGTCTTTGTGGTAAGAACTCATATTCTACATGGAGGAAGGGACTTACTTTCGATTGAGTTCTTTAATATCTCCAACCAGTGGGTCCACAGATCATCTTTAGGAGTTACCCTATGTTTCAGTGACACAGGCAACCTCCAGAAATCATGCTCCATTACCTCCTGCATCTACTATAGTTTGGATTTTAAATGTCTCCCAAAGGTCTATAAGCTAAAATATATGCTAAAATGGTCACCAAACAGGGTGCTATTGGGAGATAGTGCAACCTTTAGGAGGATGTACCTAGTAGAAGGAAGTTAGATCGTTGGAGGCATGTCCTTGAAGGGATATTAAGACACCTGCCCCTTCTTTGCTTACCAGATACCTTGAAGTGAACACTCTTTCTCCACCACATATTCCTGCCATTGTGCTGTACTGTGCCACCACAGGCCCCAAGCAACTGGGCCAAGTGACCAAGGACTGAAAACTGAAGTTGTGAGCCAAAATAAATCTTTATTCCTTGTAAATCATCAGGTATTTTATCACAGTGTTAGAAAACTAACAAAATTCTCCAGTTATCATCAGTTGAAAAAGTTGTTCCAGTTGTTTTTCAAGATGCCCTGCGATGAGCATAATGACAAATTCCATACAGAATGAAACTTCTTGAATAAATAAAGAAATCCAAATTGAACAACAAAAGCTTCAATCATGTCAATTGATGGAAACATTTCTTAAAATATCATCATATGCTGTGAAAAATACAACGTTCAATCTTTATGAATACAAGTTCTTCATAAAGATTAACTCATTTTTTCTTTAAAAATATCAGCGTATATTCACTTATACAAATGTAAAACAGTGATGATTCTTATACAATATTAATCAATGTCATTTGTTTAGAAATGCAATTGGTGTGCATCATGAGTCATGATTATAAATTCATGTAAACTGCCTTTAGCTAATAAACAAGAAAAATTAAAATTAAAATGTACCAAGTGTCAACTGGATCAATGATAACTAATTTGTATAGATTTAAATTATATCTATCCACCTCAGGCAATCATTGATTTCTTTAATAACAGAGTTAGAACATCCTTTTGAGCAATTAGAGCTCAATTGCTATCAAATAATTTAGATTTTAAAATGACTTTTAAAAATTACATGCTTGAACATTTAGAAGAAATTAAAATCTTGTTTATTTCTGATTGCTTATTATATGGGTCATTGAACATTGTCTGAATTAAATTTCAATAATTTCATTTGGTATTCTTTCATTCTTCAAATATCCCGGTTTTAAGAATGAGGGTTAAAATAAAATGCATATTTGCCATAAAATTCTATAAACAGAATTTAATTTCTCTTCTATAAAACAATGAACAGCCCATATATTTTTCTTAACTTGGAAACTCCTGGGCTGAAATTAAGAATTAATTTGACTGAGAAAGGCTCAAATTACTTTTTATCCTCCAAATTTCTGAAGGAAAAACTCATAAGAGTGTATATTTTGCCATGCACAAGGGGAAAGGTATTTTGCTTAGATTTGCTGTGTTCTCTGCTGCAATCAAGTTGGTTTCAGAAAAATAAATGATTCACATCTATACCCTTTACATCCAAGTAGACATCAGGACCCAAATGGTTTAAGTTTAAGGTCTAATTTTCTTTGAAAAATCTCTCTCTGTTCGCCTGCTCCTCCCTCCCTTAGTTTCCTTTTTTCAGGGCCAATATTTTCAGGCATTAAACTGAGAGGATGATTAATGGGATATGTTCTTCTTCCTTGTAAATGCATGAAGAGATAATGAGGCCAATCCTCTGAGACCCAACCCCTGACAATGCCCCCACCAGCCTGTAGTAAGGGCTTTCCCTAAAATATTGTTCATATCTGAAATAATTGCTTGTTGAAAATATAATATTAAAAACAATGTTGTTGAAATTTTTATTTCTAAAAACAGAAAACTAGGTAACATAACCAATTCTCCCCTCTGAACAACTAAATAATTAAAAAAAAACTTCTCAAATTAAAAAAAAAAAACAGCAAATAGATAGCAGCACACTCAGGAAACTCTAGGGAAAACTGAAAACACAGAAAGATAAACTGATCTCTCAAAACTTCTCTCAAGTTGAAGGCATTTTCTGTTCTTGGTAAAAAAAAAAATCTGAGAACTGAAGCAATGGTTTAGTTAACCTCATGGGAAAATAGTAAAAGACAGAGCCCATAGCCTTCTTAATGTAGTGAATCCATTAATATATTCAGTGACAACTGAGATGTCCAAGTCCTACCCCTGAAGAATAATAGTAAACTAGATTTTCTAATGGTAGTATGGAGCTAACTTGGATGAAAATTCTCAGATTAACAGTGCTCATATACTCATGGGCTGAAGAATTCAAAGATCTTCCTAGAGAAAGAAACATTATACTAAGCACATATTTTTTTCATTAATGTTTTTATACCAAAAAGTAATGTCTAAATATGTTTCCAGATCCAGTATACAGTGAGTTTAGATGATTTTACTCTTTCCTTACATCAGGTAAAAAGTTAAATGAATGGAAAATTCATCTTCTTAGCTCCATCAAAGAAGTGAGGTCACAGGATAAAAAGCTGCTTCTAAAATTGGATAGATGAGTTGATTGTTGCAGAGAATCACAAATTAACATAACATAAATCCATGAGCAAAAATCTGAACTGTAATTGATAAATTGCTAGAGGCTCAGTGTGGATAAGTCTGGAAGATAAAACCTCCAGGGGCACTCAGTATTAGAAGGATCCTCATAATTTTGTGAGTTTTAATTCTGGGAGCTCTGTTATGTCCTTATAGTGAATATTAGAGAGAAAAATCCCACTGTTTCCAGCAGGGGAAGG
The DNA here is from genome assembly GCF_048772815.1 of Callospermophilus lateralis. Taxonomy (NCBI): domain Eukaryota; kingdom Metazoa; phylum Chordata; class Mammalia; order Rodentia; family Sciuridae; genus Callospermophilus; species Callospermophilus lateralis. The sequence continues at coordinate 15,983,137 of NC_135325.1, forward strand.
AGGAAAGTAATCATTTTCAAATATGCCAGATATTCTGTTATTCTTACCAAGGCCTTCCCTCAGAAAAGTTATTATACTGAAGCCTAAATCTTCTGGGATTATATTAGAGCCTAACCTTTCAATTAGAAGGGAAAAGGCCAACTGTAGTTTCCTTTAGTCTTTCACAAATTTGGATATATCCAACGCCAGCTTCCTTCAGTTATCTTGTTCCACCTCCAGAGGAAAAAACACTGAGGTCCCTGGTGAAGTTCATATTTCAGGGACATTGGCTTACCAAAAAAACTGAGACCTGCTCAGAGGAATATAGAAAATGTTATCTCTCCCCACCTTATCACTACTGAAGACCAGTTTATTACAGTTTATTGTATCCAGTGCATCATGTTTGTTTTTCAACAAAAAAATTATAAGGCACTAAAGAGCAAAAACTTTCACGGAATTTGAACAGACTGGATTAGCATAACATCCAGAGTCATACATAACAGAAATAATAGAAATATCTAACCAGGGTTTAAAAAAACTATTAATATTATGTTAAGGACTTTAATGTAAAAGTAGATAACATACAATAACACATAGAGATTACAAGCAGAGAAATGGAAATTCTAAGAATTAAAAAGTCATATAAGATAAAAACACTAAAATAATTGAATAATATCTTTGATGGGATAATTTGTGGCCTAGAGATGGCTGAAGAAAGGATCTCTGAGCCTGAGGATATGGTTTAGATATTAGGTGTTCTTCAAATGCTCATGTGTGAGACAGTGAAAGTTTATAGGTAAAATGTTTCAGTTCTGAGAGCCTTAAACTCATCAATGCATTAATCCCTGGATAGGGATTAACTGGGTGGTGATTGTAGGCAGGTAGGGGGTGGCTAGAGGAGATGGGGCTCCTCTGAGCCTGAGGATATGGTTTAGATATTAGGTGTTCTTCAAATGCTCATGTGTGAGACAGTGAAAGTTTAAGGTAAAATGTTTCAGTTCTGAGAGCCTTAAACTCATCAATGCATTAATCCCTGGATAGGGATTAACTGGGTGGTGATTGTAGGCAGGTAGGGGGTGGCTAGAGGAGATGGGGCTCTGGAGGCCTGCCTATGGGGATATATAGTTCATCCTTTTTTATGTTTTAAAACTTTTTAATGAGGTATAACAGATACATAGATAAGTATACAAATTATAAAAGCATACCTTGATGAATTTTTGTAAACTAAATATACCCATGTAATCAGCCTCAAATCAAGAAACAGAAGATTACAAGTACCCAAAGCCCCTGTGTCATCTCCCAGGGACTAATGTTTCCTTCAAGGTAGCTAACCACTATCCTGACTTCTTACAGAGTCAATCAACTTTGCCTGTTTCCAAACTTTTTACAAAGGGAATCATGCGCACTCTTCCTGAGTGGCTTCTTTTGCTATTATGTTTGTGAGATTCCTCTTATTGTCATACTTAATTTAATCATTTTCAATACAAAGCATTTCATTTTATAAACATCCCACAGTTTATTATGTTGTTGACAGGTGTTGGGGTAGGGTTCCAGTTTGGGGGCTATTAAGAACACTGCTTGGGTATATATGGACGAGTGGAATTGCTGAGTCAAAGTACACATGTTCTGTTTTAGTAGATTGTGCCCCCACCCCATCAGCCTCCAGCAACTCCCTATTCTTTACTGTGAATTTGACTATTTTGGTTTCTTCATGTGGTTGACAGCAGGCAGTATCTGTTGTTACACTTTTCACTTAGCCTAATGTCCTCCAGGTTCATCCATGTTGTTGCAAATGACAGGATTTTTTCCCTTTTTAGAGGCTGAATAATATTCCATTGCACGTGTCTGCTTCGTTTTCTTTCTTCATCTATCCACTTATGGACACTTAGTTTGCTTCCATATGCTGGCTGTTAAGAATAATGCTGCAGTGAACATGGGTATGCTGATACCTCTTCAAGATCTAATTATAACTCCTCTGGATGTGTACTCAGATGCCTGCCTATGGGGATATATATTTCGTCCTTTTTGAGCAGAGCATTTTCTCTCTCTCTCTCTCTCTCTCTCTCTCTCTCTCTCTCTCTCTCTCTCTCTCCTTTCTGGTGTGATGTCTTGAGCCACTTTCATCCACCACACTCTTCTGCCTTGATGTTCACCCTCACCTTGAGCCCTGAGGAGTGGAGGTGGCCATCTATGGACTGTGACTGCTGAAACTGTGAGGCCCAACACAAATTTTTCCTCCTTAAATTTGAAAAATATAACTAAAATATGAGATAAAAACACAAACTTCTAAAACTTAAAACAGAAATAAAGTAAAAAAAAATGAACAGAATAGCCAAGAACTATGCTATGAGACAACTACAGAAGATATAATATATTTGTAATGGGTATGCCAAAATAAGAATAGAGAGAAGGATATAGAAGTAAAATATTAAGCAGTAATCACTGAGAATTTTCCCCAAATTGATGTCAGACATTGAACCCACAGTTCCAGAAACCTCAGAACACCAAGTATCATAAATGCAAACAAACAAACAAAAACAAAGGAGCAAGCATGAGAATTACCTCTGAATTCTCCTCATAAATGGTGTAAGCAAGAAGAGAATGGAATAAAACAAAGCATTGAAAGAGAAAAAACAACAGGCTATAATGCTGTACCATGAGAAATTATAATTCAAAAGTAAAGCAGAGGGGCTGGGGTTGTGGCTCAGTAGTAGAATGCTCACCTAGCACATGCGAGACCCTGGGTTCGATACTCAGCACCACATAAAAATAAATAAATAAAGATGTTGTGTCCGACTAAAAAAATAAATATTAAAAAAAGTGAAGCAGAAATAAAAACTTTCTTAGAAAAATAAATATTGTGAGAATTTTTTGTAGACCTGCCTTGAAAGAAATGTTAATGAAAAGTTTTCAAAGATAAGCAAAATGATATATGTCAGAAATTCAGATCTACATAAAGAAAGGAAGAGTTTAGAGAATGAATAAATGAAACAGAATTTAAAACTTTTATTTTTCCTATTTCTAATTGATCTAACAGTAATAGTTTGTTCAAAACAATAACAGTAAAATTGTATTCAATTATAATTTAAATACATTATTTGTGTGCATATATTTGTGTAGAAAAAGAATTAGAACAGTAGTGGAAGAGACAGAAGGGACTGATTAAGAATATTTTCTCTCTAGACTAGGAATGGAACCACCATATGACCTAGCTATACCACCCCTTGGTATTTACCCCAAAAAACACAAAGTCAACATACTATAACAATACATGCATAAACATGCTTGTAACAGTGCAATTTACAATAGCCAAATTATGGAACCAGCCTAGGTGCCTATCAATGGATGAACAGATAAAGAAAATTTTGTATATATACCCAATGGAGATTTTTTATTTGTTCTTTTTCATTATACATGACAGCACAATGGAGTTTTATGTGCCATAAAGAAGAACAGAAAAATATGCTATTTGCATGAAAATGAATGGAACTAGAGAGCATCAGGTTAAGTGAAATAAGCCAGACAAAACATTGGAGTTTGTATGTATTATCTCATATGTGGAAGCAGAGAGGGAAAGACAAGGTTAAAAATATTTTCAGGAAAAATAGAAAGGAGAACAGTAGAAGAATGGGATTGGGTGGAGGGAGGAGGGAAAAGAAAGGGGAGGTACTGGGCCATGAAATTGACAAAATTATGTTACATGTATATACTAATATATCACAATTAATCCTATTTTGTGTATTTATAATGAATCAATAAAAATATTTTGCTTTATAAGTTACATATACCACCTGTGAAACAGTAGAGTGTTTTTTTAGAAGTGGACTTTAATTAATCATAAGTGTATAATGCACTCTAGAGAAACCACTTAAAAAGTTAAAATAGAATTATAATTGGTATGCTAAGAAAAGAAAATAGAATATTGTAAGATGCATGATTATGACTACAAAAGGCAAAAAAGGTAGAAGATAAAAGTAGGAGCAAAGAACAGAGGCTTGATATTCTCCAATTCCACCAATTTACCAGCAAATGCCATTATTTCGTTCTTTTTTATGACTTAGTAAAACTTCATTGTGAATACATAGCACATTTTCTCTATCCATTTATCTGCTGACTGGTGCCAGGGCTGGTTCCATAACTTGACTTTTGTGAATTGTGCTGATATAAATGTTGATGTACCTGTATTACTATATCATGCTGATTTTAATTTTTTTATGATAAACACTGAGGAGTGGGATAACTGGGTCATATGGTAGTTCCATTCCTAGTTTTTGGAGGAATCTCCACACTGCTTTCTGAAGTGGTTGTACTAAAATGTAGTCCCACCAACAATGTATGAGTACACCTTTATTCACATATTGTCATCAGCATTTATTATTATTTATATTTCTTGTAATTGCCATTCTGACTTGAGGGAGATGAAATCTCCATATGGTTTTGATTTTAATTACCCTAATTGCCTTTTTTTCACATATTTTTGGCCATTTATATTTCTTCTTTTGAATAATTTAGATTAGTTTTTTGTCCTTTTATTATTTGGGTTATTATTATTTTTTGGTGTTAAGCTTTTGATGTTCTTTATATATTCTGCATATTTAATATCTTATGTGGGGAGTAAGTGGCAAAGATCTTCTCCCATTCTGTAGCCTCTCTCTTTATGCTCTTAACAGTTTCCTTTGCTGTGCAGAAGCTTTTGAATTTGATGCCATCCCACTTAGCTAGATGAAAATAAGGGGTGGGGGAGGAAGAGAGTTATTCCAGCAAAACAGAAATAGAACAGTGGAGTAGAGGAAGGGGATTGAGGAGGATGGAGGAGGGAATGGAAAAGGATGAAATGAATAGTAAAATGAATCTGACCAAACTTTCCTATATATGTATATGAATATACCACAGTAAACTTCACCTTTGTGTATTTACATAATGTACTAATTGAAAAAACTATAAATAAATAAAAGAAAGATCATTAGAACAGAGAAAAAGGGAACAGAGGGTGGAAGGGAAAGTACTAGTACTGAATTTGAGCAAATGATTTCCCATATTTTTATACTTATGCCCAAATGAACTTTAGGCAGGAAAAAAGAACAAAAAATATAAAACAGTAACAAATATAATAGATGTTAATTTAATGATATCAAATATTATTTAAATATCAATGGTCTAAATATACCAAATAAAAGAAAGAGTTTGGACAAATGGAGAAGAAAAATAAGACCCAATTGTATATTGACAATAAAAACAATTACCTTAAAAACAAAAATACAGGGCTGGGGATGTGGCTTATTGATATAATATTCTTGCCTAGCATGAACAAGGTCCTAGGTTCAGAATAATACATAAATAAATATACTTATATAGATTAAAAGTAAATGGATGGAGAAATATATATTGTGTCAACCAAAAGAAAGCAAGAGTGTCTATATTAATTTCAGAAAATGAAGACACTAGATCAAGAGAAGTTATCATGTATAATAGGGAACATTACATAATGATAAGGGGTCAGTATTCCAAGGAGACATACCAATTCTTAATGTGTATGCTCCTAACAACAGAGCATCAAAATAAACATGTCAAAAACTGAATTGCAAGGAGCAATAGATGAATCCACTATTGTAGCTGAAGGTCTTAACACCCTTTCATCCAACAGGCAGAAAATCAGTAAGGACATAGTTGAACTCAACAGCACCATCAATCAACTAAATAGAATAGACATCTTCAGGTTTCTTCACCCAGGAATAGCAGATTACTCATTCTTATCATGTCAAATGGAACAGTTACTGAGATAGACCGTATTCTGGAACTTAAAACATACTTAAACAATTTAAAAGACTATAACTAATATAATGTAGGCTCTTATACCACAATAAAATTAAAATGGAAATCAATAGCAGAAAAATACATGGAAAAATCACAAAATACAAGCAATTAAACAACACTTCTGAATAACAGAATGGTCAAAGAAGGATTCTCAAGAGAAATTCAGAAATATTTTGAACAAAATGAACATGAAAATAAAACATGATATTTGTAAGATGCAATAAAAATAATATTTAAAAGGAAATTCATAGCACTGAATGAATATATTAGAAAATAAGAGTTAAAAACAGTCATCTCTCTAAACTTTAACTTAGAAAACCATAAAATAAGAGCAAGTTAAATCAAAAGGAAACAGAGGAAAATAAATAATAAATATTAGAACTGAAATCAATGAAATGATAGAATAAATTAGTAGAGAGAATCAAGCAAGTTCAAATCTGATTCTTTGAAAAGAGCAATACAATGTTAATCCAGAAAATTGGTAAGAAAGAAGTGAGGGGATACTTCTTTTTATGGATTTAATGTTTGCATCACATTAAAATTTATATGTTGAAGCTTAATTCTAGTGTCAGGTATTTGGAGGTAGCAGCTTCCTCAAGTGAGTAGGTCATGAAGAAGGATCCCTCATGAATGAGATTTGTGACCTTTAAGAAAAGAAACAAGAGGAATTATCTCTCTCTCTTAGAATTGTGTGGATAAAGTAAGAGGGGGCTTTCAACAAGTCAAGATTCAGGCTGTCACCAGAAATCAATCATGTTGGAACTCTGATCTTGTATTTCCATCTACATAAAATTGAGAAATACATTTCTATTGTTTAAGGTACTCTTTCTATGATATTTTTTCTTTTATCAATCCAAACCTATTAACTCTTCTAATTCATTCTGAGGTGACAGTTATCCTAAGACCAAAAGCACACAAAAATATTACAGAATGAGAAGACCACAGACTAATATATCTCATGGACTTAGTTGCAAAAAATCTTCAATGAAATAAGAGAAAATGGAGGGAGGGCTGGGGTTGTGGCTCAGTGGTAAAGTGCTCTCCTAGCACATGCGAGGTCCTGGGTTCGATCTCCAGCACCACATAGAATAAATAAAATAAAGGTATTGTGTCTAGCTACAAATAAAAAATAAATATTAAAAAATATAAAAATAAAAAATAAGAGCAAATCAAATTCAATAATTTATAAAAATAATTATATATCATGACCAAGTGGGATTTACCTCAGGTGTGCAAGACTGGCTCAGCATTCAAAAGTAATTAATGTAGCTCATTCCATCAAGAAGATAGAGAAAAAGCACATATATTCATGATAATGACACTCAGCAAACTGTGAATAGTGGGAGAGCTTCCTCTACTTCATAAAGAACATTTGCAGAAAACCTACAGTCAACATACTGCTTAATAGTGAGGAAGTTGAAATTTCTAGCCATGATCAGGAATATGACAAGGACATCCTCTCTCCCCACTGATCTTCATCATTGTATTGAAAGTTCTAACAATTACAGTAGGACAAGAAAGGAAAATAAAAGCTATACATATTAGGAAGAAAGAAATGAAACTATGTTTGCAGGTGACATGATTATCTATGTGGAAAATACAAAAGAATTACAAAATCTCTGGAATTAATAATTAATTATAGACTAAAAGCCAAAATGGCTGCCTCAAGGAAGCCCGGACCGTGTAGCTAGTGAGGGTTGGGGAACAAGCTTTAGGGGGAAAGCAGGAGGGGGACTCTAGGAAGACCCATCACAGGACCATCATCCCCCAAGCCACACAGGCTCCAATGACAGCCATCCCTTGCTATAACTTTTAAACTGTATTTGGAAAAACACTGGCCAGGAAAAAAATGATAAATTTTTTTCTTATGGTGAATAAACAAGGCCAGACCTCACTTTCTAAGTACTATGAGCATGTGGAGATTAATAAGCCTACACTTCTGGAAACAGAAGTCATAAAGAGCTGTCTCTCTCGATCCAATGAACAATATTCTTTCATTGAATATAAGGATTTTAAGCTGATATATCAGCAATATGCAGCTCTCTTCATTGTGGTTGGAGTTAATGACACTAAGAAGGCTATTTATGAATTCATCCACAATTTTGTGGAAGTTTTAGACGAGTACTTCAGCCGAGTGAGTGAACTTGATATAATGTTTAATTTGGATAAAATACACATCATTTTGGATGAGATGGTGTTAAATGGCTGCATTGTGGAAACTAATCAGGCAAGAATTCTTGCCCCTCTACAAATTCTTGATAAGTTGTCAGAAAGCTGAATAGAAGGTTCTGCCAGATAGCATCAACTCATAGGAAACGTGAAGACCATTTGAAAAGTATCTGGAAGATTACCTATTATGAAATGGGGTACCCTTCCAAACAATATAAATAGGTATTTTCCACAGTTCCTAAATGGAAAATAAAGCTATTTTAAAATATGTACAAAGAAAAATCCTCTCTTAACTGAAGCAAGTTTTATTTTCAGTAACTGTATTTTTTCCCACTTCTTCAAATTTTGTTGAATACCTAAGAAATCCTCTTTGGTCTCTGCTTCCCTTTGCAAATTAAATTCAGGAATAGTAGGATGGTGGTAAGAAGAATGTGTGACAGTTGTCTATTAGACAATAAAATTTGTAAGTTGACTTAAAAAATTAATTATAGCATGGTTGCAGGATATGAGGATAATATACATAATCAAATTGCTTTCCTACATCCTGACAATGAACAAATGCAATGTGTAATAAAATATACATTACCATTTATATTAGCATCCCCCCAAATAGAATACTTAATTTATATATATATATATATATATATATATATATATATATATATATATATAAAAATAAGGAAATCTATACAACTAGGATAAAAATATGAAAGAAGTAGTTAAATGAGACATGCTTTATGTATGTCTCATACATAAATAGAAAGACTCATTGTTGCAAAATCCACTCTTCTGAACTTGATCTGTTGAGTCAATGCAGTCAAATCAGAATCCTAGCAAGGTATTTTGTGGTTATCAGCAAAATGATTCTAAAGTTCATATGGAATGGGTTTGCCTAGATTAGCTAACAAAACATTGAGGTAGAAAAGCAAATTGGGAAGGGGCACTATCCAACTTCAATATTGAAAAACTGCAATAATCAAATAGTGTAGTATCAGTGAAATAACAGACAGATCAATGGAGAAAAATAGAGAACCCAGAAACAGACTTACATAAATATACTCGATTGATCTTCAACAAAGGAAGACCAGCAATATGATGGAGCAAAGGTACTTTTTTTTCTAAATGGTGCTGGAACAAATGGACATCTACATGCAAAACAATTAACCTAGACATAGAACTTAAACAAAAAAATAACTCAAAATGAATGATAGAACTAAATGTAAAACACAAAACTATAAAACTCCTTTAACATCCGAGGAACGTAGTTGGCCAGAGGTATATCGATAACTTTTCAGATGTAACACAAAAAGCAAAAACCATGAAAGAAATAATTGATAAGCTGGAATTCAGTAAAATTTAAAATTTCTCCTCTGTTAAAGGTGTTATCAAGAAAATAAGAAAACAAACTATAGACTTAGAGAAAATATTTGCAAAACACACATCTGATAAATGACTATCTTGCAAAATATGCAAAGAACTCTGAAAACTCATGAACAAATAACCTAATTGAAAAATAGGGAAAATTCCTGAATAGACATCACAAAGATTTACAGATGGTAAATAAACATATGAAAAGATGCTCAATATCATATGTCATTAGGGAGTTGAAAAGTAAAATGAGTCATGACCACATACCTATTAAAATAACCAAAATCCAAAATAATAACACCAAATGTTGGTGAGAACCTGGTATGATAGGAAACCTCATTTATTTCTGCTGGAGATACAAAATGATACATCCACTTTAGATGACAGCTTGACAGTTTGTTACAAACTAAAACTTGTTTTTCATATTATCCAGATATCATTCTTCTTGGTGTTTACTCAAAGAAATTGAATATTTGTACCCACACAAAAACCTGCACATATAGAAGCTTTTATGTGTAACTGCCTAAATATGGAAGCAATTCAGATGTTCTTCCATTAGTTACAGAATAATTAAATTATGGTATACCAACACAATGAAATAACATGGAACACAAAAATAGTTATCAAACCATGAAAAGACTTCGAGGAATCTTAAATGCACATAATTAATTGAAATAAGCTATGTTAATCAGTTTTTCATCACTGTGACTAAAACACCTGACAAGAACAACTTGGAGGAAGCAAAGTTTCTGCTGTGCTCACAGTGTCAGAGGTTCAATCCATGGTCAGCTAACTCCATTGCCTGGTGTAAGGTAGAACATCATGTTTGAAGAGTGTGGTAGAGGAAATCTTCTCAGCTCATGGCAACCAGGAAGCAGAGAGAGACCTACTCCCTCAGTTGCACCTGACCTGCCTAAAGTTACCACCCAGTAATTCATTCAAATTATTAATCCATTAAATGGATGAATTCGTTGATGAGGTTCCAGGTGTCATAATAAAACCTGTTCACCATCAAATATTGCTACATTGTCTAACAAATGAGTTTTTGGGGAAAATTAAAGATCCAAACCATAATACAGGCTAATCTGAAAAGACTATATACTACATGATTTTAACTACATGATATTCTAGAAAAGGTAAAACTATGGAGAGAGTGAAAAGACCAGTGGTTGTCAGGAGGTATGGAGAAAGGCAATATGAATAGGAAAATAATATTTTAGAGTAGTAAAATTATTCTGTATGATAGTATAATGGTGAATATAGGACTTATACATTTATAAAAACTCATAGAATTTACAGTACCAAGAATGAACCTTAATGTAAACTATGGACAATGGTTGATAATAATGTCTCAAGTTGGCTTCATCCATTGTAATCAAAGTACCACTCTGGTGCCATATGTTGATAGTATAGATTGGGCCTGTGTGGAGACAGGATGTATATGGGAATTTTCTATTCTTTTTGATCAGTTTTTCTGTTATTCTAAAATGAATCAAAAGCAGTTTATTAATTTTTTTAAAAGACTATATGAGAAGAAAGAACACATAAAAGTAAATATTTCTGAGCCATTGCCCCCCTGTGATTATAAATAAATAGTGTTTCAACTACCTTTCTACAAATGTGCATGAATAGTTATTCACTTTTAAAGTCAATATTAGTAAGAATTAACTTTATGGACATAATAGAAGAAATGTGATATATTTTGATAAAATATGCTTATTATATGTGTGTTGTAATCTGTAAAGAATGACACACACATTTTTAAAAAGAAAATTAACATCCAGAACACACACACACATAGGAAAATGTGACATGAAATAAAATAAACACAACCAATAGATAGTGCAAACAAAACCACAAAAATACTGATATTGAATTAATTGACAGATTATAAAAGAACTATATATTTATAAAATAAATAAAATATAAGCCAAAAATATGTATGGCAAAAAAGGATATTAAAAGCTGATGGAGCATTTTTGAATACTAAGATGATATTCCAAAATTACAAAATATAATAAGTGAAATAAAAAGACAATGCATGATTTTAACTACAAATAGAACTGAAGAGAGATTCAATTGTTAAAAATTATCTGTAATTGAGTTAAAAAAGTCAAAAAAGAAGTGAAATATAGAAAAAAAGAGTGAGTTCCAGTCAGAAGGTTTAATTCGTATTTAGTAGGGGTCGCAAAATGAGAGGAGAGAAATAGTAGAGTAGTGACTTTTAGGACATAATTGCAAATATCTAAAATGTATGAAAAACACTAATCTATAGCAAAATATTTGCATGTCCACTCACATCAATACTTACATTTATTTATTTATTTATTTATTTATTTATTTATTTAGGGATCAAGTAAAATGTACAACAAATCCCCATCAAAAGTAGGAAGCTGGGCTGGGGATATAGCTCAGTTGGTAGAGTGCTTACCTTGCATGCACAAGGCCCTGGGTTCAATCACCAGCAACAACAACAACAACAAAAGAAAAGTAGGATACCTTAGCAAGGACTGGGCTGGGCCTTGCAAACCCGTGGAAAGTCAGAAACTGGGAGCATTTCACTCAGGGTAACACATGTTAGAGTTCTGCTGCTTGCAGGGACTGACAGAGCCAGCTATAACAGGTTGAGAGGCTGGAGGGGTAGGTATGAGGGCATTTGGCTCTCAGCTTGACCAGCCGGCTGGCCCAGTACCCACCAGTTGCCAGGACTAACTGGGCCAGTACTTGATGGCTCCTGGTTCCCTCCCCAGTACCCGCCAGGTCTGGCATCATCTAGTACCCGCCAGGGATTTCCAGCCCCCTTACCCTCAGTCTCCCAACCCACTTGTCCGCAATCCAGTTCACCACTCAGCCTACTAGGCCTGCAATTTTACCACCTACCCACAACCGAGCTTGCCCCTCACACCCCTTTGCCGCCAGACCCAGAGGTGACCACAAAGCTTCAATGCTGACCCATGGGAAACAGTGCCCAATTCTGATCCACGTGCCCCAAGCCAACCAGTTCCCCTATACATGGTCAGCAGCTTCACTGCCACTCACAACCCAGCTTGCCCACTCTGCGACCTCCTTGCAAGGCCTACCTGACCCAGGCAGCTGCTTCACACCTGGCCCACCCAAGCTAACCTCCCAAGAAGGGAAATTGGGAAGTCTTAAACCTCAACCTTCAACATGGAGCAGCATAATATAAAAGAAGGACTTGAAAACCTGCAGCCCATACTCCCATACTTAGTTCAAGTAGAAAGAAAAGGAAAATCATTTGGGCACAGGCAGTGAACACATATACTCACTGTTTTGTCCACCTTAGTGGAAATGACTCCTTAATTTTTTAACATTTCACCAAGATTTTTGTTGTTATTGTTCTGGTTTGCTTTGGGTTTTCTATATTGGGTTTTATTTGAATGTGTACTTATTGAATCAAGGACTCCTACAAATATACATATCTGTTTCTCTCTTCTCATTTCTACAATTCTCTCTCTCTCTCTCTCTCTTTGTCTTTCAGGAGCTATTACTTTTCCATACCCTGTATATTGAGGGTTAGGGTTTTTGACTATCATACTTTGATTTTGTTTTGTATAGTCATTGCCACTGCTCTATCTCATTTGTCTCCCTCTCTCCTTTTTCTATTGCTGACACCCAAATTCCATTTTCTCTCTTAGTTTATAATTTCCCATTTTCTCTTCCCATTTCACATTAACAACATATCCTAAGTTACCACTGCATCTTCTCTATTCACCCTTTGAAAATTGCAAACAGTTTTCTACCCTCTTGGGTCTTCTTCTTTCCACATGTTCTACTCTATCCTTAACACCTATTAGTACTAGTTGAGGTATATAATGTCTGCTCCTACAACCATTTTCACAGCAATGATTAATACAGTGGAAATCATAAATAACACCTATTTTTTGATTTTAAGCCAGACATAAGTCATGATTATATACAGTTTTTAATGATGGAAATTGCTGATCCTACTATTTCTACATAGTGTACCAATTAGCACTAGATTTCAAAATAGAAACTATAGACCTGGTCTACTGCTATACATTGTTTGCATAGATCATTACTATGATTGGGCACCCCCAATCTGTGAGGTATTATTAACATATAGAGACACTATTAACTAATAAGATAGAAACTCTACAGTATCAGGTCCATCTAGATAGATGGGTAGACAAACAATATGAAAAAACATGGGAATAAACCATGCCAAACAACAAAGAAAACCTCAATTATAGACTCCATTGATACACAGTGGAGGAAATGTCAGAGATGGAATTAAGAAAGTTCTTGGTTATTCTGTAGAACAGGATAAATCGTCACATAAGAAGTGAATTCAGTGAGAAAATACAAGCTAAAGATAATTTCAATACAGAGATAGAGATCTTGAAGAAGAATCCATCAGAAACTCTCAAAATGGAAGAATTAATAAACAAAATTAAAAATTCAATTGAAAGCATCACCAACAGACTAGATCACTTGGAAGACAGAGTTTCAGGCAATGAAGACAAAAATAGATAATCTTGAAAATAAAGTTGAAAACAGAGAGAAGATATTAAGAGGCCATGAATGGAACTTCAAGAAATATGGTATAACATGAAAAGACCAAATTTAAGATTTGTCAGGATAGATGAAGGCTCAGAGATACAAACAAAAGGAATGCACAATCTTTTCAATAAAATAATACCAGAAAATTTCCCAAACCTAAAGAATGAGATGGAAAAAAAAGTCAAATGTAGGAGGCCTATGGGAACGACCCCAAATATGCAAAATTATAACAGACCCAAAACAAGGAACATTATTATGAAAATGACTAACATACAGAAAAAGGATAGAATTTTAAAGGCTACTAGAGAAAAACAAGAAGTCACATTTAGAGGGAAACCAATCTGGGTCTCAGCTGACTTCAACCGAGACCCTCAAAGCTAGGAGGTCTTGTAATATATACCAAGTTGTGAAATAAAATTGATGCCAGCCAAGAATACTATACCCAGCAAAATTAAGCTTCTGAATTGGTGATGAAATAAAAACCTTCCATGATAAAGAAAATTAAAAGAATTCACAATAAGAAAGCCTGTACAACAAAATATTCTCAATGAGATATTTCATGAAGAAGAAATGAAAAATTAAAGTGCAAACCAGCAAAGAGAGGAACTACACTAGAAGGATAGTCAATCAAAGGAGAAACTAATAAAAATTAAAAACTGAAAACAAATCAAAATGACAGGGAATAAAAATCATTTCTCAATAATAACATTGAATGTAAATGGCCTAAACTCATTAATTAAAAGTCATAGACTGGCAGATTGAATTAAAAAAAAAAAAACACAAGACCCAACATTTGCTGTCGCCAAGACATTTATCTTATAAGCAAAGACACCCCCAGACTGAAGGTGAAACTGGTAGGAAAAAAACATATTATTGGGCTGGGGATGTGGCTCAAGCGGTAGCGTGCTCGCCTGGCATGAGTGCGGCCCGGGTTCGATCCTCAATACCACATACAAACAAAGATGTTGTGTCCGCCGAAAACTGAAAAATAAATATTAAAAATTTTCTCTCTCTCTCTCTCTCTCTCTCTCTCTCTCTCTCTCTCTCTCTCTCCCCCTCTCTCACTCTCTCTTTAAAAAAAAAAAACATATTATTCAGATGGATCTTGTAAACAAGCAGGGGTTTCTATTCTCATATCAGATAAAGTGGACTTCAAGCCAAAGTTAAACAGAAGAGACCAAGAAGGCCATTCCATACTGCTTAAGAGAATTATACATTATTAAGACATAACAATTAAAAAATATTTATGCCCTAAACAGTGGACACCTACATACATCAAACAAACCCTTCTCAATTTCAAGAATCAAATAGACAACAACCCAATAATACTAGGTGACTTTTGGACTGGGGATGTGGCTCAAGCAGTAGTGTGCTCACCTGGCATGCACAGGGCGCTGGGTTCGATCCTCAGCACCACATACAAATCAAATAAAGATGTTGTGTCCACCAAAAACCAAAAAAAAAAAAATATTAAAAAATTCTCTCTCTCTCTCTCTCTCTCTCTTAAAAAAATACTGGGTGATTTTAACATACCTCTCTTACTACTGGATACATACTCCAAACAAAAAGTAAATAAAGAAAATAGAACTAAAAAGTATAATTAATAATTTAGATTTAATAGACATATATAGAATATTTCATCCATCAATGACTGGATTCACTTTCTTCTCAGCAGCACCTGGATCTTTCTCTAAAACAGACTATTTTAGGCCACAACACAACTCTTAGCAAATAAAAAAAAGAAATTAAAGCTAATACCTTGCATTCTATCAGATCATAATGGAATTAAATTACAAATCAATGATAAATAAAAATATAAGCTACTCTAACACCTAGAGACTATGCTATTGAATATGATATTGAAAGACCAATGGATAGCAAAAGAAATCGAGGATGAAATTAAAAAATAGAGTAAATGAGAATAGCAACACAACATATAAAAATCTCTGGGACTCTGAAAGCAGTTCTAAGAGGAAAATTCAGTGCAGTGAGATCATTCATTTAAAGGATAGAAAGTCACCAAATAACCTAACATTATATCTTAAAGCCTTAGGAAAAGAACAAATAAACACCTAAAGCAGTATAACATAGGAAAAATTAAAGTCAGAGCCAAAGTCAATGAAATTTAAACAAAAAAATCAAAGAATTGATGAAATAAAAATTTGTTTGTTTAGAAAAAAAATAAATAAAATTGATAAACCCTTAGCCAAACTAATAAAGAAAAAGAAAGAAGAAATGCAAATCATTAAAATTCATGATGAAAAGGAAATATCACCATGGATACTATTGAAATACAGATGATAATCAGAAACTACTTTGAATATCTATACTACAATAAAAAAATCATGAAGACATCAACAAATAGCAACAAATTTCTAGAGACATATGACGTAACCAAACTGAAACAGGACATCATGAATTTAAACAGATCAATTTCAAGCAATGAAATTGATCTGTTTAAATCAATTTTTTAAAAAAGCCTGTCAACAAAGAAAATCCCAGTACCAGATGTATTCATAGATGAGTTCTTCAAAGAATTTACACCAATCGTCCACATTATTCCATGAAATAGAAAAGGCAAGAACCCTTCCAAACTCATTCTATGAAGCTAGTATTACACTTATTCCAAAACCAGACAAAGACATATCAAGGAAAGAAAATTTCAGACCAATATCCCTCATGAACATAGCTGCAAAAATTCTTACAAAACACTGGAAAATTGTATCAAAATATATCAGAAAGATAGTTCACCATGATCAAGTGCAGTTCATTCCAGGAATGAAAGGTTGGTTCAACATACAGAAATCAATAAACATAATCCATCACATCAATAGACTTAAAAACAAGAACCACATGATTATATCAATAGATGCAGGAAAAGCTTTTGATCAAATTCAGCATCCATTCATGCTCAAAACATTAGAAAAAACTAGGAATAATAGGAACACACCTCAACATTATAAAAGCTATATATGCTAAAGCATTCCCTCACAAAATTGGAACAAGACAGGAATGCCCTCTTTCACCATTCCTATCCAATATAGTCCTTGAAACCATAGCCAGAGCAATTAGAGAAAAGAGTAAAATTAAAGGGATATGAATAGGAAAAGAAAACTATCCTATTTGTCGATGACATGATTCTATATTTAGAAGACCTAAAAAATTCCACCAGAAGACTTCTAGAATTCATAAATGAATTCAGCAAAGTAGCAGAATATAAAGTTAATACACATAAATTAGTTGTATTCCTATACATTAGTGATGAATCATCTGAAAGAGAAATCAGAAAAACTATCCCATTCACAATAGCCTCAAAAAATAAAATAAAATAAAATACTTGGGAATAAATATAACAAAGTAAGTGAAAGACCTCTGCAATTAAAACCTCAGAACACTAAAGAAAGCAATTGAAAAAGATTTTAGAAAATAAAAAGATCTCTCATGTTCTTGGATAGGCAAAATTAACATTGTCAAAATGGCCATACTATCAAAAGTACTATACAGTTTTAACGTAATTCCTATTAAAATTCAATGACCTTCTTCATATAAATAGAAAAAAGCAGTAATGAAATACATTTGGAAAAATAAGAGACCCAGAGTAATCAAAGCAATCCTAAGAGAGAAAAATGATGCAGGAAACACCACAATATCAGACCTCAAATTATACTACAAAGCTCTAGTAACAAAAATGGTATACTATTGGCACAAAAACAGATATGAAGACCAATGGAACCTAAAAGAGACACAGAGACAAACACATATAAATACTAGATACTGAGTACTAGACAAAGTTTCCATAAACATGCATTGAAAAAATTATAGCCTCTTCAACAAGTGTTGCTGGGAAAACTGGAAACCATAAGTGTTAGATTAAAATTTAACCCCTATTTCTCACCCTGAATGAAACTCCACTGTAAATGCATCAAGGATGTAGGCATTAGACCAGAGACCCTCTGCTACTAGGAGAAATAGTAGGCCCAACTCTCCATCATGTTGGCTCAGGAACTGACTTCCTCAATAAGTCTCCTAAAGTGCAAGAAGTAAAGAATCAATAACTGGGATGGTATGAAATCAAAAATCTTCTTCACAGCAAAGGAAATAATCAAGAACATAAAGAGAGCCTACATAATGGGAGAAAATCTTTACACCTATGCCTCAGATAGAGCATTAATCTCCAGGATATACAAAGAACTCGAAAAACTTAACACCAAAAACAAACCACAAAAAAAAAAAAAACCAATCAATAACTAGGAAAAGGAACTGAATAGAAACTTCACAGAAGAAGAAATACATATGATCAACAAATATATGAAAAAAAATGTTCAACATCTCTAGCAATTAGAAAATGCAAATGAATACTACATTGAGATTCCATCTCATTCCAGTCTGAATGGCAATTATCAAGAATACAATAAATGTTGGCAAGGATGTAGGGAGAAAAGTACATGCATACATTGCTGTTGGGATTGCAAATTGAAGTAACCACTCTAGAAAGCAGTATGGTGATTCCTTAGAAAACTTAAAATGGAACCACTATTTGACCCAGTTATCTCACTCCTGAACTTATATCCAAAGGACTTGAAGTTTGCATACTACAGAGACATAGCCACATTAATGTTTATAGCAGTTCAATCTATGGTAGCCAAGCTGTGGAATGAACTTAGATGCCCTTCAACAGATGAATGGAAAAGGAAACGTGGTATATATACACAATGGAATATTACTGAGTCATAAAGAAGAATTAAATTATGGCTTTTGCTGGTAAATAGATGAAACTGGAAAATATGCTAAGTGAAATAAGCCATCCCGAAACCAAAGGCCAAATGTTCTCTCTGATATGTGGATGCTAACCCACAAAAAGGGAGAGGAGGTAGGGGAAAAATAGAAGTTCATTGGATTAGACAAAGGGGTATAAAGGGAAGGAAGGGATGATGATAATAGGAAAGACAGTAGAATAAATTAGACATAATTTCTCTATGTTCGTATATGAATATAGAAGCAGTGTAACTCCACATCATGTACAACCCCTAGAGTGGGATTCTAATTGGAATGAGTTGTACTCCATATATGTATATTATGTTAACATACACTTTACTGTCATGTATATGTAAAAAAACAAAAACATAAAAAAATAAACTCTATATGTGTGTGCGTGTGTGTATATATAAGTGTGTGTGTGTGTGTGTGTGTGTGTGTAGAGAGAGAGAGAGAGAGAGAGAGAACATAGCTGCATGTAAGATGTTCTTAAGGAAATTGGAGCCATAATTGCACAAAGAATATCCAAGAAATTAGAATAAATGTACACAACACTAATAAAGATATATGCATGTCTCACTATCCAAACTTCTGTTATGTGAACTTGCAAACTCATTAGAGTTGAATATATTTCTTTAAAGATTCTTCTAGAAGAAACTGTTTCCCTAGTAAGACACTATCTAAATTCATATTTTCTGATCTCTGTTTGATATCAGAAATAGGGATTCAAATATATATTCACAAGAAGGAAATGCATGTAGGTTAATATGTTACATTTTTATTCAATTTCAATCTTTTTTGTTCTAAATGTTTTGAAAGGGATTATTAATAAACCTCATAAAAAGTAGGATGCTTAAATAAACTGGTATTTTGTAGGCACTACAGAGCACTGATGGTGAGTAGATTTCTGTTTCATTTCACAACTTTTAAGGATCTTACAACACAATACTAAACAAGAGAATTTAATCATAAACTGGTACAAACAATGTGACTAAACTTATAAATAGTCCAAAAACAAGCAAAACTTAATTCTACATATGAAACAAAATTATGAAGAAAAGCAAGTTTTAGTGCATCATTCAGACCTCTTCCATAACCACACCTACCTTCTCTGACCTTCTCTTCTGCCTCCCTTTTCTTCTTTTAAGGGCCCTTCTGATTAAATACTTCACCTTCATAATCCAGGATAAGGTCTTCCTTTTAAAGTCATCTGTTTACTAACATTAATTCCATCTGCAATGTCAATTCCCCATTTGCCATGTAACATTAGATACTCAAAAAGCCCAGGGATTAGGACACAGGCATCTTTGGAGGTACTGTTATTCTACCTGTTACATTATTTGTTGAAGTTTTGAAATGCATTTTTATGTCACAAAGTTTCTTTTCAGCTCACCTAAACTACATTTTTTAAGTGAAATTCATGTTGAAAATTGATATAAAATGTAATACCAAATCTCAATACTATTCCTCCAGTGGTTTTATAATTTACTATGCCAATATGGAAATTAAGTTGAATACTTCTTTCATCCAACTCAAAAATAAATATAACATGAATCTAAATATGCAGATTTTTCCTAAAAACATACTGGAATGCTGGCATAAATATATTATATATTGGCATTATGATCTTTTCTTGATTCTAATGGACACCAAACTTTAATTGCATCTATTGCTGAATTCTCTTCTGAGAAAGGAAAAGTATTACCATATATATAAGTATCAATAAAGAGGTTACAATAAGGAATAAAAGAAGTAGGAGATATGTATATTATATATGAATACACACAAAAAATGCATATTATCCTATAAATGTATTGGCTCTAATCCTCCACACATTTGCTATTCTAATTTAGCTGAAGTTTTTATCTTCCTAGTAAGATGAGTTAGAACGTATCTACTTTTTTACCTTATGAGACTTCCTCAGGTTAGTATAGGTCTGTTTCCTACATATTCAATAAATGAAAAATAATTCTTTCTATTTTTTCCACACAGTAAGTAGAAGAAATTTTAAAGCTGTAGTTCTTTTAGCTAAACTTATATGATAACACAACTAAAACATGTACTCTATTGAATATCATTTGGACCATCACATTATGGAGGCTGTTTCTTTACATTTTTTTTTTGAGAGAGAGAGAGAGAGAGAGAGAGAGAGTTTTAATATTTATTTTTTTAGTTTTCGGCAGACACAACATCTTTGTCTGTATGTGGTGCTGAGGATCGAACCTGGGCCGCACGCATGCCAGGCGAGCGCGCTACCATTTGAGCCACATCCCCACCCCAAGTTTCTTTACTTGTTGGAAGTTACCATATAATTTAGTTGGAGTTGGAAGGTACCATATAATTTAGCCATTTTATGTTATTTGTAAGACAATTGATACACAGAGAAGTTAATTTCTACCATCAATGAAGAGGTGCTAGAAGAACTGGGATTGACATTTGCTCAAGAACATTTAAAGCCATAGAAAATGCACTAGATATTTGGTCATCTGCCAGAGCTGTAACAAAAGGAGGTACTATTTGAAGAAGTGGTGAGCATAGTTCTCTCTTATGTGAGGACAGCACCTTGTCCATTCACCTTACCATCCATCCATTTATCCTTCTTCATTATATATCCTAAAAGCATGTACCACAATTAAGTCAAAATTTAATTGAGAATATATGTACTCCAAACATCCATTAAGATGATAATCTAATGTAAATGTTTTTAATTCTTTAGGAAATAATTAAAGTATTTCACTCCTTCTTGGACCCTTAATATTTCTTTCCTTTAATGTTAAAACTTACCTTATTTTCATGGAGATACTAACTACAATCAGAATTCCAAACTGTAAAAAAAAAAAGATTATTTTAGGAATTTCTAAACTTCTTTTAAAATTATATACTTTGAGTGCCTTTAATACACCCTGACCATTCACTAAACATTAATTGACTACATACTGTACAAAACCCACTAATATCTAAGTTTTGAAAATAGAATAATAGAAATGACAATTAACAATTCATTTTATTTGATAATGCCAATCAAATTTATTTTGTCTAAAGCCTTATTCACAAGTTTATGACTTTTCAGAATAATAGGAATGGCATCTTTGATTACTAAAGAGATGCATTTGTTTCTAATATTACCCTAATTTCTAAATTAAAAAACTACTAATTAGCATAATCCTAAACTTGAAATGCCTGGTATCACCAATGCTTTTATTAACATTTTCAAAATTTCCCTTTCGTCTTCTTATCCCTTGTTTAAAAGTTATCACCTTTCAAATAAAAATTTAGTTTGAGGTGACTTAGAATTACAATTTGGTAATAACTTCTCTTCTTATCAACATCTTAGTCTGAATTTTACATAAGAGAAAACAATTGCAACTATCACTGCAAAAATCAGAACTTAATATACTAAATATATGTTTTTGGTGAAAATTACATTTCTTGAGATTCTATATAAGTATTGTTCATGCTTTACTAATGCCTGACCAGACAATGATGACACACTGGCTCTTATGTGGATAGTTTCCAGGTCTACCAAATTACTCATTGAGCACACGTCACCAGATTCCACAGAGACTTGAGGTGATATTGAAAGTTTTTAACATGGCTATAATGAATAGTGATTTACATTTAAACAGGGTATCTGCTATTTTCTGGGACCAGCAACTAAAATAATTAAGTATAGGATAGAGATCTGAAGATCTGTTATTGCCTAGGTCAAAGAGGCTTAGTTCATGCCATCAGTCTTGAAGCTAAATGTGTATGTTGGGTAGATATGAGTTAGGATTACTGCAGATATCTTATATATATATATATATATATATATATATATATATATATATATATATATATATATATGAATGTCTATATCTGTCTACACACACACACACATGCACACACCTTTCTTTTGCAAGGCTGTATGACATTATAGTTCTTATATGCACAAAGACCTAGGACCCTATTTGGGGTAGTGATCTTAGTGGATTCCAAATATAATGTGTTGCTGATAAGCTTCAGAGGGGCTCAGAGTTCAAGTTCACAAAAGGAAGTGGATAAACCTAATAGGCTTATAAGTCTTAGCCATAAGCTATATTTTATAGTTGGACAAAAATGTCAAGGAAAAAGGAAAATTTTTCCAAAGTAATATATTTGGTTTTCCAGAATCCTTGCCAGAGTTGTACCATGATAGTTGTTTCATCTGCCATTAGCAAAAGCTTGACGACAATCCATATTGTCTCTATTGGCAACCTAAATTGTAGTGTTTTCTGATATAAGGGCATCTCTAGGAGAAAGAGAGTTGGTTATATTTTCTTTTTTATTTATCTTTTGTAATCTTTTAATCTTTTTTATTTTTTTCTTATTAGTTATACATGAAAACGGAATGCATTTCCACTCATTGTACACAAATGGAGCACAACTTTTCATTTCTCTGGTTATACATGCTGCAGAGTTAGACCATTTGTGCAATCATACAGGTACATAGGGTAATAATGTCCATCTCATGCCACTGTATTTCCCAATCCCTTACCCTCTTCCCTCCCCTAAGTCCCCTCTTCCCAATCCAAAGTTCTTCCATTCTTCCCTTACCCCTACCCCGTGTTTTGGATTAGCATGCTCTTATCAGAGAAAACGTTTGGACTTTGGTTTTTTGGAAATGGCTTGCTTTGCTTAGCATGATATTCTCCAGCTCCATCCATTTACTGGAAAATGCCATAGTTCCATTTTTCTTTATGGCTGAGTAATACCCCATGTGTATATATACCACAGTTTCTTTATCCATTCATCTATTGAAGGGCATCTAGGTTGGCTCCACAATTTACATATTGTGAATTGAGCTACTATAAACATTGATGTGGCTGTGTCACTATAGTATGCTGATTTTAAGTCCTTTGGGTATAGACTGAGGGATGGGATAGCTGGGTCAATTGTGGTTCCACTCCCATTTTTCCAAGGATTCTCCATGCTGCTTTCCATATTGGCTGCACTGATTTGCAGTCCCACCAGCAATGAATGAGTGTGCCTTTTTTCCACACATCCTTAACAACATTTATTGTTGCTTGTATTCTTGATAATTGCCATTCTGACTAGAGTGAAATGAAATCCTAGTTTTGATTTGCATTTCTCTAATTTCTAGAGATGTTGAACAGTTTTTCATATATTTGTTGATTGATTTTATATCTTCTTCTGTGAGGTGTCTGCTCATTTCCATAGCCCATGTATTGATTGGGTTACTTGGGTTTTTTTTTTTTGTTGTTGTTGTTGTTGTTGTTGTTGTTAAATTGTTTGGGTTCTTTATATATCCTAGAGATTAGTGCTCTATCTGATATGTACTTGGTAAGATTTTCTTCTATTCTGTAGGCTCTCTCATCATGTTATTGATTGTTTCCTTTGCTTAGAAGCTTTTTAGTTTGAATCCATCCCATTTATTGATTCTTGATTTTATTTCTTGCACTTTAGGAGAGTTGGTTATATTTTCTTGAGCAGTTTTCCTACCATGGTGTGGTGGAGGGAATTTGGAGATGTAGATTCACTTGCTTAGATGCAGTTGAACTCCTCTTCATGTGGAGGCACTGTTGAGCTGTAGCAGCACTATAGACTCTACTTTTCAAGGATGCTTGAGAGTGAACCTGAGAAGTCCTATGTTGGAAGCTTAAGAAGAACCACTATAAACAAAGCTAACTACACTCTGCAGACATTCAAAAATCAGCAACAGATGGGAGGCAAGTAGCAATGAAAGGCCCTTGTGCATTATCTCACACACATTTAATTAGTTAGCAAATACTATATGCTAAGCATTTTTCTAGGTACTCAACTTATACCTGAACGAATATATATAAAAATCCCTGTCCTTGTGAAGCATCCATTTGTCAAAACAAAAGTTTACACCTAGACTTACTATAAAAAAGTTTCAAAACTCATTAGATGTTAAACAATGCATCACAGGGATTTGGTTTCCAAATCTTGGTTTAGAAGTGGGTAGTGCTGGGATACAGCGGCAGGACAGAGAAGAAAGTGTATCATGGACGTTTGACTTTAGCTTGGGAAACATCTAGACCATCAAGTACTAAGGGATGAACCAACAGGTAAGAACAGGATTGAAAGCTGAGCATCAATAAGATACAGACATACAAGACTGGGTTACTGGATTCAAAAGGCAAAACCAGGACAGTGCTGAGAGAATACACACGAAAACAGAGTTTTATACAATATCTATGTCTGCACAAAGAGCATGGATGATGCTGCTAAGAGCACTTAGCTCCTTTACACAAACACTGGTTTTGTGATTAAATTTTATGTTGATATTGAGCCACTATAGGACAAAAAAAAAACTGATCAGGATCTATAGTTTGAAATATTCTCAGGAAAGTTCTAGCTTTAACTGCTCAGCTTTATTTTGCTTTAGTTAGATAGCTACATAGATATAAAGACCTGCACTTTCTTGTCATGGAACTTATCACAGTGTCCCATATTTGTCATTCTCCCTTACTAAACTATAAGTTATGAAAGAGAAACTACTTTGATGTCATTATCATTATATTCATGCACCTGTCACATTGCCTAAATTTGTATTAGATAGGACTGTCTTAGATATTGTACAGGTGTGCAATGCACAATTCCAGGATTATCATACTAATAAATGTGATGTAAATGATACTCCTGAAGTAATGCAGCACACAACCAAACACACATGGAAAATGACCCTGAAACAAATCAATGTTTGTTAAATTAATGAAAAAAAAATTTTAACTTCTTATGACCTGTTGTTGGACATCAGAAAAGTATGCCAACTTGAGACACACAAAAGTATATGACAAGGACAATAGCATAATACAATAAATAAGATGAATTTCTATCTTAATCTTTACTAAATGAGTTGACTTTAAATATTTGTGTTGACTACTTAGGTGACAGAACAAGAAGACCTTATTTATTTATTTATTTATTTATTTATTTGGTACTGGAGATTGAACTCAGGGGCACTTAACCACTGAGCCACATCCCCAGCCCTGTTTTGTATTTTATTTATTTTATTTAGAGACAAGATGTCACTGAGTTCCTTAGTGCCTCATCTTTGATGAGGCTGCTTTGAACTTGTGATCCTCCTGCCTCAGTTTCTTGAGCCACTAGGATTACAGACATATTAAAAGAAGATAGTAGATAGTAATTGCAGCTTGAAGATCAATGGATTCCAGTTTAAATGAAATGGGTCATTTTAAAATTGAAATTTGTAATATTGTTGAATTAGCAAATTGGGAGTTTCACTTACTTGGGTGAACAGAAACATGGGGAGCAAAATTTACATGTTAATACAATTTGATCTACACAAAATATCCATTAAAATAATTTAATACTTACATAAACTTTGACAATATAGCATATATACATTTCATAGTCTATAAAAATAATCTAAAATATTTTTCTCAAACCAACCTCAAATTATCTTTAACAGATATGAAATAGCAATAGGCCAAAATGATAAATGTCCATGTGTAATCTTATAAATATTTAGGCTAGGTGAAATGACTGAAAGCTTAGTCATTTCAATATGCTAGTGATTTTACAATTGTGTTATTGTTTCTGTATTAGATACTTTAAAGAACACTCAAATAAGAATAACTAGGTGTACTCATTAAAAATTTAGACATTTGCAATCAAATCCAGAGTGGAATCTCAGGTGGATGGGGCTATGATGGAAAAATGATCATTAAACAAGCTTCCAGGAACATTCCTATTCATGCCATATCTTGAGAATCACTGACTTAGAAAGTAGTTTTGGGGTTCTTTAATAATTTTCTTTAGCCAGGAACAGTGGCACATGCCTGTAATTCCATCTACTTAGAAGGCTAAGGAAGGAGGGTCCCAAAGTTGAGGCCAGCCTCAGCTACTTAGTGAAATCCTGTATCAAATTTTTTTAAAAAATGGAGGACTTGAGATGTATAGTTTGGTAGTAAAGTGCTTGCATGTGAATCCCTGGGTTCAAACCCCAGTGCAAATAATAATAATAATAATAATAATTTTCTTGGGTTCACATGGCCTCAGCAGTTTGAACCTCTGCTTTCTGGTGATGAAAATATTAATGAAGTTATAGACATTTAAATTGATTATGTTTAGTTTTATTTAGCATAAACAAGTTTGTTTTCTAAAATGCTAAAATTCAATTTATAAACAAAGAGTAATGATTTTAAGAACTGGGAAGAGTCTGAGATTTTACTCTGGTTTTGAATTAACACAGGAGCCTGTCAGGGCTTAAAGGTTGCTTGTAGACAGAAAGGAGACTACTGGGTCAGAGACTTTGAGATGAGGAGCTTATCATTGATTATACAGGTGATCTTGATCTAATCACATGAATCCTTAAAAACCTTTCCTGGCTAGAGTCAGAGGAGGAGATGTGAGGATTGAATCAGGGCCAGAGTCATTCTTTTTCCTTACTGGCTTGGAAGATGGAAGAAGGAGGGGAATGAGACAAAGAAAGAGGACAGCCTTGAGAGGCAGAAAAGGCAAGAAAATGATTTTTTTTTTCCTGAAGTCCAGAAGGAACAGAGCCCTGATAATACCTTAATTTTGTGTTAGTCTTCTGACCTCCAGAACTATAAGGTAATTTTGTTGTTTTAAGCCACTGAGTTTGTGGTAATTTATTATAGCAAATAATAGTAAACTAATGCAAATAGTAGCCAAATTGTCAAAAATTTTGTACTGATTCCCCAAACCCCAGTTCCCCACAGGGCAAGCAATGCAAGGAAGGCCAGATGATTCCTACCATATGCAATGGGTTAACATATAGGAGAAGAACCTTTAGCTTAAGAAATCTGATTTCTAATGAGAAACGAGTATGCTTTTCGTTTGCTCAAAGGAGAGATACTGTCTGTCTCCTAAGTCCGCTTGTTATACAAACATCCTTGAAAAGATTGAAACAAAGGGCAGTTTGTATCTCACTTGCAAGATATGCATAAATGCACATGACCCATGGAAAATTGTCTCCCAGAACAAGGTGCCATCCAAATCCATTATTCAAGGGCTCCAGCAACATCATGGAGTTTTCATAATTCAAACCGAGTGACTATATTTTTCAGCATAACAATAGGTGATGAAATTGATAAATGTTGATACAGCTGTATGAGAAATATCTGCTAAGGAGGTTTAAAAAATGAAATCCATTATTCTAAAATCAAAATTAATGTGAGAATATTCTGGGTATATTTCCAGTGGTAAACATGCATACATAAATATACCTTCATTATTGAAATTGCTACAGGTAAGGGAATTTTATTATTGCTCATTTGGAACTTTTTGGACTATAAAAACACTTTCTCACATTAAACAATGGTTTTATTATGGATTTTTTAAAAGTAATATGAGGTTTCTTAGTACTTTCACTATCATATTAAAGCAAAAGCAGATTGTGCTTTTTTAGAGAATAAGATTTATTTTTCCATAAGACTTAGAAAATAGATTTTTATTGGAATCTTGTTAAATTGGCCAATGTTGCAAAGGGATGAGTATGAGTTGCATTTTCCAGTAATAGCAGCTGAAAATACTACAGTGTGTGATAAACTTTCTTGTCCTTCTCAAGCTGATAGACTAAATTAAGCTCTAATTACTCACTCAGAAAACTACTTTACATCTTCCCGCTATTATTAAATGAAATAGTATCTATAAATGAAGATATATTTTCAACAGCAATAGAAAATTTACTAGGTCATGCGGTTTGTCTCATAAACATTATAGTTGCTATGGTTACCATTATAATCCCTAAGGCAGAAAGCCCTTCATTCTGCTCAGTTTAGTCAATGTTTGTGAAATCTTTTTTTCTGTGTCATCTTTTATGAAAATATATTTCTTTATCTAGGTTTGTTCCTGGAAATATCCAGGAAATTTTATGTCCTCTCAGAATTTAGGAGAAAGCATTCATGTTTGCCATTCAGTCTCTCTGAAGGTTAAAAATACCATTTGAGAGCAGTTTAAGAACTGACCCTTAATTGTTTTAGCAGAGAGGGAAAAGATTGTGCTTTGAGATTCTAGTTTCAATAACTCTATCCCACCCCTCACTGTGGTTAAGCTGTTGGCTCTCAGCTTCAAACCTTTCAATCTGCACTCTGGTTTGTGATGCTCAGGCTGAGACTTTGCAAAACCCATTTCTACCTAGAAGCTGCTCCTTGTTAGCCTTTACTAATAAAGGGTGCTGTCAGGAGAAAACAAAGATCAAGATGGAAGGAAGTAAGAAGGCTAGAGGAAAAATTAAGGGCTGTTCTGTGAGAATCCACTTTCAAGCTTCTAAATTTTAATATTATAAACTTTCCCACACATAAGATGACAGTTGTTTTTTTCTGTATTTACTATCTCTCTGATTCCTTAATGTTCTCTTTTGGCATTTTCTTTAATAATTGACAATTAATGATTCTTTATTTAAAAATTTTTCTTTTAAAATAATTCATCTACTTTTGTATTCTGTCTGGACCCTGACAAATACATTCTACACCCTTAGTAGGAAGCATTTCATAATTAACTCTGAGTGGAAACAAATAAAATTTTGGGGAAAATGGATTCGAATTTTACAGCCATTGCATAATCCTTAGATTGTCTGGTGCTCAGTACAAGGAATCAAGTATTTAATAAACATGAATCAAATACCAACTGTTTCTCAGGCACAGTATTTAATGAGTGGTGATTTTTTCTTAAGACATTCATATCCAGGATAGTGATGGAAGCAATGGTAAAAATTTTATAAGCACAGTTAATTTTAAGTTACTAAAAAAAGCAATATGAATAATAATAGCAATACAGGGGAGACCTAAAATGACAAAAGAAACCACTAAAGACTCCCCATAAAAATTAGTATAGGGGATTATTTAGATAGAGAATTCAAACATTACTGGTACATCCAAAAGACCCCTCTTAACACTACTGACTGCCTCACTTTACTTTTAAACCATGGGTTAGTTTGGTCTGCTTTTGAATTTTCTATAACCTAAATGAAACAGTAAGGAATTCTTTTTTTTTTTTTTTTTTTTTTGCTTTTTTTGGTCAACACTACTTGTGAGATTCATCCTTGATGAATCTCAGCTTGACTTATTCAAAAGCAGGCACTGAACATAAATTTTCCATTTAAGATGTTTATTAGAAGTTAACACCTATGAATATGGGGGTGGGGGTAAAAAAAAAGAAATCCTAATAATTGTGACAACATGGGTGGCAAACCTGGATGGATTTTTTGCTAAGTGAAAATGTCAAACTCAGAAAGACAAATACTGTATGATCTCATTATACGCAGAATCTTAAAAAAAAATCTAACCCATACAAAAGGAAGAGAATGGTGGTTGCCAGAAGCTGAGGAGGGGAGGGATATTGAGAACTCTTGATCAAAATATGCAAACATTCAGTTATAAGATGAACAAATTCTGGGGATGTAATGTGCACCATGAGTGATGATGGATGTGTTAATTAATTTCATTGTGATATTCATTAAAAAGGTAAACATATTAAATTATCATGTACACATTGAATATATAAAATATTTATCAATTAAATGTTTTAAGATAATAGGAATATTAGATAAAGGGAGAATTTGAATTGTATTGCATTCCCAAAAATGTCTCAAATTACTTGATGGGGCTCAATGTAATGTAAAATCTGAATTATCCCAGTGGGTTGAAAGTCTGTAATTAGCCATTATGTGGTTAAGGCATACTCTTAAATGAGGTAGCTTTCTGCAGTTGAGGCAAAATCTGAGGGAGCTAACAATTGCGGCAAAAGATTATTCCTTGAATGGGCATTTGGGTAGTGCATCCTTGTGTCCACCCATGATATAGAAATCTCTTTTATCCTTAAAGATTTTCTTTCTGTTAGTTCCAATATGTTTTTTGAAGCTATATTGGTATAAATTTTTTGATAAGTTGACCCTTTTTTCTATGAAATGACCTTTTTTTTTTAGTTGTCAGTGGACCTTTAGTTAATTTATTTCTATGCAGTGCTGAGAATCAAACATATTACCTCACACATTCTAGGCAAGCACTCTACCACTGAGCCACAATCCCAGCCCCTAAATGATCTTTTTTTAAACTCTGAAAATGGTTATTTTTCTTGGGATCTACTTTGTTAATACAGCCACATCATCTCTCTTATACTTCAAACTTGTGTGGTAAACCTTTTTAAAATTTTACATTTCATCTAGTTTCTAGGTTCAATTTTTGCTTTCTTAATCAATCAGAAAATTGACATTTTAGAGATTTGGATGATTAAATTTAATGCTATTATTAATATGATTGGATTTAAGTCTACCAGGTTACAATTTGTTTTATATTCATCCACTATATTCTTTAGTTTTTAAATTAACCCAATATTTTAGTTATGTATTTTGTCTCCTTGCTTTAGTAATAAATTACTTTATCATAGTCTGTCTTATTATTATTCAAAATTTATATAACATCATTTTATTTATACCTTCTTCAATACTTTGGCCTGAGAATTTTTTTCACTTTATCCAATACATTGTGTGTGAAAAATTATATTGACTCTGAAAGATATCATCTTTTCCCAAGAGAGTTATTTATATTTTTAGGAAGAAAGAAAAAGAAGAAGCAGATTATGCTAATCCAGCCAGGGACTGAATTAACTAAAAACTAGATTGCAATTTTCTTAAGATTCCATTTTTCTCTGTTACACATTTATATTTGGTGGATAGCCCAGTAAGAATTCCAACTTAGAAGCTAATGGGTTTACTAGGTATGCCCCCTCAGTTGAGTCCCGAATTTTAATTGTATCCTCTCAGCACTATGATAATGATATAAATGCAGTCCTGCTTTACTTTAGCAAGTAAATATACTTTTCGAAGATAACTACACCAATATATCCTACCCTCTATTTTCTTATAATTTATTGCTGACATCAAGAGGTACACTCCATGTTTCTTTGAATCTAAATAGATCTGTTTATTTAGGAGGAAATAATGCTATGCCACTCCTGTAACTATGTTATAGAGACAGCATGATTTCCTTCTAACTGGTCCTTTAAGGATATTCTCCTTTGGAACCAAGCCATCATTGCTGTGAAGAAGCCAAAAAGTCTCATAGAAAAGTCAAAGGAAGTGTTCAGGTCATAGCTAACACTGAGGTCCCAACTAATATCCAATATAAGCTGTCAGACACAGTAAGTGGTAAGGAAGTGAGCTTTCATAGGATTCCAGCCACCAGGATTCAAGCAGTCCAGCCAAAAATGAGTAGAATCTGTTCCTTCTAAGCCTTTCCCAAATAAGAAGAATCATGAGCAAATTAATATTTCTATTGTTTTAACCTACTTGGTTTTGAGATTATTTGTTACTCAGAAATAGACAATCTTAAAAATGGAACATTCTGCTTAGTTCTTTGGCTGTTTATGAAATTTGAACAAATACCTTGAAAACTGCACTATCAAAGTATTGGGAGTCACTGCTTTGCCTCCAATTTCACTAGCATATCAGCCCTATAAATCCTGGCTGCTTTGTCAGTCCCAATCCCTAGTCTTTGTTTCTCAAGCCCCAAGAGATTGCCAAACTCTCTATTGCCTTCTTTAGTTCTTGACTGCAGCTTTCTGACAGAATTCTTGGCCTCTTGCCCAGTGCCAAGAAGCAGCAGATGCCAGAATAGGGAAAGGAGCTTATAGAATGTTGGCTCACCTCTCTGTACTTCCCTTCACTCAGAGATC
Organism: Callospermophilus lateralis; assembly: GCF_048772815.1. Classification (NCBI taxonomy): domain Eukaryota; kingdom Metazoa; phylum Chordata; class Mammalia; order Rodentia; family Sciuridae; genus Callospermophilus; species Callospermophilus lateralis. The sequence goes on from NC_135325.1 coordinate 16,015,429, forward strand.
TCAGCCTCTTAAGTGGGTTTTCTAAAATTTACTTTTCTTTCTTTTTTTTCTGGTTATAAATGGCCACATTGGCTGCCCACAGTTGTTCTATCAGAAAGTAGATATTCATATCATATTTTAAAAGACATCCCTAGTGTTAAAATAGAAATTGGATTTTGGGGAAACCAGTCTGAAATAATGGGCAATAATATGGGTGGGAATTGACAATGAACAGAGCTATAATAAAAGCAAGAGGTCTAGAGAAAATTCATTAAAATATTTAATGAATGATTCAAGCATATGCTATGTAAGGTTTGATGTGCATGTAAATATGAAAGTATTTGGGAGCCTTATGAAATTCTTACAACAAAAATCGGGTATGTTAAGGTCTTTTACCAAACACAATATTTCACATCAGGGGGTGCTACAAGTAGATACTGAGTTAAAATGCAGAAATTATTATATTTGGGTTGTACTTTGGATAACTAGGTGGAAATGGTGAAATGCTAATGAACTTAGAACTTAGAAAAAACTTGACTAGAGATAGACAATAGGGATACTGGAGAATACTCATGGGATTTTGACACATGACACATGGATTGTAATTACCCAAGGAGAGAACATAAGAAGAAAAAAATAGGGGATGCTAGGACACAACAAACCTTCTTTGGTACCCTTCAGAAGAAGTAGATGAAGTAAAAACATGAGCATCAGTTTCATGGTTTAACTCTTAGCTTTCTCATATTGCTTTGTTCTCCAATATAGATTTAGATGAATGTCTCCCAATGTGTAGAACACCATTTTTTTAAATGAAAAGAGAAAAACATATGAAAAATGATTTGATTCAGAGAAAAGAGAACAGTTTCCTGTGGTTCTCAATTTCAAACAATATGAAGTGGCTGAAATAACTTGGATAAACCATTACATGCCCATATTACAAGTCATGCTTATGATCTTGATTGACAGGGAAAATGAAACACTCCAGAAAATACACAACCATAAATTCAGTGGATTCATTTTCAGAAAACCAAAACCAAGTTAATAGAAACTTCATGAAATATAGATAAAGCAACAGTGGCAAATAAAAGAAGAATGTATGATATTATAAAAAGTTTTCACTTATAACTAAGATTCAGTTTGGGGGAAAATAATATAGAATGAATTCCTCAGTCTAGTCCACCTTCTCAACCATGTACTTTTAGTCACTTGATGAAAAGTACTTTAAATTTTATTTTAGTTCTATTCACATTTTATTATAGTGATTCAACTTGTTACAAAAACTAAGTAAACTCCCATTCCTAAAAAAAATAATACTAAGGTGAAGTTATTTAATCAAGTCAGTCTTTGGCAAATGAAGTGATATAAAAATATGCACTGTATACTGTAGCCATCTTTGTCAACCTATCATCTGTTCTTCTTTCTACTAGTAATAGAATCTTCATTTTCCTTTAGACAACCAAATCTGCTCACATATCTGTTTCTGGAAGTTGTTGGACTTACACATTAGTTCCAGAGGCAAGCAAGTGTCCTAAGCTGACTTATCAGTATATTACTTCTTCTCAGACACAGGAATTGGTTCAGAAATAGGTAACCCCAAATGAGAATCAAGTACATGGCTTTTCTGGAACCAGTAGGAAATAAATGTTTCCATTGAAGCTGCAAAATAGAAATATGTAATCTGAAGTGGCTTGTTTTCATTTTATTATTGTGGCCCCATACATCTCAATTGCCCAGCAAAATCCTAACTTATGCCTGTGGTCATGGTGTATTTAGCAATAAAATTGTCCTGGTTTGGATAATAAGTTATGGAGTGACTTTTTTCTTTGAAGAAAAACTGAGAATAATTTTTAAATTGAGGAAAGAAAATCTTTTAGATGGAAAGTAACCAACAAATTCTTGGCACTATCATTTGGGCATTCTGAACCAGGTATACTTGAGACCAGGATTACCCTTATTTTTTTTTATTAATGTGAACATGAATGTATAAATAAACACATTTTTCTTTTGTTTCATAATTATGTTTACATTGGATTTTCACCACATTCAGTTGAAACAGTACTGAGCATTATTGTATGCTGTTAAAGGCTTGCTTCATGATGAAAGATATACATTTATAGAGAGAATTACTTACTCTAAGAGTGTATCCTAAGGGCAAGAACCTAAGGTATTTTTATTATGTCAAGAACTTATAGATACTATTTTTTTCTTCTGATATAAAATCGTTAAGTCCTGGTCTAAGTGAGTTATTTAATTTGGTGATTTGTAAGTATCTTCTATTTGAAATACCATCACATCTTTCATTATTATCAGTTCCTACTCATCTTTCAATGTTTTCAAAGTGTGGTCTTTTTAGTTGGACAGCCAGGTGGAAGAACACGCTGTCTTCTCTGCCTTCTTGTTGCAGAATTCTATGACCTCCACCCTAATATTATTTACTGTATTAGTGTTTAAGTGAGTTTTATTGGGATATATTATACATATATTTAAATTCAATCATTATAAGGTTAAAGTTCTGTGAGGTTTGTAATGTATTTTAATTTACATAATAATTGTGTATATTTATAGGGTACAATGTGATATTTTGATATATGTATACATTTTAGAGAGTTACATCAAGCTAATTAGCCTATACATCACCCCACCAATCTATCACATTTTTAGGCTGAGGATATTAAAAATTATTATTTTAGTAATTTGAAATATACAAAATATTAACTGTGGTCATGGTGAGTGCAATAGATCACTAAAACTTATTCTTCTAGTCTAAGTGAAATTTTGTAACCTTTAATCAACATCTCCCTCTCCTCTTCTAACTCCTTCCCACAGCCTCTGATAACCACTTTTCTACTTTGTTTTCATGAGTTAAACTTTTTAGATTTCTAGTATAGGTTTTGACAAATGCATATAGTCCTGTAACTACCACAGAAATATTTCCACCTGTCCTAAGATTCCTCTGGATTCTTTGTATTCAATCTCCTTCCTCCATTCTAGCCCCTACAAATAACTGATATTTTTTTCTGTTACTATAATTTTTCTTTTTCTAGAGTTTCATATAAATCAGATGATTAAACATGTAGGCTTTTGTGTCTGAATTCTTTCACTTGTAGCATAATTCTCTTGAGATTTATTTACATTGTTAAGTACATCATTGCATTTTTTCAGAATAATATTTTTTGTATCACTATATTATAGTTTGCTTATCCACCTACCTGTTGATGGACAACCAGGATGTTTCCCATTTGGGGTTAATTTTAAACAAAGCTTTCTTGAGCATCTGTGTGTATATATCTTTGTTGGGACTTATATTTCAATTTATCATGGATATATAGCTCACATATCATAAATATATAAACCATATTAAATGGGTTTATTTGGTTATTTGTTCATTAGTAATAGCACATTATGCTACTATTAATATAAAATATTAATATTATGTGAAAATGGATGTGAGGTATATGAGAACTCTTGGTGCACTCTTCATAACTTTTTTATATGTCTAAAGTATTCTAAAATAAATCTTTTATTTTATAAAATGGATAAACTATTTGAATACATACTGCAACAAATAATGCTTATAAATGAAAATAAGCAAGAAAAAGTTATGAGCAAAATGCAAATTACAGCCTATTTATTTAAGGCTGTTTTAATTGACCTCACTGATTATTTGTACTTCACAGTGCCAGAAGATGCACATATACCATTAAACTTGACTTTAAATAAAATAATTTTAGGACTTTCCATATAGTCATGTTGTTTGCAAATATAGTTATATGTCTTCCTTTCTAATATGTATTCCTTTTACTTTTTATTTTTTTCCTTGCCTTATTGCACTGGCTATAGCCTGTAGCACAACAATAAACAAAAGTGTTGAGAGAAAATATCTTTGTTTTCCTACTCTTCTTAGAGGAAAAGCATTAAGTCTTTTACCACTAAGTATGATTAGCTACTAAAAGTTGGTTTTTATTTATTGTTAATTTTGTAAAATGTCTTTTCTGTGTCTATTGAAATGATTCCATGCTTTTTTAAATCTGTTGATATGATAAATTACTTTTACTTATTTCTACCAACATTGTTCTGAGATTAAACCCACTTGGTCTTAAGACATTTCTTTACATATTGCTTGACTCCATTAACTAAATATTGGTACGGATATTTACATCTTGGTTTTTGAGAAATATTGGTCTATAGATTTTTTTCTTATAGTGTAGTTTTTAAAATTTTAATAAGAGGGTAACAAGAGAGAATTTTGACAAAATATTCTTCATTATAGCCTTGGGATAGTAAGAGTCTCTCCCTTTTTAGTTAAAATTCAACATGAAAAATATTATAAAGCATACAGACATACAAAAAGAATGCAATAACTTTCCAAAATACTCATTTATATAACAAAGTTTGCTTAATGTTTTATAGAAATTTAATCTGAAATAAAAATGTAAAAGTTAAGGCTCATGAAATTTGCAGAATGTATGTCCTACATAGGAGGACTTGGGCCACATGTTTTGTTTTACATTGCATAAGTGATCTTATGTTTACCTGAAGTCTTCTCTGCTCTCTTCATCATCCATTCACTACCCTATTGATATTGTTTGTCCTACATGCCAAAAATTAGTATGTAATATTTAATTTGAGATATTATTTATGGTATATTCTATATGAAATAGAAAAATCTAGTACAATGTATATCTTTTGATTGTGACAGCATTCAGTTAAACTTTGGCTATAGTATGTGAGATCTATAATACTAGATGAAGATTGGAAGGGAATTGAGAAAAATGAAGGGAGCTAAAGAAGTTCAATCATTGTGTTGTAGATAATATCAATTGTATTTCCTCTATTACAATTTTTACTTTGTTTCCCCAATAAGTGCATATTTGAATAAAACTGAAAAACATGTATCTTATGCTTTGCAAGTGACTTTTTTCTTAATGTAGTTCTTTCTCATGACATTATTTTTAAGCATATCAGTTTTATGTTTGTATCACCTAGTTTGTTGTAGCTATGCTAATGCCTATCACAATGCACATGTGCAGCTGATAATGCTGGTGTAAACACACCTAAACACACCTACTGTTCTGCTGGTCATCTATGTATAGCACATACCATTATGTACAGCACATAGTACTTGATAATAAATAGCTGTGCTCCAGATTTATGGAAAGCTATCAATTTAGTGGCTAAATATTCCTAATTTTTCTTCATTATTACCTGACAGGTGTTTTGACATGGGCCCATAGTATGCTCAGGTTTATGAAACAATTGGGCACTGCTATTGATTGGGTAGATAAAATAAGCTTTACTTATCACAAAAGGAAATCTGTGCTGTTAGGGTAAATGGCTAAATTATCTGAGCCAAAAATGCATCCATAAACACAAATATCCTGCTCTGTGCCCAATATACACATATACATAAACATACATATAATATATAAATATACATGTACATAGATAGATATACAATGAATTAATTATGTATGTGGTTGTTTCTGGATATTTAAGTATGCATTTGGATCCGTAGTTCTTCATCAAACCCAGTTTTACAACATACAATATACTCACAAAAGCCATTGCTTTGCAGTAGAAAGTAAATATCTCCTTTATCCTCAACTCCCCAGAGTAGCTATAACCATGTCCAAAAATATTTCTGAATTTCACATGCTTTGTAACTAAATCCAGGATCCTTATTCAGTTGTCTCTGGGAGTCATGAACTAATCCAGAGGTTGCACCTACAGCACATACTAAAATGTTTTATCCCAGATTTTCTAAAGATTTTTAAATTAATCTTCATTTCTCCTACTTAACTCTCCAGACTTCATGTTCTGATAGTTGTCCTACCAATAAACTGCTTGTTCATATTTCATTTTTTTCTCATTTTATTTAGGACAAAATAGAAGAGCATTTTAAATGAGCTTTGATAACCAGTTAACATGTAACATATAAAGATACCCATGAAATAAACAAAATAATAATAATATCACTTTTCAATTGAATAATACAGCTTCAGCTTATTAAAACATTGTCAGTTACATTTGGGTTTTGAAACACCTAAGCATAAAACAAGGGTCACTAATTTTGCTTTTGCTTCACCCAGGGATGCAAGTACCCAAGATTAGAAATTCCTACATCACTTAATATGAAGGATTATTTAGAAAAAAAATTAATTATTAAGTTTCAAAATGTTCTTAGAGCATTGTCAGTGAGGTAGAAAGTCTGGGTGAGGAGAAGGTGAAGTATGTAAATCTGCATAATGAAAGAGCTGTGAATAATTATGGCAGAGGTGGACTGTAAAAATATTTTCTTTATATATTTCTAACTTCCTGTGTGCCATGATTCAGGCCAGTGTTTTGAATAGGCATATATGAAAACTATTGCATGACATATGAATGTAATTAATTCATATAAAAATTGCATTCAACTTCATCTTACAAGTGCAGAAAAGACTAATCCAAGGATTCATCTAAAGTTGTGCTTATCTCAACTAAAACTCAAAAGACATTTGTATGAGATAGGATTAGCAAATAACATATTCAGTCAGTTGATTAAAATGACGTTATCAGGTTAAGAATGTGGAAAAGCAACAGCTGAATCTATTCAAGTTTAATTTAACTACAGTGGAAAGACTATTTTGCACAGTTAAGGATTTTGATTAGAGGAGTTATAAGGATAAAGTGTTTGAGAAATGCTTTTTAGAAGCAATTTTTAATTAATTAGTGAGAAGCAGTGGGGTTAACAGGAAAACAGACACATGCAATAAATCTCCTGTCTATCATGTTTTGAAGAACAAAAGTGACAAGCATCAGGGATCATGTAGATATAAGAGAAAGAAATTTGGAAATCTACACAGAAAATACATAAAATTTAAGATCTTGCCAAGGTTGCCTGGAAACCAACAGTATTAGGCCACACTGTCAGTGAAAATGTATAAGGAAAAATGTATCTGCTACAATTACCTCAAAGTAGCTTTTTTTAATCAGTCTAAGTAAAATGTAGACCCTGATATTTTTATATTTTGTCTTTAGGGCTTGTGTATATTTTAATAAATCCTGTAACTAGCCTATTCAGTCAAATGGACAATATATTAGGTAAGTTAATTACAAAAGATCTAAAATGTTTCTTCCTTGAGAATTACATTCATTAGTGCTTTTAAATAATTGAAAAGTATGTTTTCAATGTTAATGACATTTCTTTATAAAAATCTATATTTGTAAATCAGGTTGCAGAAGCCTCAAAAGGAAAGAATGAAAAAGAATGTAAGCTACTTGGCCAAATTAAGCTCCTGGTTGTTTCTGGGATGTTATTAAATTAAACTAAGGGAAGAATAAAAAATCAAAAGCAATTACATAAGCAAAGGCTTCTTATTATATGCCAGGTACTGTACTAAGCACTAATAATTCAATAAGTAATAAGTCCTATTAAGGCTAATATTCTGCAAAACTGTTACTTGATAAATTTGCTACTTAGGGACCCATATTAACATCTGCATTAGTAGAGTAGGGTCTGCAGTTCCAGTTTTAGTAATATCCATAGTGTGGCCATTGGAATACCGTCAATAACAAAAAGAAATACTGTACCATGAACGTGAACAAATCTCAGATATTATGCTAAGAAGCCAGGCTCATACTTTATGATATTATAGAAAAGACAAAACTCAATAAATTAAAATTTGATAAGTGGTAGCCAGGAGAGACAGATAACTATATAAGGAATCTGAGGGAAACATACGAAGTGATAGAAATTCTCTTGCTGGTAATTTCACAGAACTGCAGTTAAGAAGCATTACTTTTACCATATGTAAATTATGTATCAATAAAACAACACTCAGGTATACTCTCATACATTACCTAGCATATAAACTGGTATAACAAACTAGAAGGTAATTTTGGACCATCTACTAAAGTCAAAATGCATAAATCCTTTGATCCACCAAAAAATAAATTACCTGAGAATTTGTTTTACAGATACTTGCCTATCTGTGTGCATATTCCAGGTTATTTACTACAAAACTGTATGTAATTACAAATTATGAAAAATCAAATACTATACCTGGGAACAATAAAGATGAATGCTTTTCATAAAATATTGGAAGGCATCAACTGATGAATGGTATAGATAGTATGCATTTGGGGGCTATAAAAAGGTTTTAATTAGACTCATTTGTTGTTTATGCTTAGATTATAGACACACATTGAACTAATAATAGTGTTTGGCAAATGGGCTCTTTCCCATTTTACAAGATGGCATATGAAAAATCTGAGAAGTTGGACACTAAATAGAAGAAACCTGAAGCCAATAAGGCTGATACCAATGGCATAGTTAAAAAGGGTAATCCTAAAGCTAAGAAGCCCAAGAAAGGGAAGCCCAAGTGTAGCTGAAACCCTCTTCTGATTAGAGGAATTAGCATATACTCCCAATCTGCTGTTCTGTGTATTCTAACCAAGATTCTCTTATGGAAGGATTTTTTTTTACATACTCAAATATGGAAGCTGAAGTTAAACTGAAGAGTGAATACTGGTTAAAAGCAGATGCAGTGATGTACAGGAACATGAATATAATGATATTTCTTGTATAGTACAATTAAATATTCTTTCTATCATAGATTATATGTTCTCTATTTTTCCACTTCACTTCCCATATTATGTGAAGCTTGATATTTTATAAAAAGAACCCATGTGTGTTTAGGTAAATATGGCTGGGTATGTACATGTATCTCTGTTGTCTCCTAAAACTTCACTACAATGACAGTAAAGTAATTGAAAATTTTATAAATCCAGAAAGAAATTGAGAATGGCAGATATGATAACACTGGACAAGATATGTTATCAGTATTTGAAAATGGAAAGGCAGATGAAAGGGTTATCCTCATTAAGAGAAGCTAAGGCAGCAACTAAACCTAAGTGGTACAGAGGCAGATATGATGAGTAACAAGTCTATTTGCAGAATTCTGGAAGGCATAGGACTTGGTGGTAATAGTTAGTAGGAAGACTGAGGTAAAGCAGTCAGATGACTGCCCCAGGCATAAAACTTTCAAATGTTAGAGGCTATTCAGTGGAAAAAGTAAAAGAAAAAAAAACCAATAGGGAATGTGTATTCTGAGAGGATGGAAGATGTGACAAAATGGGGAGTTACCTGCATAATATATACTGAGTAATATACCTTCTTCCACTTGTGTGTCAACATATTATCCAAATACTTTCAGATAGGAAATTAGAGTTTTCTTCTCTGGATTAACTGAATATACAAAGAGAAAAGATTTATTGATAAAGAAAATATAATTCTCCCCTGATTACTCTAGAAGTATGGCTTAACAGGCCACACCTGGCCCATACCATTTTTTTTCTTTTTTTAATTAGTTATACATGACAGTAACATGCATTTTTACACATCATATATAAATGGTGTATAACTTCTCATTTTTGTGATTGTACATGACATAGTGTTACCAGTCATGTAATTATATATGAACATAGGGTAATAATGTCCAATTCATTCTACTATCCTTACTACCCCCATATCCACTCCCCACACTTCACTCCCCTCCATCTAGTCCAAAGTACTTCTGTTCTTCCCTAGCCACTCCCTTATTGTAAATTAACATCTGTATATCAGAGAAAACATTCCACCTTTGGTTCTTTGGGATTGGCTTATTTTGCTTAGCATTATATTCTCCAGCTTCATTCATTTACCAGCAAATGCCATAATTTCATCCTTCTTTAAGGCTAAGATTCCATTGTGTATATATGCCACATTTTCTTTATCCATTCATCTGTTGAAGGGTACTTAGTTTGGTTCCATAGATTAGTGATTATGAATTGAGCTGCTATCAACACTGATGTGGCTATATCAGTGTAGTATGCTGCTTTTAAGTAGTTTGAGTATAAATCGAGGAGTGGGGTAGCTGAGTCAAATGGTGGTTACATTCCAAGTTTTCTAAGGAAGTTTTCCAGAGTGGTTGCACCAATTTGCAGCCCCACCTGGTCCTGGACTTTCTTAATTGGTAGGCTTTTGCTTTTGATGGCTTCTTCAATTTCATGACTTGCATTTGGTCTGTTTAAATTTGCTATGTCCTTCTGGTTCAATTTGGGGAGGTCATATGTCTCTAGAATTTTTTTTTTAACTTCAAGAATTTCTATTTTATTGGAATGTAAATTTTTCAGACTATCTTCTGTATTTCAGTAGTTGTCTATCATTATATTCCTTTTTTCATCATAAATTTTAGTAATTTGAGTTTTCTCTTTGTCTTTATTAATATGGCTTAGGGGTTATCAATTTTATTGCTTTTTTTCAAAGAAGCAACTTTTTGTTTTGTCAATTTTTTGAATTGTTTCAATTTCATTGATTTCAGCTCTGATTTTAATTTTTTCCTGTCTTCTACTGCTTTTGGTGTTGATTTGTTCTTTTTCTAGGGCTTTGAGATGTAATATTAGATTATTTGTTGACTTTCTATTCTTTTAAAGAATTAGCTCAATGCAATGAACTTTCCTCTTAGTACTGCCTTCATGATATCCCAGAGATCTTGATATGTTGCACCACTATTCTCATTTACCTGTATGTATTTTTTATTTCATTCCTGATTTATTCTGCTATCCATTTATCATTCAATAGTGTATTATTTAGTCTCCAGATGTTAGAGTAGTTTCTATTTTTAACTTTATCATTGATTTCTAATTTTCTTCTATTATCCTTTGATAGAATGCAGGGTATTATCTCTATTTTTCTGTATTTGCTAAGAGTTGATTTGTGGCAAAAGATATAGACTATTTTGGAAAAGGATCCATGTGCTGCTGAGAAGAAAGTGTATTCGATCATTGATAGATGAAATATTCTATATATTTCTGTTAGGTCTAAATCATTGATTGTATTATTCAGTTCTATAGTTTTTTTTTTTTTTGTTGTTGTTGTTTAGTTTTTGTTTGGAGGATCTATCCAGTAGTGAGAGAGGAGGTTAAATTACCCAGTATTATTTTGTTGTGGTCTATATGATTTTTGAAGCTGAGAAGGGTTTGTTTGATGTACATAGATGCTCCATTGTTTGGGGTATAAATGTTTATGTTTGTTTTGTCTTATTGGTGTATAATTCCCTTAAGTAGTATGAAATGTCCTTTTGTTGTCCCGTCTAATTTACTTAGGCTTGATGACCAGTTTATCTGACATGAGGATAGAAACTCTTGCTTGTTTGTGTGGTCTATGTGAGTGATATGTTTTTTCCCATCCTTGCACCTTCAGTCTGTGGATGTCTTTGCCTATGATGTGAGTCTCTTGGAGACAGCATATTATTGGGTTTTGTTTTTTAATCAAATCTGAAGGTCTAGGTCTTTTAATTGATGAGATTAGGCCAGTAATGTTCAAAGACATTGTTGAAATATTATTTGAGACATGATTTGCATTTCCAGTCATTTAGTTTATTCCTTGTTTTTAATTTGAATTAGTTTCTCCTTTTATTGTAGTTCCTCCCTTTGCTGGTTTTCCTTTTTTTTTTTTTTTTTCATTTTCTCCTCATAGACTATTTTTCTGAGAACGTTCTATAGTGCAGGCTTTCTAGTCGTGAATTCTTTTAACTTTTGTTTGTCATGGAAGACTTTTATTTCATCTTCAAATCTGAAGCTTGATTTTGCTGGATATAGCATTCTAGGTTGGCATTCATTTCCTAGAGAGCTTGGTACATATAATTCCAAGACCTCCTAGCTTTGAGGGTCTGGGTTGAGAGATGAGCTGAGATCTTGATTAGTTTCCCTCTGAATATGACCTGTAATTTTTCCCTGGCAGCCTTTAAAATTCTATCCTTATTCTATTAGGCATTTTCATTATAATGTTGCTGGATGTTGGTCTGTTGTAATTTTGTACATTTGGAGTCCTGTAAGCCCCTTGTATTTGATTTTCCATTTTGCTCTTTAGGTTTGGAAAACTTTCTGATATTATTTCATTGAAAAGATTTTGCAGTCCTTTCGTTTGTATGTCCATGCCTTCATCTATCCTTAAAAATCTTAAATTTTGTCTTTTCATGTTGTGCCATACTTTTGAGAAGTTCTGTTCATAGTTTCTTAACATCTTCACTTTGTGGTCAACTTTATTTTCATCATCATATATTTTGTTTTCATTGCTTGAAGTTATATCTTCCAAGTGGTCTAGTCTGTTGGTAATGGTTTTCATTGAATATTTTATTTGGTTTATTTATTCCTTTATTTTGAGGATTTCTTTTTTATTTCTTTTCAGAATTTGTATCTCTTTATTGGAGTAATCTTTTACTTCCTGAATTTTTTCTCTGATTTCATTCCTTACATCGTCCTTTACCTCATGGATCAGTTTAACTATGTACATTCTAAACTTCTTCTCTGACATTTCTTCCACTTGGTGTCATTGGATTCTATTGTTGGTGCATCTTGGTTTGTTTGGGGCAATTTTTTTTCCTTTGTTTTTATGGTGTTTCTGTCCACCCATCTAGAAATGTGGATCTGAGGCAGTACAGTTTCTACCCTGTAGACTGATAGTGTCCCTGAAAGATTCCAGTAACTTGCTTTTAAGAGGAAGACAAATAATAACAGCAATGAATGTAAACAATATATAGCCTTAAACCAAATGGCCCCTATTATCACATCTAAAGTTTTGTTGCAATAAACAGAAATGATGTGTTCAGTTATTTCCCACAATAAAAACAGTAACTTTGCAAAAGGGTTTATAATTTTAGATGGTAGACAAGGAGAGAATAGGAGTGGTGTAGGATGTGATGTTTATGAGGAATTAAGAGAGAAGATAGATGTAAAAAAATTATAGGAAAAATGAAAGAGGAAATAATTGAGGTTGATTGTTAGCAGGAAAAAAGAGAGAAAGGATAAAGGGAAATATATAAGTGAGATAAAACATATATGTTTAGAATAAAATTCAAAAAATAAAAATAGAGGGGCTAGGGCTGTAACTTAGTGGAGGAACACCTGCCTCGTCTGTGTGAGGCACTGGGTTCGATCCTCAGAACCATATAATATTAAAAAAATAAGGATACTGTGACCATCTACAACTAAAAAAATCTAAAAAGTAAAAATAAAAATAGAAAGAGCTGGGGTTGTGGCTCAATGGTAGAGAGCTTGCCTGGCACTGGCATGTGTGAGGCACTGTGTTTGATCCTCAGCATCACATAAAAATAAATTTTAAAAAAGGTGTAAAAAATCCTAAATAGAAAAAGGTATAAATAAAAGAATGCATAACAAAACTGAGAGATACTATTCAGACATAACAGTTCTCAATAAACTGATGCATGAAAAATATTTGGATCCAAAAATGGCAAGAATGTGAGAATAAATGAAAAATAGAAGAGAAAAAAAATATCTCACTGAACAACTAAACAATTGTTTCCATTGGAGTTCAAAGTTTCTCAGCTTCCTTTCTTAGCAGTTATGTGGGGTTGTTATCTGTTCTGCATGGGAAAGATGAAGGCCAGGCATTGGGCCTGTGGGCAGCCAAGAAGCAATATGCTGGACAGGGCTAAGCAGCAGGTGGGGCAATTTGGGGCCCAGCCATGTTGGGGACCCAGCTATTCCATGGAGAGTGGATCAAGGCCAGACACCATTATCTGCAAACCAGCCCCAAAGCTGCAAGTGATAGGCTGGGTTGGGGGCCAGGGAGAGGTTGGGAGATGGGGTACTAGGGAGTCAGGAGGCCCTATTGGGTGCTGGACTGATGCCAGACTTGGTGTGTTGGATGCCAGACTGGGGAAGGAGGGAGTCAGGGATCAGGCCAGTGCCAGGACCAGATAAGTGCCAGTCCAGGGCAGCCCCAGGAACACAATAGGTGCCAGACATGCTGGCTGGAGGAACTGAAGGCAAAATGTCCTTATACCCTCTTCCAACCTTCAAACTCCTACCCAATGTAACCAGTCCTGTCAGTCCCCACAAGCTGGGGAAAGCCTGGTTCTCTCCTGCCTCTCTAACCTGTGTTCCCTCTGGCAAAATGCACCCAGTTTCTAACTTTCCACAGGTTTTCTAGTTGCAGAGAGACCCATGCAGACTTAAGTGCAAACTTATGGATTTGGGTTTCCAGTGCCCTTAGACTCTTCCAAACTGCAGTCCCCCATACTATGTTTTTGTAAATAAAGTTTTATTGGAAATCATCCATGCCCATTCATTTACATATGGTTGGTTTCAGCAGACAACAGCAGAGCTGAGTGATTGTAACAGAAGACATGTAGCCCAGAAGGTCTCAAATATTTATTCTTGGCCTTTTTTTCTGTAAAGGAAACTTTACAGAAAAACTTCTCTAGAGAAATGTCAACCAATAATTACCATGTATTTTTAGTGTCTTAAGTATAAAGAGACATACAAGGATTATGATATATTGAATATAATTATTTGACCCAGGCTTATCAATTACTACAATGTTATGGTTAAATAGGAGAAATAAGTTCTGGGTGTTCTATTGAACATTAGGTTGAATACCATTAAAAATCACGTATAATCTCAAAATAGCTGTAAAATATGGGATTTTGAATGCATTCACAATAAGTTTAAGGTGATGCATATGTATTTTATCAAATTTGATCTTATATAATGGTACACAAAAATTGAAACATTACATTATACCCCACAAATATATAAATGATTGTGGCTCAGTGGTAGAGCGCTCGCCTAGCACTGGTGAGGCCCAGTTTCAATCCTCAGCATCACATAAAAATAAAGATATTGTGCAGTGTCTATCTACACCTAAAAATAAATATTAAAAAAATTAAAGACACCCTGGTGTGGTGGTGCACACCTGTAATCCCAGCAGCTCAGGAGGCAGAGGCAAGAGAATCACGAGTTCAAAGCCAGCCTCAGCAATTTAGCTAGGCTCTAAGCAACTCAGTGAGCCTCTAATAAAACACAAAATAGGGCTAGGGATGTGACTCAGTGGTTGAGTGCCTCTGAATTCAATCCCTGGTACCCCCCCAAAAAAACACTAAAGACAAAAATACAACAGAAACTATGTAATTTAAAAAAGGAAAGCTTGTTGCACAAAACATAAAAGAATATGTAAGATACACAACATAGGAAGGAAATTAAAATAAAAATTCTATACATATACCAATCAATATGATAAAATAAGAGGCCATGTTTCCTGGGTAAAAGAAAAACTAGCTATACAAAAGAACAATAAAGAACTAGTTAGAAGTTTCATATCTGATGACTAAAAATAAAGCAATGGAACTTGTGATAGAAGCTGTGTTGTTTCTCTCCAAAGCTTCTTTTTCTTGTATGTTCTCTTTCCCTATTTAAGCTGAAAGGCAATATTTCAATAAAATAAACTTCCTTTATTATCATCCTCTTACCATTCATCCTCTATTTTTCCCTGTGTATATTCTTACTTTTCCCTGCCTGAAACTTAAATGAAGATTCTTATTTTAAGAATTTTGGCCCATAAAGATGAAAAATGCCTCTATACATGATGATATCATTGAGGCTATTTCAGTTTCTAACTCTCTAGACTCAATTTTCTTGCATCATGAGAAGGAAACAAAAAAATAAAGAAACCCAATTTTTGTGTAATCTACTTTACCCTTGGTATCTCCAATAGAATGGAAGGATGAATTCCAAAGTAATGGAAATAAGTTATAAGACCTAATCATTTCATCTCCCCAAAAGCAATATGATATATATATATATATATATATATATATATATATATATATATAGAGAGAGAGAGAGAGAGAGAGAGAGAGAGAGAGAGAAGAGGAGGATCAATGCAGATGATCCAGCATGGTTTGGCATGTGGGCCATTCAGAGAGGAAAGATTCCAGGATATCTGAATAATTAGAAGCATAGAATGATCATTTAATGAAATAGGGGATAGTACATTTGGTAAGGGCAGATTGATAAAATAGTTGGACATACAAAAATTAAAATATTGTACTTCCTATGCACACTAGCAAAAGGGAAGAAGAAAAAATTGAGAAACCTGGAAACAGGCTGCTGTGATTTGACTATAATCCCCACCCTTCCCAAAGGTCCATGTAATAGAAGCTTGGCTCTGAAAATCGCAGTTTTGAGGTAGTAGAAATATTAATGGAGGACTAGTGGGAGATAAGTAAATTACGTTTGTACCATCCTCAGAAGGTATTAATGCCTAGATAATAAGAGTAGGTTATGTTTTCTGTGAATAGATTAGTTCTTGCCAGAGTGATTATTATCAAGTGAGGATATCCAAATGCTTGATCCCTTTTATACACAAATGGTTCGCTTTCTGCTCCATTGCCATATTGTGATTCAGTCAGGGGACTGTTCAGACTTTCCAGCCACCAGAATTATAAGCTAAATAAATTTCTTTTCTTTGTATATTACCTAGCATCTGGTATTTTGTTATAACAACACAACACACTGGCTAAGATTCAGGCAATTAGGAAAAAGAAAATTCAAGGTAATGGTGAAATAAGTACCACTATGACAGAGAGCATAAACATTCAAGAGCAATAGATGAATCTGAAGATAAATCATGGCTAGCTGGGAGAAGAGAGGTCTTGAAAATAAAATATAACTGATATAGTGTTAAGAATTATTTTTGAGGAGCTGTGGCTGTGGCTAAGAGGTAGAGAGCTCACCTAGTATGTGCAAGGCCCTGGCTTCAATCCTCAGCACCATATAAAAATTAATAAATAACTAAATTAAATAAAGGTACTATGTCCAGCTACAACTTAAAAAAATAAATTGCAACACAGTGGGTGTAAAAACTATTTAAAATAAAAAGAATTATTTTGATCACTTGTGAAAAAATAGCAATAGACTTGTAAGAGATCTGTTAAGGGATTTAGGGGGAAATACTGATAGCTATTCAGAAAAACAAGCAAAAAGAATAACATGACCATTAAGACTGTCAGAAAAAAATTTTAAAAAATTACAAGAAAGAAAGTACATCACAATACTCTAATAAAGTGGAAAGCATTTTGGTTACTTTTTTCTAAGAAACTGAAAAGGAAAAACTTCCCCTAATCATCACACTATATCCTACTTATTTTTCTTATATCACCTATAGCCTTTTATCATTTATTTCCCCTACTAGAATGAAAGAGTCATGTAAAGAAGCCCTTGGGTGCTTTTTTATACTCCTATGTTCCTGAATGCTAGAATAATACTTATTACATAAAAAGTGCCAAGAAAAATATGTGTGTAAAAAATGAGAAAAGAAGGTGTTCAGAAACTTAAATGTTAATAAGATTGTACTATAAATATAAATATGATAAATCAAGAAACAGAAATTTTAAGTACCTTAGCAAAAACATGGCAAGAGATTACATGTTTCTGGGGAGAAGGACTCAATGAGAAGTGCAAAAGGAAATGAGGGTGAGAGAAAAATGAGAATACAATTTTTATATACACATTATCTAGGTAAAGGTAACAATAAATTTGGAATTTTTTAATTTAAAATTACTAGATTCTAAGGAAATATTCAGGTGTATAATTATCTAATCGAAAATCAATTAATATGGGAAGTTAATATTTTATTTCCCCTGAAAATTCAAGTAAAATAAAAGCTTTAATGAAGTACTCACAAAGAATTTTCTTTTTTATTATTTCATTTTAGACATACATAACATTGGGGTTCATTTTTACATAATTATACAAGCATGGGATATAATTTGCTCCAATTCAGCCCCCAGGATTTCCCCTTTTAATCCCTTCATCACTGCTTGTTCCCTTTCTGCTACTGTATTAATCTTCTATTTATTTATGGTTTTTTAAATTAATGCATTATGGGTATATATAAAGGTGAAATTCACTGTGATATATTCATATATGAATATATAAAAGTTTGGTCAGTTTCAAGAGAATCATCCAACTGTTTCATGCTTTAAGACTATGCCTGTTCATTTAATATTACTACACAATTTTATGGCAAAAGTAAAAATTATATATATAATTGAATTTCAGTCAAATTTATTGGGACTTTTAGTGTCAAAATTATTCCTTGAGGAAATTGGAGCATAGTTCAGTGGTAGAGTGCATGTTTTGCATGCACTGCTAAAAATAAAAATAAAATTACTCCTTGATAGAATTATTAATTATGGTTAATCTTGAATTTCGTAGTTTTTAAGATCTTTTAAATGCATTATCTAATTAGATTTTTCTCACCAAACATAGGAATATAGCACAACCTTTTATTTCACCAAATTTGGAGTACGAAACAAGCCTATTTTCAAATCCTGCCTATCTCATTTGGTTATTAAGCTTTCAGAAAATTCCACTGATGTTCTTAGTAACTATTTTATATTTGGTAACATCAAAATAATGATACAAATGCATTTGTGTTCTAAGGACTAGATGAGAGAATG
Organism: Callospermophilus lateralis; assembly: GCF_048772815.1. Taxonomy (NCBI): domain Eukaryota; kingdom Metazoa; phylum Chordata; class Mammalia; order Rodentia; family Sciuridae; genus Callospermophilus; species Callospermophilus lateralis. The sequence continues at coordinate 16,033,692 of NC_135325.1, forward strand.
TGGGAAAGAGAACATAGCAGTCATTCACAGTAAACCTGTGACACATGAGATCAAAAACTTTTTATAGATTTGGTAAGGAATATATTATATACTCTCCAAGATTGTGCTTTGTTCATAATATATACAATTTCCATGACAGAGTCTAAAGAAATTTCTAGATGTTTTTACTGTAACTAAATTATTTTTATTGATACAAAACTCTGAAATAAGCCATATTTTTGAGACTCTTTGGCTTCTGTAAGTCTAAATGCTCCCATGTGTGTCAAATTTGGGCCATATAACTACTTTATTTGGTTTGCAAGTATTATTTTTGAAAATTTGGATGGAACATATAATCTCACATTTACCACAGTTCCATGATTACCTATTATGTATATGAATTCTGATTTGACTCTTTTATACCCCCAATCACTAACTACAATGTCAGTGGTTTCTTAGGCTCATTTTATGGGACATTGAAGGAAAGGTACCTTGGCTCCCCTTACTTCTTACACCCAAAACTCCTGAAAATACTTAAAACATGGGTCATGTTTTAGTTCATTCAGGCATCTATAAAATATGCCATGGACTAAGTGGCTTATAAACAACAAAAATCATTGCTCATACTCTGGAGGCTGCAAAGATCAAAATCAATGTACCAGCAGAAATGATGTCTGATGTAGGCCTACTTCTTAGTTTGTATATGCCTGCCATCTTGTTGAATATATGTTAAAGCATATAAATGGAAAACATTAATATGTTTTTTTAAGTGCACAATTTTCCTAAGAGCCTATCCCATAATAACATCACCTTGGGGATTAGTATTCCAACATAAAATTTTGAGAGAACAAAACATTCAGATGGTGCTGATCATAATCCCAAAAGATACAATCCCATATGCTACCATCCCAAATATTGAAATCCTAAAAGGCAAATACTGAAAACTGCAATTACCATTAAAAAATGTTTGTGTATGTGTGTGTGTGTGTGTGTGTGTGTGTGTGTGTGTCTGTGTATACACATGAAGTGGAAAATCTGAATTATGAGGAAGCCATTAGTGCATTTTCAGTTGTATACACAATGGTTGCCAAATTACTCAATCATGTACAATCTTATAAGGTATGTCCTGTTATTAGTTCCATAATATAGGTGAGAAAACCTTTGCTTTCAGAGACAAAAAAAAAATACCCTTACACATAGTCATACAGTTTAAAAAAATCCCAGTAATTTGAAATCCAAGTCTGTATTTAATCACTACCCTAACCTAAAATATAATAGATTGTTTGGAAATGACTAATGTTTATATATTCTCTAAGTATATGGAAATTACTTTTGTTTATATTTTCTGTAAGTATAATTTTGATATTTTACTCACTTAAGTTCTGAAATGATTAATGATTATTCTATAAAATATATCTAGAGAAAATAATGTCCTATGCTCTTGAAGGCTTATTATCTCTCATTGGCTATACAGGATCAGGGTTATCATAATGTTGTTGAGTCTTGCCAAAAAAATCACTAGACCAGGAGCAGAACACATAGTTGCAGTATAAGAAGTAACTTGACACTTAAAATCACTACATGCAAAACAAAACATTACCCTACCTTTGCAGAGGCCTGTTTCTGGAAATTTGTTTTTGTGCCCAAATTATGGAACTGAAAATGCTTTCAACTTCCCAGGTCTTTCAAATAAAAAGGCTAAAGACAACTGAAATATTTCTTTTGAAAAAGATGAATTAAGTTTTTATTTTTAATATCAATCCAGAAAAGATACACTGATTATAGAGTAGAAAAGTTTACCACAAAATGTTTTTTCCGCTTTATAAAAAATATGTCCATCGAAGTTTATTTTAGTGCATTTTGTCACACACACACACACACACACTTTAATGAGAAATTCAGGAGTCCACATTTTCATTATGACACTTCTAACCAACCATGTAAAACACATGACAGTATGATAACTGATAATTCCATTGGATAATCAAACAAGAATTCAGGCATTTATTTTGAAAAAGAATAATATAATATGGCCAGGCATAGTGGTGTGCACCTGTAAACCCAGAAACTGGGGATGCTGAGGCAAGAGTATTCCAAGTTTAAGGCCAGCCTCAGTAACTTAGACCCTCTCTAAAAGTAAAAATTTAAAAAGGGCTGGGCTATATCTCAGTGATAAAGCACCCCTGGTTTCAATCCCCAGTACAAAAAGAGAAAAATAGAAAAGAAAAAAAAATAACATGTAACTAACTATGTATTAGAAGATTCATTGCTAATTAAAATGTTTTATGAATGACATATTTACAGTTACAATTACATTCAAACTTTCACTCACAAAATTAGACAAGCTATCATTTTGTTAGGAAATTATTTACTAAACCCTTATTAAATAGTTAAGAATTTTATATGTTAAAAATAATCAAATAAGTGTTAAACTATCACCTAAATGAATTAACTCTAAGTGTATATAAATAAGCAATGAAAACAGGTTTAAGGAAGATAGCAAGAAGAAAGACAAGAAGAGAAAAAGAAAAGAAATGAAATGGGCACACAAAGGAAATACAACTTCAAATCTGCTAATAAAATAACCTTATATCAATATTTATGATTTGTATACATAATATACTTTAGATACTAAAGATTTAATGTAGTTGTTTCAAATGAATTGAAGTACAAAACACACTCAGTGCCTTACTCACATCCCTCAATCAACCCAGAGAGAACCTGCTACTTTGTTGGATGGTTCCAGCTCATGGGTAGGGCTTCGTATCGTAAGCACTTGGCTCTCTGATTGAGAGTTTTCGTAGTCACAAGAGCATGTTTGATCCATGCACCAGGAAACTAGAAATGATGGAGAGTTAATGCCTTCAGATATACAGAGATGGAGCATAAATAACCCAATATTTTAACTCATTAACGGAACAATTTTGGAACACATTCTGTACTTTGTCTTAGAGGGTGCTCAGGGAGTTTAAGCACCACTTTCTCATATAAGTATTCAGTTCACTAACACATCCCTTACTGGATTTTCTCCTTTCGTCTCTTCTCTATTTCTTCTCTGCATGTCCTAGGATGACATCCCAAATTATTTCCACCTACATCCTTGTCTTAGGATCTGCTTTTGTGGCATCTAAGATACATGATCTGAAGAGCAGCCTTTAATTCTTTAAAAGATTGAACTATGTAGGGAAAAAGTAATGTCTCATATGCAAGGCAAAAATCAGCAATAGCTGCTAAAACTACTTTGTGAAATTTTGATGAGTAGAAAGATATTTATGAGTAATAAGAGAGTCTCACATTATCTCCCACAATAAACTTATCAATTGAAAAATGGAAATAGTTACTTTACAGGAAAAACATGGTAAATACCTTCTTAACATTGGAATGCAAAATAATTGTTTCCCCAAGGATGTCCCCATCCCAATCTCCAGAATTTGTAACTGACATTTAAATGGCAAAAGTGACTTTGTAGATGTGATTAAGGTTAAATACCTCAATATGAGATTTTCTCAATTATATAGGTAGCTCCAATATAATCACAGGAATCCTTAATAGTGCATAGATTTTCCTAGTTGTGGTCCAAAAGAGATGTGACTAGAGAAAAAATGGTAAAAATGCACAATTTGCTGGCTCTGAATAAGAAGGAAGAAGCCATCAGGCAAGGAAAATGGATAACCTTTAGAAGCTAGAAAAAGGAAGGAAGCATTCTTCCCTAGAACCCTGAAAAGGAAAATTGCATAATCACTTTAAATATAGCCTAGTAAAATTCAATAGATCTAGAAGGGCATAGTGGTGCACTCCTATAATTCCAGTGGCTTGGGATCCTGAGGCAGGAGGATCGCAAATTCAAAGCCAGCCTCAGCAATTTACAATTTACAAGTTACTGAGATTTTCAGTAACTTGGCGAGAATAAAATATATAAAGGGCTAGGGATGTGGCTCAATGGTTAAGCATCCCTGGGTTCAATCCGTGGTACCTTCCACCAAGAAGAAGAAGAAGGAGAAGGAGAAGGAGAAAAGAAAAAGAAAAAGAAATTCAGTGAGATCTGTTTCTGACTTCTGACCTACAGAGATGTCATATAAATGTGTTCTGCTCCTTTAAGCTACCATATATTTGATAATTTCTTACAGCAGCAGTAGGAAACCAGTAAATTAAGTGACCAAAGTAAATAAAAGTAGTTACAGGGAAAATCATAATAGATAATGGAGTACTGAGGAAAATGTTCCAGACTAAAGGAAATAAAGAGACTCTATAAATTTGTGCAAAACACAATCCAGAGAGTTCTTTTTCTATAAAGGACATTATTGGAATAATTGATGAAATTTGAAAAATGTCTTTATATAAACAAAAATAGTATATCAATTATATCACATGATTTGCTACACTAACATGATGTACTTAAAAGAATAATATCATAATATCTTAATCTGTTTATAGTATTATAACAAAATAAAATAGACTGGGTAGGCAAAACAACAGAAACTTATTCTCCCTGGCTCTGGAGGCTGGGAACTCCAAGATCAAGACACTAACAATCTACTACCTGTTTTACAGATTGCTGCTTTTTTCATTGTATCCTCACATGGCAGGGAACAGAAAGAGAAATCTCTTGTACAAGGCCACAAATTCCATTCATGAGCTCCACTCTCATAACCTAATTATGTTACCAAAGTACCCACTGCCCAACATTATCACACTGAGATTCAGTTCACAAAATATGAATGCTGCAGGGGAGTGGGGGAAACAAACATTCAGTACATAACACACACCTATGGTATTCTTGCTGTAAAATGCATAATCTGAATGTAATCACAAATAAAACATCATGACAAATTGAAGTTAAGGAACTTTCTGTAAAACAGCTGACCAATTTTTATCAAAAAGTCAGTATCATAATAGATATGGGAGTACTGAGGAAAAGTTCCAGACTAAAGGAAATAAAGAGACTTTATAAATTTATGCATAACACAATCCAGAGGGTTCTTTTTCTATAAAAGGACATTATTGGAATAATTGGTGAGATTTGAAGAAGGTCTTCAGATAAACAAATAATATTATATCAATAGTAATTTACTTTGTATGATTATACTATAATTATGACTGTCCTTTACTCATAAATCCTTCAGTATTTTGGAGGCTTAATGAATAAATATCATCTCCAAAAGTATAGTTTTGCAACCATATCAATGTTTACAGCAGTGCAACTCACAATAGCCAAATTATGGAACCAGCTCAAGTGTCCTTCAATAGATTAATGGAATAACAAAATGTGATAGATACACACAATGGAGTTTTACTCATCCACAAAGAAGGAAATTATGGCATTTGCTAGTAAGTAGATGGAACTGGAAAGCATCATGCTAAGTGAAATAAGCCAGACTCAGAAAATCAGGGTCAAAAGTTTTCTCATATGTGGAAGCTAGAGCAAAATAAGGGGGAAAAAAGGTGGAGTGGAATACCATAAGGATGGAGGGAAAAGCTATATTCCGATATAGCTCAGTTGCTAGAGTGCTTGTTTTGCATACACAAGACCATGGGTACAATCCCCAGCACTACAAAAGAAAAAAAAAAAGGATAAAGGGAAGACTGGGAAGGAGGAGGGATGGGAAAAGACAAGGAATGCAGAATGGATTTGACAAAATTATGCTATGTGGGACTGGGGTTGTGGCTTAGTGGTAGAGTGCTTGCCTAGCACATATGAGGCACTGGGTTTCATCCTGAGCACCACATAAAAAAAATAAAGTTTAAAAAATTATGCTTGGGCTGGGATGTGGCTCAAGCGGTAGCATGCTTGCCTGGCATGCACGGGGCGCTAGGTTCGATCCACAGCACCACATAAAAAAATGTGTTCACCGAAAACTAAAAAATAAATATTAAAACATTCTCTCTCTAAAAAAAATTATGCTATGTGCATGTGTAAATATACCACAGTGAATTCCACCTTTGTGTGTGTGTGTGTGTGTGTGTGTGTGTGTGTGTAGCACCAATTTAAAATAAAAATATAGTATGAAGATCAGTAGAATAGAGGAGGAGGAGTAAGGAGAGGGAGAAGTACAGGGAAAGAGGAGGCACTAGGGACTGAAATGGAGGAAATTAAATTTAATACATGTATGATTATGTCAAATTGAACCCAACTATGATGTATAACTACAATGCACAAGTAAATCATAAAAAAGAAATATGTCCATAATAAATCCCACTAATATGTATAATTATAATACACAAATAAAAAAACAAATAGCTTGCTTCAACTTGTTCCCAAGCAGTTCAGGAAAAAAATATGAATGCAGAGAGAATAAGAGCACATTAATATTTGGAGAATCTGAGTGAAAAGTATACAAAAAGGCTGAGAGAATTATAAGAAACAAGCCAAAAAATATCTCAGACATTTTTATGGAGCCCTGGCATATCATTCTTCAAATCTACTCTACCTACTTGCTTTATGTTTTGTGAGATAGTAAATTTGTTTGTTGTCTTCCTTTACTTGCATTTGATGGAATGTTTTTATTACTTGCAACTGAGGAAATTTACTCTTCTTCCTAGATTTATCCTGTCATACTTCCTTGACTTTGCTCATCTTCTTCCCCTTTTATAGCTAAAAATACCAATGTGGCTTGGCCAGCTAGACAGGGTTACAGAGGGGAAAAAATGATTCTTTTAATACTCCAGTTCCCTGTTGTGTAAACAGTGTATATTAATATATTATGACATTGAAAAATGTTCTTCACTTACTATGGATACCACCTACTCCCTTTCCTATCTTTAACCTGTCCTCTCTACTCTCCATAATAACGTGCACAGTTCACTTTCAATATTATGTTCATTCCTCTGTTATTTTAGTGTGTGTAACACTGTAAGATATTTGCAATGTTTCATCATTCCCCTAGCAAATCTTGAAAAATGAGAAACTCCTTTGAGTAAGAGCATATAAAGCTTTAATGCTTTTTAAATTTTTATTTTATTTTGATTTCTTGGCTGACATTATCTTATTGGATTTTATTATAGATATTGGTCTTATTCAGTGGTGACACATACTTTGGTGTAGAAACTTTTCATTTCAAAAATCCTAGTTAGCAATATAAACCATAAATTTAATTAAAGGATTACCAAAATTTGCATACTTCCTATGTGTCAATGATTCCTTAAGCTTTTCTTATGAATGTATACAATGTTTAAAGATTTTCAAAAAAAGAATTTTGGTTTTGAGAGAGACCTTTTTTTTTCTAAATTTTCCAACATCTTATAATTTTTTAAATCTGGCAACGAAGGCATAAATATGTTGTTTATCAGACAGACATTAGTGGCATGACAGATGATTGTACAGTTTTAAAATTATATTACCTATCTACTATTAACACCTTGTAAGTAAACAAAAGAAAGTATGTTTTCATTCTAAATATTCAAAAACACTGAAAATTAAAGTCAAGTTATTTATAAATGAAAGAATGCATTGATAATTTGAACCTGACTAATTAGATGACAACTCTGATAAAAAGTAGTCTTCAAACTATTTTCTCTTTTTGAAACTTGATTTGTACAAGGTAATAATTGGCCTAATTTTTCTCTTCTAATGTGAATTCTAATTATGAAAAGATTATACAGTGAGATCACATTAAGTACTTGAAATACTAAGCCCAAGATCCAAATGCTATTGTAAAAATTGTCTTATACCATGCCTGGACCAAAGGATGTTTACAACTTCTTACTTGATTTTTAAGTGATTGTAGGCTTTCTGATCCTCCTCTAATAATTTAAAACATCCGGAATGAGAAATGTGGAGTCAGTGTCCCTCAGTTCTTCCCAGCAAAGTGTGATCTCAGCCAGTGATTTTTAAAGTTGGTTCCCCAGACAGCAGCATCAGCATTTCTTGCAAACTGGTTAGAAATGGAAATCCTCAGTCTCCATCTCAGACCTATTGAATCAGAAACACTCCATGTAGATTCCCATCAAATCTGTGTTTTAACAAGCCCTCCAAATAATTAGGAAGTTTCAAGTTTGAGAACCCCTCATATTAGACAGCTTAATTAATGATTGTCTGCTGTCTGGTCTTTCAAATCTATTTAACTCTAAAAAGCAGTTAGAAATCTGCAGTTGGATTTAATCTTGAGGTTTTGCTGACTAGTTAGATTTTGAATATAATTTACTTGATTACAGAGCTGTCTTAGTAGTTGCCATCCCTATTCTTAATTCTTAAGTATTATTAATTCTTAAGTATTATTTAATTGCTTTTTATATAAATGCCAACAACAGCCACTCACAAACTTTCTTTATCTAACCTTTAAAATATCCATAGGTCATTGAGATTCTAAATACACAGAATATGCAGAGAATACCTTCATCTGCTTTTTTGCCCTTTTGGCTAATTATTAAATACAAGTTCACTTGCCATATTCCTAAAAGACGCAACTGAGAACTATATTGCATCACAAAAGTTATCTTTATCTTGCTTTTCACTATATTTCTCATAGCCCAACAGCACAATGTTTAGAATAATGTTACTATGTTCTGAACTTCTGGCATGCTGCCCACTTGGGCTCCAAGCAGTAAATTCTTTTTATCAGGCTTTGCATCTTGATTTCAGTCTACAATGTGCTACATCCTGAGAGTCCCATGTATTTCCATTGAATTACCAGCTTTAACATTATACAGTCATTGATTTTACTTTTCCCATAATGATTTGATCATAGTAACAATTTGCCAGTGTGAAATATACTCTCAAAGCAACAAATTAATAGAGTCATACCTATTAAATTTAGGCATGTTTACTTTTAAGAGAGTTCAAAATCATGTATAGATTCACTAGATTAATGCACCTTACTTCTTATTGTAGACTTCCTTTCCCATAAACATATTAGTTAAGTGGTAGAAAGAGTTATGTTTTTAAACTACTTCTTCATCTTCATATTATGAATAACAGAGTAGTCAAAAAGTACTGGATTTGGAATCCAATATCATTGTATATCTAATTTTATAAAGACATGTAGAGCCTTAAATCAGTTGGACATTGTGTTCATCAGTTTACAAATGAGGAAATCAAGTATAGGTCAAAGTACAATGTCACAGATAACACTTCATATACAAATGTGATGATTTTTCTCAAAATTATCTCTCAAATATATTCTAGATATCAGCCAACTTTTTAATAAAGGGATAGATGGTAAATATCATTATGGGCTTTGGAAACTCTAATGTTCCCTGTTACAGATATTCATATCTGCCATTATTGTGGGAAAATAGCATTGTAAATTGATGGACTAGACTATGCATCAATAAAACTTTATTTACAAAACCAAGTAGTACAACGGAGTATTATTTAACCACAAAGAATGATTTTATATTATTTGCCAGTATATGGATGGAACTGGAGACTATCATGCTAAGTAAAATAAGCCAGTTCCAAAAAGTCAAAGGTCAAATGTTTTCTCTGATGTGAAGAAGCTAACTCAAAATAACAGGGGGGGATTAAAAAAGAGTATAAGAAATATCACTGGAGTAGACAAAGGAAAATGAAGGAAAGGGAGTAAAGAAGGGATAGGGAAACAGTGGAATGAATCCGACCTAACATTCCTATGTACACATATGAATATACCACAGTAAATCTCACCATCATGTATATCTATAAGACACTAATTTTACAAAATATGTAAATAAATGGCAGAAAGATCAGTAGAGTGGAGGGAAGGGACTAGTAGGAGGGAGGAGGGAAGGGTAAGGGGAGTACTGGGGGACTGAATTCGAACAAGTTATATTTCATGCTTTTATGTCAAAATACATCCAATTGTCATGTATAACTAAAAAGAATCAATTAAAAATGCTTATAAACTTAAAAATTGTAGTTCATTTAATCAGAATTACAAACTGAAATGAGACTTCAGAACAAAGAAAGATTTGAATAAATTCTTTTAAAAACCACCCCCCCAAAAAAAAAAACAACACAGATGGTAAGTAGGTAAATCTTGACCCTTGGGTCAATAGTTTGCCTTTTCCTTTTTTAGTTGCCTTCCTTCTCAAACTGTAATATACAATACAGATTCTGTCTCAGTGATTCTGAGTGCAGGACCCTACTAGTCCATATGTCTACACTTGGAGTAGCAAATCTAGACTTTAGAAAGTCATGCATGTTATCAATCTTTCTCTCAATAATGTCCTTTTAAACAACAAAGTCATGTTTCAGAAAGACAAATTAACCAGTAAGTACTTTAGTCACAACACCTTTGAGATGTTTCTAAAAGTTAAAAAATATGGGAATTATTATGGTATAACTTCATAAAGGCAGTTGTTGGATGCCTTTGTAAACAAACATTGTATTACTGAGTTTTAAAAGCTGTAAAATAAATGGTTATGTTTTGCCAATAAGAAGTATACAGTTATAATATAAATAAATCGAATTGTGCTAATTTTATGGCAATGGTTACTCAAAACAGAAAAAAAATCTGGTGAAAATATAAAACTTCAGAAATAAACAAAGTTTAGAAATAAACAAAGATGATATGAAATGGAAAACTGTTAAATGATTCAAAAAGTGGTTAAAGTTATCAACAAAATAAACCACTGCAAAATTTAGCAGCTTGAAACACAACTTTTTAAAATTGACAAATAAAAAATTGTATATATTTATCATATACAACATGATGTTTTCAAATATGTTTACATTGTGGAATGAAATTAAGCTAATTAACATGTATTACCTCATGTAATTATCAATTTTTTTGTGGTAAGAACACTTAAAATCTACTCTCCCAGCAATTTTCAAGAATGCAACAAATTGTTATTAACTATAGTTTAACATGTTGTATAATACATCTCTTAAACTTATTTTTCCTAACTGAAATTTTTCTTTTAATAAGCGTCTCCCAACTACTACTCTCTCTCCTGATTACCACCATTCTACTCTATAAATTTTTGTTCAGGATTCTGCAATTTGTACCAGACTTATTAGAGATAGTTTATCTCTGTTCTACATGGCATTACCTAGAGTCACCAAGTTTATCTCTGTTCTACATGGCATTACCTAGAGTCACCAAGCATCTGGAAGTTTGGTCAGAATTTGTGTGTTCAAGATAACCTCTTATCTTATCATTTAGTGGTTTTGCATAAGCTTTATTTCCACATGGTATGGTTTTCAAGAGTGATAAGACTAATAGAATAAACTTGAATATGTAAGTGGTTCTCAATCCTTTGCTTGTGTCATACTTTCTAAATTTCCAATGGTAAAAACAAATTGCAAGACTAGGACCAGTGGGGAGAAGGAGACTACACAACTGTAGATCGCATGTTTCATTGGGGGCCACAAATTGTAATAGTCTGTCTCTGATACTATATCAAAGATGCAAACAGTTGAAATAAAATTGCTGCATGTAATGTAAGAAAATAAAACCACATATTCAAGTAAATAATATTTAAATAACATACTTAAATACATAATTAAATTTTTAATATTTCAAGTAGAAACTTGATAATTCATCTACAAGCTAATGCATTCATATTTTTGCAAACATAATATCTTCTTAGTGGAGAAATATTCACGGTTCCTTTATAGTCTTTGCTGTGTAATCAAAGGTAAGCTACTGAGTTATGTCTTTCTTTTCTAAAATAGGAGTTATATTGGCCTTGAGATGATGGTAGTAATTAGGAGAAAGCATGCACAAGAATTAATTTAGAAATTAGAAGAAGATATAGAAAAAAATTTTTGTACAGTAGAAAAATACACTGATTATTTTTTAAATTTTTGTTTCCATGTTTCACACTATGAATTATTAAAATAAGGGAAAGCCTGTGATTACCTATAGAATGGAATTAGGTGGGTATGGTAATACATGAAATAATATTTTAAAATATTATTTACATAAGCAAAGATCTACATAAAGGCAAAGTATGATTAAATAATTTTGGTAAAAGGCTTAAAACACACTGGTTTTTAGCTTTGCACAAAAATCACACTAAGCTATTTTAGGTCAGGATGGTCATACTCATCTCCTACGTAGTACATGCATCTGCCCAAAGCTTGTAGTAAATACATATTTATTTGCTCATTTTAAGTAAACATCGCAATACTGAAACTATTATAAAATCTTTTCCCTGATGCTAGAAAATAGGAATCACATCATTTTTGTGCTCTCATAAAACAAAAGCAGAGAGAGAGAGAGAGAGAGAGAAATAGAGACTATAAAAGAATGCCACAGACTAGGTAATTTATAATGAACAGATATTTATTTGGCTCAAGCTTTTAGAAGCTGAAAAGTCCAAGACTGAGTTTCTTCTCAGTGTGTCATAACACACAACATGGCAGGAGGTGTCACATGGGTGAAGAAGAAAGGAAAAGCAGCCAAATGCATCCTTTTATAAGAAATTTATTCCTGCAAAAACATATACACTCCTGAAATAATAGCATTAATCCATTTATGAGGGCAGAACACTCTTGACCAGATCACTTTTTAAAGGTTCCATTCATCAAGAGTGTTGCATTGGGGATTAGGCTTCCAACACGTGAAATATGGAGGATATATTCAAACCATAGCAGTCTATAAGAATTATTTTTTCTTACATTTACCTTCAAAGTCCTTATGTATTTCTTAATCAAATAAGCTGGAGGGTGGCTATCAAATAAACTTGTTAGGAGTCATTCAGTTAACTTATACTTCATTCAACTCTACTTGCATTATTACTGAGTTCTTAGATGACCTCTATTACTTTTGGTAATAAAAGAGGGCAAGCTTTCAATTTAAAACATAATGGAGACGACTTCTCAAGAGCAAGTAAATATGAAATAAAATATATTTGTGCTTATATATTAAATTTCACAAGTGACATGTACCATGAATAACATATATTCCATATCAAATACCTGTATTTTAGTAGTAGAGACCTTTTATATTTTTTTTCAGTTTGTTTTCAAGCATCTTTTAAATTCCTCAAGCACATTCATCCTTATACATTAACATATAGTTGATTTAATAGTATTTATTATTGATCCTTAAAATCTGTACCTGAATTCTGTGTTAAGTTTCACTAGTCATTCTTATATAAAATCAAAATAAAAACTGGAAAAAAATATGACTGGGGGAAAATTAGATCAGTGAAAGTGATCAAGAACAACAGTTGAATATTGTTCTAATCATATTAACATGATAAATATAATTTCTATTTTTATTTTTAGATTAAATTTGATTTTATTTGAAATTCAAGAAAAAGTCAACTGAAAACAAAACAAAAATCCATTCTCATCAAATAAATGGTTTCTTTCTGCAGAAGATATTATATCAAAAAGAGCCCTCTAAGTGTCAGAAATAGATCATGAAAAAAATATTAAGATCCTGGGATCATTACAATTTTTATCCCTACATCAGTTAAGACAATATTGTTCAACTCTTCACTGTTAAAGTTGAGGATCTTAGTACTCTTTCATACTTAACTGTTAATCTCTATACTAACTTTATACTGTCAATATTTGCAGTTTATATTCTGTTCAGGGACCTTAACTCCCACAATTATTCAATATTAATTTTTATTAGAAAGTGATTTTACATTTAATTTATTTCATCCATTCTTTTATAGGATCTTCATTTTATTTTTAAAAATTTTCTGGATTTCAATAATGTAGTGTGATATAAATCATTTATCCCCAAACACAAAACACTACAAAAAGGGCTTATGAGTATTCTACTTCCTTGATTCTTTTATACTGGAAATGGTTACAGTCTTCATACTGCAATGATTCCTTATCTGATAATACATTTTTCAGTTAAAGTTTCCTTCAGTGGCCATTGGTCTGGATTTTTCCTCATTAAAGTGATTTAACTTTTATGTCTGGATGACTAAAGAATTTTTTATCCTTCAATTTAAATAATTTAACCAGGATATGTCTCAATGTTTCCTGGAATATAGTTCTTTTTCCAACTTTAGATTGGTTTTTTTATTTCAGGGAATTTTTATATGTTTAAGACTTTGTTAGATTCTCTACTTCAGGTACACATATTATTTTATTTTGAATCATAGCTGTCCACCCACTGTATCTTAGTTTTTCTTTTATGATTTTATTACCTTTTAAAATATATTTTTATCTGCATTCAGTATGGTTATAACAGTCATTTCTTCATGTTAGTAATTCAGTTTTTAGTCTTTTTGATTCTGTCCCCTTTAGAATATTTATTGCAAGTTTATTTGTTCTGAATGCTATTTGATCCTCAGTGCATTATTTCTTATGATCTAAAATCTCCATTTTTAAAATCTCATTACATTAATCATCTCATTTTAAGCTCTAGTTGTATTGAATTCATGTATTATTTTATAATGCAAACCATGGGTGGGAAATTAGTTTCTCTTAGAGCTATATTTTTTTTCTCAGATTGGTAATTTCTCTTTTTCAAAACCTTCAGCTCTTCCTGCCTTACTTCATTTTCTTTCCTTCCTTTTTCATAGTTATCGTGCTGTTTCTCTTCATCTTCATGGCACTTCAGCACCTATCTTTATATCTCTTTCACCTTGATATTATGTAGATATCTTTTTAACTCCTTTCCTACAATACAAAATACATGTTTGCTTTACTTGGAGCTTAAGTTTGAGAAAGGTTATATATCCCCCTTCCCACTCCACCTCCACCCTTTACTCCCTTCTGCTTTTACAATTTGTGTTCATAGAAGAGGAAAGAAAGTACAGTTCAGGCAGTGATATCTTGTTAAAATTCCTTAAACAAAGGTCACTCTTCTGAGAGTTTGCTAAAGGACTAGTTAGTGTTTGTTTCTCCTATGTGAAGAGTAATATATACCATTTCCATAAAAGAATAAGCATATCAAAGAAAAAGGAAGCAGATTATTACTTAAAATCATAAAAATAGATTTTATTCAGTAACTAATAACATTAGGGAAAAGAGCTGAACTCCATTTCAATTTGAATGGATGTTTGAAAGAGAGAACAAGAGAGTATCAGGACAGAGTACAAACTGGATATGCTAAAGTAGATTCAGAGAAGTGGAAAATTATAAAGCATTGGCCAATTTAAATGCAACTGGAAGAAATGCTTTCAGTTTACCTTGGGTTTGTCATATATAGACTTTAAGTTCTTGAGGTAAGTTCTTTCCATTCCTAGTTTCTTCAGTATTTTTAACCTGAATGAGTGCCTGAATTTGTCAAATTCTTTTTCTGTATCTATTGAGATGGGCATGTGTTTCTTATCCTTAACTGTATTTATGTGGTAAATTACATTTAATGATCTGTCTATGTTGAAATAACTTTGCCTCCCTGGGAAGAACCCCACTTGATCAATGTTTATTATCTTATTTTTATTTTATTTTTTAGAAATATTTTTCAATTTTCAATAGATATTTATTTATGTATTTATTTATAAGCACAGCTGAGGATTGAACCTAGGGCCTCATACATGCCAGGCAAGCTCTCTATCACTGAGCCACAACTCCAGCCCCTCACTATCTTAATGTGTTTTTAAGTTGAATCTTCCAATATTTTATTAAGGATTTTTGCACCTATGTTAATCAGGGATATTAGCCTGAAGCTTTCTTTCCTTGATGTGTCTTTGTCTAGATTTTTATATTAGCTTCATGTAATGAATTTGGCAGTGTTGTCTCCCTTTCTATTTCATGGAATAATTTGAGAATAATTGGTGCTGGGAGCCATCAGCCAAGTAGGTATGACAATTTCCTTGCCAGCGTACCCCCATGTTTCTTTAGTGGAAGGACTCATGGAAATAGGACATTTTGCAGCGACATTGCATGTAAGGTGACCTTGCTCAAGGACCAGGGCGGATCCGTGTTTAGGGTGTTCCCTGTTTAGCATAATAGGAGATTAGGGCGTTCCCCGTTTAGAATAGGGCGTATCCTGCTGCCTGAGTTCCTCTTGAGTTCTTGGGGTCAGACAGTATATTTGGGAGACAGAAGCCCAGGAGGTGTGCATTTGGGCAGAGAACGTGGATTTCCCCAGAACGTGTTTGTAGATGGCCGGTGTGAGATCGGGAATAAAGAATTGCTGTTTGAATCTACAAGCTGTGTGGTGGCTCGTGATTTGTCCCCAGCCAGACTGCGGCAGATTGGCATTAGTTCTTCTTTTAAAGTTTGGTAGAACTCAGTTGAGAATCCATCTAGTCCTAGGTTTTTCTTAGCTGGAAAGTTTTAACTGCTGTTTCTATCTCATGGCTTGATATTTGTCTGTTAAGATTTTCTATATCCTCATGGTTCAACTTGTTTAGGTCATATGTGCCTAGAAATTTGTCAATATGTTTGTGTTTTCCAGTTTTTTGGAGTATAAATTTTCAAAATAGTTTCTGATGATTCCAGAGAATCACCAGAAGTATCTTTGGCAATATCTCTTTTTCATCTCTAATTTCTTTGAAGCAAGAATTTGAAGAAGACCTTAGAAAATTGAAAGACCTCCCAAGTTCTTAGATAGGCAGAATAAATATTGTCAAAATGCCCATACTACCAAAAGCATTATACAGACTCAGTACAATTCCCATCAAAATGCCCAGGACATTCTTCACAGAACTAGAAAAAGAGTCCCAAAATGTATTTGAAAAAAAAATAAAGACCCAGAAGAGTAAAAATAATCCTGAGAAAGAAGAGTGAAGCAGGAGGCATCACAATACCAGACCCCAAATTATACTACAGAGCTATAGTAACCAAAACAGTGTGATATTGGCACCAAAATAGACATGAAGGCCAATGGAACAGAAGAAGACATGGAGGCAAATATATATATAAAATCATGTGATACTCAACAAAGTTTCCAAAAACATACATTGAAGAAAAGATAGACTTTTAAACAAATGTTTTTGCTTATATGTAGAAGCTAGATTAAAATAGGGGAAAAATGTTGGGATCCCATGGAAATAGAAGGGAGATGAGGGAAGTGAGGGGGAGAAGGGAAGGACAAGAAAAGAGAGGAACAATGCATGGAAGAGTGGAAAAGAGAGTTGAGAAGTTTCCCTCTAATCAGTATTCTCAGTACTGTGACAAACTAAAATTTCCTTGGTGTATTTTATATTTTATACCTCTGACATTGTATTGTGGTACTCCTTGTGACTTTTTGTTTTCTTAAGTTTTTGTTTGTATGTTTGCTTTACTTCCTTGAATACTGGGAGAGATTATGTGATGAGGAATTCTTTTTTGTTGTTGTTATTGTTATTGGGATTGAACACAGATGTGCTTGACCACTGAGCAACATCCCCAGCCATTTTTAATATTTTATTTAGAGACAGGGTCTCACAGAGTTGCTTCCGGCCACACTAATTTGCTGATGCTGGGTTTGAACTCATAATTCTCTTGCCACAGCCTCTCAAACCACTGGTATTACAGGCATGTGCCACCATGCCCTGCTGTGATGAGATATCCTTATAAAAAATTATGCTAGGGGTACAGTTGTAGCTTTAAAATGCTTTATGGTCTACTTTTGGAAAGCAACATTCAAAAATGAAATGCAAACTAGTTAGGGAAGACAAACACTTCTCCTGGATTATCCATGTGCTACTAATTTTTACTTAAGCCTTTTAAATGATGAGTTACTCTGGTATTCAACTGTTAGAGTTAAAAATCAATGATTTAATGCTGTGAGTTGTGAAAGTGGAGGGGTTTGGGGAGAAAGCAATGAATATTAACAAAGAAAATGTCCCCATATATTAGGGAAAATATGTGATTCACATTTATCTCCTCATCTGCTTTCCTCCCAGCTTTTCTTGCTCTTAATACAGTGGGTCCCCAGTGCATTTCCACCTCAGAGACTTCACAGATATTCTTCCCTGGGTTGGGATAACTACATAGCTTATTCCTCTTAATTTTGATGCTCAGATGTTACCACTTTAGAAAGATATTTCCTCCCACCATATAAAAAATAGTGACATCTAACTACCACCAAATTTTTTTCTCAGCCACCCTTATAATCTAATGGATAATAGTCACTACATGAATGATTATTGAATAAATAAATACATATTTTGCAGCTACCCTCTATCTTTTCAACTCTAATAAATATTCTGTGAGTCAAAGAAAGACGTTTTAGATGGTTAACAATTTAAATTGGACTAGTATTTCATTATCCCATAAGTAAAATTAAATTGCTGGTATTTGCTCTTGATTCATTAACACAATCAACCTTCTCCTTTTTTGAAGAGGTACTACATGGATTTATATGGCACTTTTAAAAGTATTCTAAATTCTAGAATCTAACAATGATATGTAGTGACAGTCTACACTTAACGACAAATTTAAAGTTCACAACAAAAACCTAGTTTTAACCTTATACAAAATTTATAAACAGGAAATTAGTTTTTAGGAAACTATCCAGATAACCAAGAATGTGATAGTGAATTCTATTCAGTTGACTTTCTACATTCAATATATTTATTTTTCCTTTTGAAATCATTGATATTTTAAAGATCTTTCTAAATCTGGAAAAAATGTAGAATAAACATTTTAGGGAGAAAGAAACATATGTGACATGTATTTTTTTTCCTATTTTTCAAGTGAAAGACATGACCACTTTAATCAAGCTTAATGCACTTCTAATTCCAGCATTCCTTGAAGTAGAATGCTTTTTATCTGTCCATTTCAACTGTATTTTTCACTCAATAGTAAATTTTACATATTTTATGGATATTATAAATGCATCATTAAAAATGTCATACTAACATATTACCAAGCTAAAATGATCAGGTAATTCCTTCTAGTTTCTATGTTGAAATCGATTCTTGAAATGTAAGAAGCAAGCAAAATTTTGAAATAACAAAATGACTGTGTCTGTTTTTAGACTTACTTTTCACTGTAAAAGCCATTGTAGGAATGAATGAGGACATTTTAAGGCAATATATAGTTTCTCAGAGAAGATTTTATCTCTTAAAGGAGAAAGAATAAGGTGTAACTTTATTCATTTGTTTCAATTCTCACAAAAGTTGTGAGACCTCACCAAACAAGGACTTACAAAAAGAACATTAAATGGATAAAATATTTTGTATCCCAAAGTGATTGAGAATATAATATAGACAATGATTATTATTCCCTAATAGGACTTGTCATTCAGGAATGTAAATTCTATGCAAATATGAGTTAACTAAAACTTCAAACTACCTTTATAATATCCTCAAGAGTTTTTAGCCATTGTTTAAAGCTATGCAAACAAGTGGTCTTAAAGTAACAGTAAAAATCCATAGTTACTTAATATACATAGGCCCAAAACTATTATTTTTAATAGCATTATTGAGGTATAATTCATATACTGTAAAATTCAACCATTTATGTATGTAAATGCAATAATATTAGTAAATAATTATAGTAAATTAACAGTACTATGCAACTATCTCTATAATCTAGTAGAATATTTCCATCATTCTCCAAATTTATCTCATTCCCACTTACATTTAATACTGACTCCCTCCTACAGCCAAAGGTAACCACTGATCTGCTCTCTGTACATATTTGCCCTTTAAAATATTTTTACAAATGAAATCAGATACAGTTTATTCGAATCTACTTTTTTTTTTCAATAAAATGTGATTGAGATTCATTCATGTTGTATATATATAAACTATTATTTGTCCAGTTTAATGATGAATAGTATTGAATTTATGAGTATATACCATTTTGTTTTTCCATTCACCAGTCCATGGACATTGGGTTATTTCTATTTTTTTGTATTATGAGTAATGCTGGTATAAACATTTACTTACATGTCTTTGTGTGGGCATGTTTTCATTTCTCATTCATAGAGTCTTAGGAGTACAATTGATTGAATGTATGATGTTTATATACAATTATTTAAGACAAAACCAAACTTCTTTCTAAAAGTGGGAACCAGCAATGCATGAGAGTCCCTATATCCTTAAAAATGCTTAGGATTTTCTTCTTTTTCAATATTTATTCTAGTAGGTGTACAGTGATTTCTCATTGTAGATATAATTTTTACCTCCCTAATGACTAACAATAATAAGCACCTATTCATATCCCTGTTAGCAATTCATATTTTTTGATGAAATGTCTACATAGTTTTTGTCCATTCTTTTAATTAGGGTTGTTCTTTTATTAATGAGTTGTGAAAGTAGATATCTGAATACAAGTCCTTTATTAAATATATGACCTGCAAATATTTTCTCACAACCTGGAACTTCTTTTCATTTTCTCAATGGTATCTTTTTCAGCACCAAAGTTTTGAATTTTATGGAGTCCAGCTTATCAAATGTGTCTTTTATACATCATGCTTTTGGTGTGCTGAGAATGCTGCCAAATTAAAGACCACAGAAATTGGGCTGGGGATGTGGCTCAGGCGGTTATCGTGCTTGCCTGACATGCGTGCGGCCTGGGTTTGATCCTCAGCACCACATACAAATAGACATGTTGTGTCCGCCAAAAACTAAAAAAAATAAAAATAAAAATATTAAAAAATTCTCTCTCTCTTTAAAAAAAAGACTACAGAAATTTTCTCCTGTCTTTTCATAAAAGTTCAGTCGTTTTGTCTACTAAAATGTCAATGATTTATTGTGAAATCAATTTTAAATGTGGTGTGATGTTGACAGTCTAAATTCCCTTTTTTTCTTTTTTTCATGTGAATGTTTAATTATAAAGCACAATTTGTGGAAATGGTTACACTTTATCCAAATAGTCTTAATATCTTTGTCAAAAATGAATTGGCCAGTGGGGCTGGGTTTGTGGCTCAGCGGGAGAGTGCTCACATAGCAGGAACAAGGCCCTGGGTTCAATCCTCAGCACTACATAAAAATAAATAAATAAATAAAGGTATTGACAACTACAACTAAAAAAATAAATAAATATTTTTAAAAATGAATTGGCCCTGCTGGAGTTATAGCTCAGTGGTAGAGCACTTGTCTCACAAGTGTGAGGCATTGGATTTAATCCTAGCACTACATAAAAACAAATAAAGGCATTGAATCCATATATAACTCAAAAAAGTTAAAAAATGAATTGGTATAAATATGTGAGTTGACTTCTGGACTTTTGGTTGTATTCCAGTGGTCTATACATAGTCTTATCCTTATACTAGCATTGGGCAGTCTTGATAATTGTAACTTTGTAGTATGATTGAAACAGGAAGTTTGAGTCCTATAACTTGAATATTTTCTTCATTTTGATGCAGTTGTGGTTGGAATTTTTTTCTTAATTTCAACTTTGGATCATTTGTGGCTAGTATATGGAAACACAATTGCTATTTTTTATTTTATCGTGTGCCCTGACACCTTGGTATTCTCATCAGCATTTTTTTAAAGATTTCATTTGCTTGTCTTAGTAATACATAATAGTAGAATCTACTTTGACATGTTTATACAACATGGAATATATGTTATTCTAATTAGTATCCTAGTCTTCTGTATGTACACAATGTTGAGATTTACTGGTGTATTTATATATGTGCATAGGAAACTTATGTTAGATTCATTCTACTGTCTTTCCTATTCTACTGTCTTTCATTCACCTTTGTGTAATCCATTGAACTTCTATCCATACCCCATCTCCATTGTGGGTTAGCATCCACATATCAGAGAAAAACTTCAACCTTTGTGTTTTGGGGATTGGCTTATTTCATTTAGCATGATAGTCTCCAGATATATCCATTTACTGTCAAAAGTCATTATTTTTTTATGACTGAGTGATAGTTCATTGTGCATATAAACCATATTTTCTTCATCCATTCATCTGTTGATAGGCATCTAGGTTAGTTCCATAGCTTATTGGGAATTATGCTGCTATAAACATTGATGTGGCTGCCTCACTGTAGTATGCTGATTTTAAATCCTTTGAATATAGACCAAAGAATGGAATAACTGGATCAAATGGTACTTCCATTCCTAGTTTTTTTTTTTTTTTTTGAGCAATCTCCATACTACTTTCCAGAGTGGTTGCAACAGTTTGCAGTCCCACCAGCAATGTTTGAGTATACCCTTATCCCTACATTCTTACCAGCATTTTTTGTTACATGTATTCTTGATAATTGCCATTATGACTGGATTGAGGTAATATCAGCATAGTTTTAATTTGCATTTCTCTAATTTCTAGAGATGTTGACATTTTTTGCATGTATTTGTTGACCATTTATATTTCTTCTTTTGAGAAGTGTCTAGTTCCTTTGCCAATTTATTTATTGAAGGGGTTTTTGGCACTGTTTTTTGAGTCCTTTGTGTATCCAATAAATTATTGCCTTCTCTGAAGTGCATATGGCAAAAAATTCTCTTCCATTCTGTACACCCTCCTTTCATATTCTTGATTATTTCCTTTGCTGTGAAGAAGGACTTTAGATTAATAACATCCATGTATTGTTTTTTATTTTACTTCTTGCACTTTAGTAGTCTTGTTGAGGAAGTCAGTTCCTAAGCCAATATATGGAGTTTGGACCCTACATTTTCTTCTAGTAGGTGCAGGGTTTCTGGTCCAATTTCTAGGTCTTTGATTCACATTCACTTAGTGTTGAGTTTTGTTCAGGGTGAGAGATAGAGGTTGAATTTTATTCTACTACATATGGGTTTCCAGTTTTCCCAGAATGTTTTGTTGAAGAGGCTATATTTTTTCCAATGTATATTTTTGGTGCCTTTGTCTAGTATTACATAATTGTATTTAGCTGGATTTGACTCTGTGTCTTCTTTTCTATTCCATTGGTCTGCCTGCCTGTTTTGGTGCCAATACCATGTTGTTTTTATTACTATAGATCTCTAGTACAGTTTAAGGACACCAATTGTGATACCTCCTGCTTCAGTTTTCACACTAAGGATTGATTTGGGTATTTGGGGCTTCTTGTTTTTCCAAATTAATTTTATGACTGCTTTTTCTATTTCTATGAAGAATGTCATTGGAATTTTGATAGGAATTACATTAAACCTGTATAGTGTTTTTGATAATGTAGCCATTTTGAAAAAAAATAATTTTGCCTATCCAAGAACATGAAAGATCTTTCCATCTTATAAGGTCTTCTTCAATTTCTTTCTTTTGCGTTGTTATAGTTTGGATATGAGGTGTCCCCCAAAGGCTCACGTGTGAGACAATGCAAGAAGTGTTCAGAGGAGAAATGATTGGGTTGTGAGAGTTTTAACCCAATTAGTGAATTCATCCCCTTGTAGGGATTAACTGAGTGGTAACTGAAGTGGTAGGGTGTGGCTGGAGGAAGTGGGAAGTGAGGGTGTGGCTTTGGGGTACATATTTTGTATCTGGCAATTGGAGTCTCTCTCTCTCTCTCTCTCTCTCTCTCTCTCTCTCTATCATCATGTGAACTGCTTCCTTCCATCCCACTCTTCTGCCACAATGTTCTGCCTCATCTTAGCCTTGAGGAATGGAGCCAGCCTTCTATGGACTAAGACCTCTGAAACCTGGAGCCCTCAAATAAACTTTGCCTGCTCTACAGTTATTATGAATGGGTCCTTTTGTCACAGAAGCAATAAAGCTGACTAAAATAAATGTACTATAGGTTCCATTGTAGAGATCTTTCACTTCTTTTGTAAAACTGATACTCAAGTATTTTTTGAAGAAATTGTGAATAATATAGTTTTTTTTTGTAATTTCTCTTTCAGCTGATTCATCATTGGTATACAGGAATACAATTGATTTAGGGGTGATGATTTGTATCCTGCTACTTTGCTAAATCCATTTATGAGTTCTAGAAGTTTTCTAGTGGAATTTTTAGATCTTCTAAATATAGGATCATGTCTTCAGCAAATAGAGATAGTTCGAGCTCTTCTTTTCCAATTTGTATCCTTTTAATTTCTTTCCTTTGCCTAATTACTCTGGCTAGAGTTTCCAGGACTATGTTGAATAGAAGTGGTGAAAGATGCATCCCTGTCTTGTTCCAGGTTTTAGAGAGAATGCTTTCAGTTTTTCTCTGTTTAGAATGATGTTAGCATTGGGTTTGTTGTGTATAGCTTTTATAATGTTGAAGTACATTCCTACTATCCCTAATTTTTGTAATGTTTTAAACATAAATGGATGTTGTATTTTGTCAAATGCTTTTTCTGCATCTATTAAGATAATCACATGATTCTTGTTTTTAAGTTTATTTATGTGGCAAATTACATTTATTGATTTCTGTTTGTTGAATCAACCTTGCATCCCTGGGATGAAATCCACATGAGCATGGTGCACCATATTTTTAATGTGTGTTTTATGTGATTTGCCAGTATTTTATTAATAATTTTTGCATCTATATACATCAGGAATAGATACTGGAATTTTCACCATGTGTTTTTGTCTGGTTTTGGTGTCATGATGATAGTAGTTTTAGAGAATGAGTTTGGAAGGATTCCCTCCTTTTCTATTTAATGGAATAATTTGAGGAAGATTAGTGTTAGTGCTTCTTTAAAGGTCTGGTAAAACTTGGCTGAGAGTCCATGCAGTCCTGGGCTTTTCTTTGGTGGTAGGCTTTGATGGCATCCTCAATTTCATGACTTGGAGTTGATCTGTTTAAATTTTTTATGTCCTCCTGGTTCAATTTGGTGAGGTCATATGTCTGTAGAAAGTTGTCAATGTCTTCAAGATTTTGTAATTATTGGAGTATCAATTTTCAAACTAGTTTCTGATGATCCCCTGGGTTTTGGTACTGTCCATAGTGATATTTCCTTTTTCATCATGAATTTTTATAATTTGAATTTTTCCCTCTTCCTTTTGTTTAGCTAGATTAAGGGTTTATAAGTTTTGTGTATTTTTTCAAAGAACTAACTTTTTTGTTTCATTGATTTGTTGAATTGTTTTTTTTAAATTTCTGATTTATTTAAAAATCTGGCATATATGTGTCATTGATTTTGACTCTGATTTTAATTATTTCTGTCTTCTATTGATTATAGCATTGACTTGTTCTTCTTTTGCTAGGGCCTCAAGATGTAACTTTACATTATTTATTTGGTGTTTTTGTATTCCTTTAATGAATTAGCTCAATACTATGAACATTTCTCTAAGAAATGCCTTCATAGTGTCCCAGCAATTTTGATATGTTGTATAACTATTCTCATTTACCTCTAAGTATTTTTAGTTTTCACCCCTAATTTCTTGTGCTATCCATTCATCATTCAACAGTGTATTATGTAGTATCCAGGTGTTAGAGTAGCTTCTATTTTTTATCATGCCATTGATTTATAATTTCATTAGATTATGATCTGATAGAATACTAGGTATCATCTGTATTTTTTATTTGTTAAGAGTTTCTTTGGGGTCTAAGATTTGTTCTAATTTAGAAAATGATCCATGTGCTACTAAGAAAAATTGTGTTCAGTCATTGATAGATGAAACATTCCATAGATGTCTGTTAAGTCTATAACTACCTTAAGTTATTAAGTGTATTTTTTAGTTCTATAGCTTCTCTATTTATTTTTTGTTTGGAAGATCTATTCAGTAATGTAAGAGGCAATACTACTTCCCCAGTAGTATTGAGGCTGGCACGAGGTTTTCTCAGTTTCCCTGAACCAAACTTATGAGTGAATTGGAAAAAGACAAACAAACACAAAATTAGAGAAAAGCAGGGCCCAGTAGTTTAGCTGACCTCTCATGGAGGAGGACTGACAATGAGCAGGTTCCACACATTTATTATATATGTTTTCACATCAAAGGGATTCAATGTGAGAAAATTACTTTAAAACAGAACCAAGATAAAAAAATTGAACACCCAATTAAGTAATCAGCTTGCATCCACAATTCTCCACTCCTGGGTGGCTGGCACCTGAATCTTGGCTCATGAACTGATAAACCCCTTGTCAACCATGGAATTTCCCTTTGAACAGGGTGTCATCATAAAAATGGACAGTATTCTTGGCACTTTTGCACTGAGAGATTCCCAAGGGAGGTGTCAGCCTCTATCTCTGGGAATTTCAAAGACCCATAACTTATTCATCACTCAAGACACAGTAGGGGCTAAGGTGTGACTCAGTGGTAGAGCTCTTGCCTAGCAGGTATGAGGCACTGGTTTTATACTCAGCACCACATAAAAAAATAAATAAAATAAAGTTTTTAAAAAGTCACCAGTATTATTGTGTTGTGGTCTATTTGATTCTTGATATTGAGAAGGTTTGTTTGATGTACATAGATGCTCCATTATTTTGGTCATAAATATGTATGATTATTATTTGTTGTTATATAATTCACTTAAGCAACATTAAATGACCTTCTTTGTCTCTTCTAATTGACTTGAAGTCAATTTTAAAGGACTTCAAGCACTATAAGGATATAAATCCCTGCTTGTTTATGTGATTCATGTGTATGACATGTTTTTCCCATTCGTTCACCTTCAGTCTGTGGATGTCTTTGCCTATGAGGTGAGTCTTGGAGACCATATATTGTTAGGTTTTGTTTTTAATCCAATCTGCCAGCCTATATCTTTTGACATGTAGGCCATTCAATGTTATTATTGAGAGGTGATTTTTATTCCCTGTCATTTGGATTTGTTTCTAGTTTTTAATTTGAATTAGTTTTTTCTTTGATTAACTATTCTAATGTAGTTCTACTCTTTGCTGGTTTTCAATTTTATTTTTCATTGATTCTTCATGAAATATTGTATTGAGTATATTTTGTAGTGAAGGTTTTATATTTGTGAATTCTTTTAACTTTTGTTTATCACAGAAGGTTTTTATTTCATCTTCAAATCTAAAGTTTAATTTTGTCAGGTGTAGTATTATTGGTTGGCATCCATTGTCTTTTAGGTCTTGGTGTATATTTTTCCAAGATCTCCTAGCTTTTAGGGTCTGGGATTAGAAATAAGCTAAAATCCAGATTGGTTTCCCCTTAAATGAGACCTGTCATTTTTCTCTGGCACTCTTTAAAATTCTATCCTTATTCTGTATGTTAGAAATTTTTATAATAATGTGTGTTGTTGTGGGTCTGTTCTAATTTTGTATGTTTAGAGTCCTGTTTCTTCCTGTATATCATTTTGCATTTTATTCTTAAGATTGGGGAAACTTTCTGATAACATTTCATTGGAAAGATTGTACTTCATTTAGTTTATATTTCAAAACCTTCATCTATCCCAACAAATCTTAAGTTGGGCCTTTTCCATGTTATCCCATATTTCTTGAAAGTTCTCTTCATAATCTCTTAATATCTTTTCTCAATGATCAACTTTATTTAAAAGATTATATATTTTGTATTAATTGCCTGAAATTGTATCTTCCAAATGATCTATTGATGTTGCTTTTCATTGAATTTTTAATTTGGTTTATTGATTTCTTCATTTCAAGGATTCATATTTTTTTCATTTTCAGAATCTCTATCTCTTTATTGAAGTGATGTTCCACTTCCTGTATATTCTCTCTGATTTTACTCTTCATCTTTTACTTAATGGATCATTTTGACTATGAACTTTTAAAATTTCTTCTCTATTTCCTCCACTGTGGAGTCAAAGGATTCTGTTATTGAGGTATTTTGGGTTGTTTGGGATGGTTTGCTTCCTTTATTTTCATATTGTTTGCATGTCTACCCATTTATCAATATGAATCTGAGTCAGCAGAGCTTCTACCCTATGAACTTATAGTGTCCCTGAAGGTTTCTAGTACCTCACAGCTTAGGGGAATACAAATAATAACAACATCCAATGCAAACAATACACAGCATTAAGCTATATACTTAGTTTCTATTATGACATCTACACTACTAATGGGTTCAACAAACAAATAATATGATAAACAATTGCCAATAGTAAAACAGTAAGTTTTCAAAAAGGGTTTGTTATTTCAAAAGGTGAACAGAGTGAATTCAGAAGAGATGTAGGATGTGATGGATATGAAGGAGGAGAAGAGAATGTAGAAATAAAAATATTAAAGGAAGAGTGAAAGAGAGAATAGAATTTGGCAGTCAGCAAAAGAAAAGAGAGAAAAAGAATCAAGAGAAATAGTAACATGAAAAACAATACAACACCAAAAGCCAAAATACACTAATCAAAAATCCTAGCCCTCAAAAGACAGGGTCATGGAAAATAGCTATTTTCAAAAGTTAGAAATGAGGAAAGAGAGACAAATATGTATATGTAAAAATGTCCAAAAGCTGTTCAGCACACAACTGATGAAATAGGAGACAGATAAAGGAGAGAAGCCTGGGGTTGTGGCTCAGTGATAGAGTGCTTGCCTAGCACATATGAGGCACCAGGTTTGATCCTGAGTACCACATTAAAATAAATAAATTAAAGTAAACAAATGTTAAAAAAGAGAGGGGAGGAAGAAAAAAATCTTCTAAAATAAAATTAGAAAAAATTCTTGATGAGAAATTAAGGAATTATTTTCATTACATTAGTCAAAACTTGTCAATGAGAGTATGTGTTTATTGTCTGTTCTCAAATGTGTTTCCATTTTTTCTTGAGATATGCACTGGGCACAAGAGTTGTAGCCATAGGCTGTCAAGGCCTTCCTTTTTTGTGTTCTTTGTGCATTTCCAGTTGAAGTTCAAAAATTCTTGGCTTCTTTCTTGGCAGTATGAGGTGGGGCAGGTTGGAGAGTGTTTTCTCCTCCAGTTTCAGGTTGGGGTTGCTGTAGAGTTCTGTGAGAGGAGTTCCTGTAAGTGGAGCTCCTGAGGGTGAGGTTTAGGTCAAGTTAGTTAACCCCTCTTTTCACCCACCTTAGTGTTAGCAAGAAACTGTTTATCTGCTTTTCTGTTCTCATGCCCAGGTATTTCATTGAATGGCAATTGATCTGAAGATTTTGAATCAGCACACCTCCAGATCCTGGCAGCTGCTGATACACACTGGGAATCTGTATCCCAGGGTTCTTCTCTGGGTTCCCTAATCATGTGGCAGAGGTGTCAATACTTCACTCCCTCTGCCACCATCAGATCCTATCCTTCCCAGCCTCTGGGCTCAGTCCCAGAGCACACAGTCACTCCCACCCACCAGATTGAACTTTTGGCCTGCCCAGCTGATTCAGAGGGTGAGAGGGACCCAGGACCTCCTGGGTCTCAATGACACATATCCCCCTGGGTAAAACACTCTTGGAATGTAAATTTCTCCTATGTCTGGTCTGGTTTTCAGGCCCAGCTCCGATTATATACATATGGGCACGTGGGATTTATCCCACAACTGTGATTTTGAAGCATGATGAGAATATGGCTTCTGCCTTGGCTCTCAGCAGAAAACTGGGAGATGCAGGGCATATTTCCCACATAAGAATATAGTGTAGCTCACCTTCTTGATCAGTTCTACATTTTCCCTTATCTCTGATTTCTCTATACCAAGACATGCTATGGTGCCCCCTGAAATGCAGGCTTTCTTAGTTCCTTTCCCCAATTTTCCCATGATGCATTATCTCCAGTGGCCACTGGCTGCCAGCAGTAGATTTTTTTCTTTTATTTTTATTATCTCTAAACTTATGAGTTCCTTCACTTTTCTGAGAGTCCAGAATTAAATGTTAGTAAAACCCCTCTTTTCACCCACCTTAGTGAGAAACTGTTTATCTGCTTTTCTGGTCTCATGCAATGGAGTAGCTTGGAAAGCAACCTCCTCTATTCCACCATCTTAATGTAGATGTCTCATCCTCATTCCAGAAGTTTTTGTTGATTTCTTTTTTTTCCCTAGAAAACAGATATAACTTTAATTCTTCCTTTTTAACCTGGTAACATTACTTTTTTTTATATTGCAGTAGCTAGAATTTCTACAATAATGTGTAATAGAAGTGGTTAGAACAGACATTCTTGTCTTGTATCTGATCTAAATCTGAAGACATTCAGTCTTATGATTAGTGTGATGCCAGCTGTGGGGTTTTCATAGGTGCTCTTTATCTCCATTATTATTTGAAGCTGCAATGACACATAAAGTACATATTTTTGTCTGGATTCAATTTTCTATCCTATTCTTAAATTCACCCACCAATGCCAGTTCAGTCATTCGTCATGGCCTTTTAAAAAATGGCTAGAAGTTTCATGAAAAGGAAGAAGAATGCTGATGAAAGTCCCATGGAATAATATTATTAAAGCCAATTATTTCTTATGAATTTGGATGTATAACACTCTAACAATTTACTCTATGCAAAAATTTGGGTGACTGTAAGAATCTACTCAGACACTGGGTTTGGAAAAAAAAATATTTTGGGGGATGTAGCTCAGTAGTAGATCACTTGCTTTGACTGTATGAAGGCTGTAATTAATTACAGGTTACCCCTGTGTTTCTTAAAGAATGCATACATTCCCACGCTAGCTTGCTTTTTTTTTTCTGCTCTGTGTAGTCTTGTCTTATGTCTAGCCAACAGGATAAAAGCAAAAGTTACTGTGCAGGGGTTCAAGGAAACTATTTCCTGAAAAAAACTAAGAGTCTTAGGTAGCATAAAAAAGTTTCTTCACCTTTCTTTTTTTATTTTTCTTTCTTTCTTTCTTTTTTCTATTCTTTTCTTTTTTTTCTGCCTAGAATGTGAAATGAATTCTTAAGGATCTCCATCTTTGTTGTGATGAAGAATAAACCTGCACATCTAGCTCACAGGAACTAGGGGAGAGAAATGGGAGACTTTGGAATATGAACAATATATTTTCTAGCATTTATAATATAAAAGGGAGGCCTAGTGGATAATTGAGAATGTCATCAGTGTAGAAAATATTTTTAAAGACCATAATCTTTGGCGGGGGAAACATAGTTCTAACTTAATGATTTGAGGAAAGGATATCAGTTATATAGTACATATGGCTTTAAATATTATAGTTATGAGGATTTCTGCTAATGGTTGTGAAAAAAATAGCTTTTATCAGAATAATCCTTATATAAATACAAACTACATAGTCTAAAGAACATACAGACATTAATTTTACTATTTTATATTTATCGTTTTAGCTGCAGTTGGATATAATGCCTTTTATTTTATTTATTTATTTTTATGTGGCACTGTGAATCAAACTCAGGGCCTTGCACATGCAAGACGAGCACTCTGCCACTGTGCTACAACCCCAGCCCCAGACAATAATTTTATGAAAGCATCATAAGACTACCAAGACACATGAATCAATATGAACCAAGGTCCAGGAAAAAAAGGGATATGAAATGAGACTGGACATGAATTTGCTGACATTTTTCCTCTAGAGGCCTTTGCTTGTCCCCATTGGAGGGCCCATAAAAAGCAGTAGCCTATACCTTGCAATAGTCTTGCTAAAATGAAAAAGTGAACATTGGTGGTTTTTTTTTTTTGTAATTTTATTTTTTTAATTTGTTTTACTTAGTTTCACATGACAGTACAGTGATCTTGACATATCATACATTTGAATCAGATGGGATATAATTTCTAATTTTTCTGAGTATACAGATTGCAGAATCACATTGGTCA
This sequence comes from Callospermophilus lateralis, assembly GCF_048772815.1. Classification (NCBI taxonomy): domain Eukaryota; kingdom Metazoa; phylum Chordata; class Mammalia; order Rodentia; family Sciuridae; genus Callospermophilus; species Callospermophilus lateralis. The sequence goes on from NC_135325.1 coordinate 16,064,868, forward strand.
TGCATTCACATATATACACACAGTAATAATAATGTCTATTTCATTCTACTATCCTTCCTATCTCCCCAACCACTTGCCTCCCCTCCCTCCACTTCTCTCTACTTAATCTAGAGTAACGCTAGTCTTTTTTTTCCCCTCACATCTTCATACATGTATTTTGTATAACAATGAGAGTCTCCTTCCACCATCCATGCAATTCCTCTTCTCCCTCCCTTTCCTTCTCACCCCTCTTCCCTATGTAGAGGTAATCTTCTTCCCATGCTCTTCCTCCCTACCCCATTTTGAGTCACTCCCCTTATATCAGAGAAAACATTAGACATTTGTTTTTTTGTGATCGGCTAACTTCACTTAGCATAATCTGCTCTAATGCCACCTATTTCCCTGCAAATGCCATGATCTTATTATTTTTTAGTGCTGAGTAATATTCCATCGTGTATATATGCCACATTTTTTTTATCCATTCATCCATTGAAGGACATCTAGGTTGGCTCCACAGTCTAGCTATTGTGAATTGTGCTGCTATAAACATTGATGTGGCTGTGTCTCTGTAGTATGCTGTTTTTAGGTCCTTTGGGTATAGTCTGAGAAGAGGAATAGCTGGGTCAAATAGTGGTTCCATTCCCAGCTTTCAAAGGAATCTCCATACTGCTTTCCAAATTGGCTGCACTAATTTGCAGTCCCACCAGCAGTGTATGAGTGTATCTTTTTCCCCTGCATCCTCGCCAGCACTTGTTGTTGTTTGACTTCATAATGGCTGCCATTCTTACTAGAATGAGATGATATCTTAGAGTAATTTTTATTTGCATTTGTCTGATTGCTAGAGATGGTGAGCATTTTTCATATATTCGTATATCTACTTGAGGAAAAAATACATACATATGTGTATATACATACATATACAGAATATCAGGTAGCTTTGAGAGTTTGATTCAGCATTGATAGCACTGATGAGGAGTATAATGATTTACTGCTGTGAGAATTCCAAAAGTCCTATCAAGTTTGTTTTGTAATGATATCCATCTGAAATTCATTGTTTTTGTTTAATTAGATGCACCTTCTTAGTAAAGGTTAATTTAGGAAAGTCTAGGAAACAAACATTTTTCAACCAAATTGTGGAGATTCTCTACTGTACCAAGTACCTGTTCAGGGAATACAAAAAAAGTTATGGATGCTGCCAACAGTCACAATCTATTGAAATTTTGTGAGTTCCTCATAATTGATATTGAGGTCACACTGCACTAGGAAACTTTTCAAGAATGTTTTAAAGTATAAAAAATCATTCATGTTTGGAAATCTTTTGGGTTTCATGAACATTGTGTCACATTGTTTTTTGAACAGAGTTATTCAAGGGCTTTCAGACTTTGAGTTGGTGTAAGATTTTAGTGTATTTTGTTACATGAATTGCAAAGGAATACTTGATTCTTACTTTTCTCTATCAATCTATCATGGTAAAAGGCATTTGAAGGTGAATGACTTGCATCGTAAATAAATTCAATTGTTTGGCAGACAGTTCTTTAATTATAAATCTTTAAGTGTTTAGGAGGATTGCATTTTACTTGAGTTCCTTTCACACAATGACAGATTGTGAAAATACAACTTTTGTATTCTATAATTAGGAGAAGATATTGCTAAAGAGGCCAAATGGCAAATTCTTTCTTTTAAAATGTTCAAAATGATACATGTTTATATATTGTCTTTCCCATAACATTTAATGTCATATTTATGCAGGAAAGATGGCAAAGTGTCTGGTTATTAAAAATATATATATTCTTTCTGCTATACAGAACACTTTAACAAAGTAATGTCGGATATGTTTCAAGTCAGTAACTCTAATGGCATTCTTCAATTTCTCATATTACCAAGCCCTCAGAACAAAAGTGCCACTATCAATAGGGTGCATATTTTCTCTCTAACTCATTTTGATTTCCATTGAAACCTTTTCTTCATACTTACATGGACTCTCTAAAAAGCCTTCAAGCTTTTTAAATATTGGATGTGAAGACTAAAGCCAGAAGCTATTTACTTGGGGAATGAATTATCCTAATCTCTTGAAGCCATTTCCACACTATAAAAATGTAGGGAAGAAATGAAGAATAACAATGGGAGGGACAAATGAGCAGTGACAAAACTGAAGCCTGGTTTGAAGGAGATAGTTTTAGATGTCCAAATGAGAATTTAGTGGTAAAATCCAGGAGCATTCAAAGCTAGTTATCTGGTGTGCCATTGTTAAATGGAATTGACTGGCCTTGTTAAACTGTCTTCAGAATTTATAATATCAAAGTATTCATAATTCAAACCTATATTGAGGACATATATTTCTAATTGATGAATCAAATGCATTCCTCAAATTCCTCATTATACACTAGTATACTCAGCAAGTTGATTGTTCTCAAACTTTTGATTATATTGAGTCCCCTGGTGGGCTTCTTATGCTACAGGTGGTCGATCTTATACTCCAGAGCTTCTGATTTAGTAGGACTATGGTGGGATCCAATAATTGTTATCTAACAAATTCCCATTTATATTAGTCTGCTCAGGGTTCCATATCAAATTACCACAGACTGGGTGGCTTAAACATCACAAATTTATTTCTCAAGATTGTAGAGGCTGGGAAGTCCAAGATCAAAGTGCCTGCAAGGTAGGTTTCATTCTGAGGTTTGTTGGTTATAGGTGTTTGCCATCTTCTTCTGTACTCACATGGCCTCTTCTTTGTACATGCAGAAAGAAGGATATTGCTGGTGTTTGTCATTTGTATTACAAGGATCCCAAGTCTATTAGATCATGGCCCCATATTTATTACCTCATTCATCCTTAATTACCTCTGTAAAGGCCCTATCTACAAATATAGTCACATTGGAGATTGGGGCTTCAATATATGGATTTGGCAGAACAAAATGTGGTTTGTAACACCAAGTGAAGCTTCTGACCTATTTACAGAAACCACACTTTGAGAACTAATATGTAAGGTAATATGATCAAATATACAATTGCATTAGCAAAGGATACTGCCTTCAATAAGCTTCTGCTGTTTTCAAGAGACAGATGTAAAATATATAAGTCATTTAGAGGGAAAAATAATATCATATAAGATACATGATTAAGTTTATGCATGCATCAAAATATAAAGTGTATACTGTATATGTGAGTGGAAAATCAGGACTGTTTGGCTTTTAAGGATACATCACAAAGTCAGTAAAAATATTAGCACTGCCAGCATTGATAAGATTTTGAAGTTAATGTTAAAAATATGTATAAGGAATAACCAAAACAATGATAGATAGTTGAAATAAGTGCAGTATATCTTGGTGGAATAACATAAGGCATTTTTGCCTGAAGAAAATTTTGCATTAAATGCAGGAGATAACATTTGTAAATTGGACTGTGGAAAGTAAGAATTATAGGATGTGTAAGTTCACAAGAAAAAGAAGACATGAGGAAAGTAGAAAAAACAATGAACACTGAACAAGAATGAGATGTAGATGGCTGAGGGGATTATCTAAATCTTACACAATCTCCTCTTACTCTTTCTCTGCTGTTTCAGGGTTTTTTAAAAGTACAAAATATTGGTGACCGTTGACATAAATTATGTCTTTAAAATGCAATGCATGAAAATCTGCAACTCTTGGCTTGCAAAAAGTCTTATAATCATCCTCCATATTACAAATCATATAGTGCCAAGTAGTAAAGCTCAAACTAATTATGAACAGAAATTTGTCTCTTTCCACTATGTATGCTATACATATATTCAACATCATCAAGAAATTACTTGTCTAGAATTTGGCACACACTTTGGAAATGACATAATTTAATTTGTGTAACACAGCTAAACTGCAAGAATTTCTAGTATATATAAATTCACTCATTGATGCATTATTTTCCCTTTGTTGTTCGTTCTTAGTAAAAGAATAGATATTTTTTTTTATTTTATTTTTTTTCATCTTTCATACATTTGATTCAAGTGAGTTACGAACTTCCATTTTTACCCAAATACAAATTGCAGAATCACATCAGTTACACATTCACAATGTTTACATAATGCCATATTAGTGACTGTTGTATTCTGCTGCCTTTCCTATCCCCTACTATCCCCCCTCCCCTCCCCTCCCATCTTCCCTCTCTACCTCATCTGTTGTTGTTCAGTTCTCTCCCTTCCCCCCCCTTCCCCTCACAACCTCTTATATGTGATTTCGTATAACGATGAGGGTTTCCTTCCATTTCCATGCAATTTCCCTTCTCTCTCCCTTTCCCTCCCACCACTCATCTCAGTTTAATGTTAATCTTTTCCTCATGCTCTTCCCCCATGCTCAGTTCTTAATTGCTCTCCTTAAATCAAAGAAGACATTTGGCATTTGTTTCTTAAGGATTGGCTAGCTGCACTTAGCATAATCTGCTCTAATGCCATCCATTTCCCTGCAAATTCCATGATTTTGTCATTTTTTAGTGCTGCATAATACTCCATTGTGTATAGATGCCACAATTTATTTTTATCCATTCATCTATTGAAGGGCACCTAGGTTGGTTCCACAGTCTAGCTATTGTGAATTGTGCTGCTATGATCATTGATGTGGCAGTATCCCTATAGTAGGCTCTTTCAAGGTCCTCAGGGAATAGACCAAGAAGGGCGATAGCTGGGTCAAATGGTGGTTCCATTCCCAGCTTTCCCAGGTATCTCCATACTGCTTTCCAAATTGGCCACACCAATTTGCAGTCCCACCAGCAATGTACAAGTGTACCCTTTTCCCCACATCCTCTCCAGCACTTGTTGTTGTTTGACTTCCTAATGGCTGCCAATCTTACTGGAGTGAGATGGTATCTTAGGGTGGTTTTGATTTGCATTTCTCTGACTGCTAGAGATGGTGAGCATTTTTTCATATACTTATTGATTGATTGTATGTCCTCCTCTGAGAAGTGTCTGTTCAGGTCCTTGGCCCACTTGTTGATAGGGTTGTTTGTTATCATATTGTTTAATTTTTTGAGTTCTTTGTATATTCTGGATATTAGGGCTCTATCTGAAGTGTGAGGAATAAAAATTTGTTCCCAGGATGTAGGTTCCCTGTTTACCTCTCTTATCGTTTCTCTTGCTGAGAAAAAACTTTTTAGTTTAAGTAAGTCCCATTTGTTTATTCTTGTTATTAACTCTTGGGCTATGGGCAGTCTATTAAGGAATTTGGAGCCCGACCCCACAATATGTAGATCGGAGCCAACTTTTTCTTCTATCAGGTGCAGGGTCTCTGATTTGATATCAAGCTCTTTGATCCATTTTGAGTTAACTTTTGTGCATGGCGAGAGAAAGGGATTCAGTTTCATTTTGTTGCAAATGGATTTCCAATTTTCCCAGCACCATTTGTTGAAGATGCTATCCTTCCTCCATTGCATGTTTTTAGCCCCTTTATCAAATATAAGATAGTTGTAGTTTTGTGGATTGGTTTCTGTGTCCTCTATTCTGTACCATTGATCCACCTGCCTGTTTTGGTATCAGTACCACGCTGTTTTTGTTACTATTGCTCTGTAGTATAGTTTGAAGTCTGGTATTGCTATACCTCCAGATTCACACTTCCTGCTTAGAATTGCTTTTGCTATTCTGGGTCTTTTGTTATTCCATATGAATTTCATGATTGCTTTATCTATTTCTACAAGAAATGCCGTTGGGATTTTGATTGGCATCGCATTAAACCTGTAGAGAACTTTGGGTAATATCACCATTTTGATGATGTTAGTTCTGCCTATCCATGAACAGGGTACATTTTTCCATCTTCTAAGATCTTCTTCTATCTCTCTCTTTAGGGTTCTGTAGTTTTCATTGTATAAATCTTTCACCTCTTTTGTTAGGTTGATTCCCAAGTATTTTATTTCTTTTGAGGATATTCAGAAGTTTTGTTGCTGATATACAGGAATGCCTTTGATTTATGCATGTTGATTTTATATCCTGCCACTTTGCTGAATTCATTTATTAACTCTAGCAGTTTCTTTGTAGACCCTTTTGGGTCTGTTAAATATATTATCATGTCATCCGCAAATAGCGATAATTTAAGTTCTTCTTTTCCTATTTTTATGCCTTTAATTTCTTTTGTCTGTCTAATTGCTCTGGCTAGTATTTCAAGAACTAAATTGAATTGAAGTGGTGATAGAGGGCATCCCTGTCTAGTTCCAGATTTTAGAGGGAATACCTTCAGTTTTTCTTCATTTAAAATGATGCTAGCCTGAGGCTTAGCATATATAGCTTTTACAATGTTGAGGTAAGTTCCTTTATCCCTAGTTTTTCTAGTGTTTTGAACATAAAGGGATGCTGTACTTTGTCAAATGCTTTTTCTGCATCTATCGAGATGATCATATGGTTCTTGTCTTTAAGTCTATTGATGTGGTGGATTACATTTATTGATTTCCGTATATTGAACCAGCCTTGCATCCCAGGGATGAATCCTACTTGATCATGATGCACAATTTTTTTGATATGCTTTTGTATTCAATTCGCCAGGATTTTATTGAAAATTTTTGCATCCAAGTTCATCAGAGATATTGGTCTGTAGTTTTCTTCCTTTGAAGTGTCTTTGTCTGGTTTCGGGATCAGGGTGATGTTGGCCTCATAGAATGAATTTGGAAGAGCTCCTTCTTTTTCTATTTCTTGAAATAGCTTGAAAAATATTGGTATTAATTCTTCTTTGAAGGTTTTGTAAAACTCTGCTGTATACCCATCCGGTCCAGGGCTTTTCTTGGTTGGTAGTCTTTTGATGGCCTCTTCTATTTCTTCCTTTGTTATTGGTCTGTTTAAATTGTGTGTGTCTTCCTGACTCAATCTGGGCAGATCATATGACTTAAGAAATTTATTGATATCTTCACTATCTTCTATTTTATTGGAATATAGGGTTTCAAAATACTTTCTAATTATCTTCTGTATTTCTGTAGTGTCTGTTGTGATATTGCCTTTTTCATCCCGTATGTTAGTAATTTGAGTTTTCTCTCTTCTTCTCTTCATTAGTATGGCTAAGGGTCTATCTTATCTATTTTTTCAAAGAACCAACTTTTAGTTTTTTCAATTTTTTCAATGTTTTTTTTTTTGTTTCAATTTTGTTGATTTCCACTCTGATTTTAATTATTTCTTGTCTTCTACTACACTTGCTGTTGTTTTGCTCTTCCTTTTCTAGGGTTTTAAGATGTAGTGTGAGTTCATTTATTTGTTGTTTTTTTCTTTTTTTGAGGAATGAACTCCAAGAAATTAATTTCCCTCTTAAAACTGCTTTCATTGTGTCCCATAGATTCTGGTATGTTGTGTCTGTATTGTCGTTTATCTCTAAGAATTTTTTGATTTCCTCCTTTATATCTTCTGTAACCCATTGATCATTCAGTAACATATTGTTCATTTTCCAGGTGATGCAGGATTTTTCCTTCCTTCTTTTATCATTGATTTCCAGTTTCATTCCATTATGGTCAGATATGGTGCATGGTATTATCTCCATACCTTTATATTTACTGAGAGTCGCCCTATGGCATAATATATGGTCTATCTTTGAGTAGGATCCATGTGCTGCTGAGAAGAATGTGTATCCACTTGATGATGGTTGATATATTCTATATATGTCGGTTAAGTCTAGGTTATTGATTGCGTTATTGAGTTTTATCGTTTCTTTGTTCAGCTTTTGTCTAGAGGATCTGTCCAATGGTGAGAGCGGTGTGTTGAAGTCACCCATAATTATTGTGTTGTGGTCTATTTGACTCTTGAACTTGAGGAGAGTTTGTTTTATGAATGTTGCAGCACCATTGTTTGGTGCATACAAATTGATAATTGTTATGTCTTGTTGGTGGATGGTTCCTTTTAACAGTATATAGTGTCCTTCTTTATCCCTTTTGATTACCTTAGGTTTGAAGTTGATTTTATTCGATATGAGTATGGCCACTCCTGCTTGCTTCCGAGGGCCATGTGAGTGGTATGATTTTTCCCAACCTTTCACCTTCAGCCTGTGTATGTCTTTTCCTATCATATGAGTCTCCTGAAGGCAACATATTGTTGGATTTGTTTTTTTTAATCCAGGTTACTAGCCTATGTCTCTTGATTGGTGAATTTAAGCCATTAACATTTAAGGTTACAATTGAAATATGGTTTGTACTTCCAGTCATGTTTATTTATTTATTTATTTTAGTTTGGCTAGTTTTCGCTCTTTGGTTATTTTTCTCCCCCTTTACTGAGATACCTCCCACTGTTAGTTTTGGGCACTATTTTTCAATTCTTCTTCTTGTAGTATTTTGCTCAAAATGCGTTGCAGTGCTGGTTTTCTGGCTGCGAATTCTTTTAGCTTTTGTTTATCGTGAAAGATTTTAATTTCATTGTCAAATCTGGAGCTTAGTTTTGCTGGATACAGTATTCTTGGTTGGAATCCATTATTTTTCAGAGTTTGAAATACATTGTTCCAGGATCTTCTCGCTTTCAATGTCTCTGATGAAAAATCAGTCATTAACCTAATTGGTTTACCCCTGAATGTAATCTGCCTCCTTTCTCTCGTAGCTTTTAATATTCTCTCCTTGTCCTGTATGTTAGCTATCTTCATAATTATGTGCCTTGAAGTTGGTCTATTATGGTTTTGGATGTTTGGGGTCCTGTAGGCTTCCAGGATTTGTCAATCCATTCCATCTTTCATCTCTGGGAAGTTTTCTAGGATTATTTCATTTAATAAGTTATCCATTCCTTTGGTCTGAACCTCTGTGCCTTCTTCTATCCCAATGACTCTCAAATTTGGTTTTTTGATGAGATCCCATATCTCTTGGATAGATTGCTCATGAGATTTAAGAATCTTTTCTGTTTTGACTATATTCTTTTCAAGTTGATAAACTTTGTCTTCATTATCTGATGTTCTGACTTCTACTTGATCTAGTCTATTTGTAATATTCTCGTTAGCACTTTTAATCTGGTTTATGGTTTCTTGCATTTCTAGGATTACTGTTTTTTTTTTTTTAAATCTTTATCTCCTGGTAAAGCTCGTTCTTTGCAGATTGAATTTGTGTGTTTAGTTTCTTTTCAAAATATACTTTCAATGCTTGGACTTGCTGTCTCATGTCTTCTCTAATATTCCGTTCCATCTGAGTTAGGTATGCCTTGATTTCTTTCCCTGTCCATGTTTCTGTTTCTTCTAGGTCCTCCTGTATATTTAAGTTGTCCTGCATTGTTTGTAATCCTGTTTTCCCTTGTTTTTTCATGTTGTTCACGTTGCTTTCCAGCTCTGTTTGACTGCTTTGTAACTGCTTTCTCCTATACATTTGTTTTGGCTTTGTATATCTCTGTTGTCTCTCCTTTGTGGTGGGAGATTATGCCTAGAAATGTTGGGCTTTGTTGTACTTTAAAGCTGATTCATTCAATTCATAAAAGGCTTCTAGGTTCTGTATGCATATAGTGATTTGTTGTTTGTTCTTAGGACTATATGTTTAGGTTAGGTGCTATGGTGGTACGATGGTTAGTATGTCTTGGCTACTTTAGAAGATTGCTCCACTAAAGTTGGATACTACCCGGCAATTGGATCAGGGTGTTCATAGTAGCTAGGTATTTAGGAGTCTTATAGACAGCCTCAAGACATTCACCTATTTGCATTTAGACAATTACACGAAATGGAAGATGTAACGCTTGTGATGAAAGTTGGCGGGTAGGGGAATGAAGGTGCTCTTAAAAAGAAAGAAGGATAGAGAGATAGATAGATTAGAGGAGAATGAAAAGAACAATAAAACTTGAAATGGGAATGAAAGAGAGAAGGAAAAGGGGAGAAAGGAACAGAGAGAGAAGAAGAAAAAAATAACAACAACAGTAACAACAACAACAACAACAACAAAATGAAGTCTTAGTTTCTTCTCTTCCAGTAGGCGGAGCTGTGCCCTCCGAGCGGAGCTTCTGCTCTCTACCTGGTGATAGCAATCCCTGTAAGGCGTCTCCTGGGAGTCTCTCAGACTTGTCAGTCCAGAACTGTTTCACTTCTCCGGCCCTTACCCCCCTTCTTCCTGTCAGCCAGCCAGCCAGGTCCTGTTCCCCAGAAGTGATTCCCCAGAGATCTAGTTACACTTGCAGCCCCACCGCGTGTCCCTTTTAAGCCCCAGTGCTGTGGTAAACTGGCGGCTAAGACCTTGGGAGTCACCGCTGGTGATGTGGGGGGCTGGGGGTCGGGGATCCCCTCTGCTTCCCTACAGACACGACCCCTGAGAGGTCAATGAAGTTTCCTGGCTGCTTGTATCAGAATGGGGAGGGAGTCACACACCTGCTAAAGTGGATTCTGCTGGGAAGGAATTCCGTCGGCCGAACTTCAATGACGTCACCTCTCTGCTATGGCGGCCCCAGGCTCCTTGCCGGTGTGTCCGAAGGGAGGGGTGGGACTGGTCCGTCTCGGTTGGCCTCAGCTCCTGGCTCGCTACTTCATGAAGGCTTGGCTAAAGACTTCTTCCTGCCAAGCTGCGTCTCGGAGGCTAGCGGGACCCAGTCACTTTGGCTGCAGGCGGACTGACCGGCAGCCGCGCCCACGGCTGCACCTGGTAGATCTGGACCTCCGCGTCTTGTGGCAGGGTTTTGCTCGTCTGGGTCACACTGACGCATCAAAAAATCCTCGTAGCTCCCGGCCGGTCTCTCTTCAGTGGAATTTTGCTAGGAGATTCTCCATTGGTAGAATCCAAGCGTTATCTATGCGTCTTTATGACCCCATCACTGGGGGTGTATTGAAAGCGCTGCCTCTCCACCCGCAGCCATGTTGGATCTAAGAATAGATATTATATTCCTATGAAATGAATATTTATGATTCTATGATTTTATTTATGATTTTATAGTTATATCATATATATTTGGAATCAATGTTTTTTAGGTAAGCCTAGAGAGAAAATAAATAAATAAATGTAATACTAATATAACTCAATGATTACATCATCAAACTTTATTTTGCAGGATTTGTTCATTTAGATTAATTTTTAAAAGATGTTTTAGTTATTCCACTTTATAATTACAGAATAAAAACCTATACCCCAAATTAAACCTAAGTCTTTCATAGAAGGAAGAAGAGGACAATTTCATTGGTATTCTGTATGTTCATGAAAAAGTCACTTTAGTTGAGAACATAAGATACCTGAATAAAGCCTGTGCTGCTTAGAATTCATATAGTAATATATTTCTGAGGACAATTACCTACCACAAACAGAAATATTTTATAAACTTGCTGTCATAAACATAGAAATCACAATAGAATAAAACATATAAATGTAGGTTTATTCACTGTGAGAATATAACTGATAAAAGTACTCCCAGTAAAAGGCATAGAGACAAACATATTTGCCACTTTGATTCAACATGAGAAGGCACCTCATTTTTGTTGTTGTTGTTAATACATATTAGTTGTATATATTTCTTGATATTCTATTAGTTGTAGAAAACAAATTAGAATGCTTATCTTCCTTCTTTCTTTGCTTCCTTCCTTTTTTTCTACTGTGAGACTGTTAGATACCATGAGTTAGATCCCCTTAAATACTGGGGACAACTCACCCATGAAATCCATTTAGATGCTTTTCTATGTCAGTAATTGTTTGAAATCTAACTGAATTTCTTCTAAAGTTTTTAATTTTTTTCTGAATTCTAGATTTTCCTCAGTTTTGTTAATTTATGTTTTTCCTAGAAAAATTTCATTGCTGGTGAGAGGTATTCACATTGATTGTGATTCAATTGCTTTTTATATTTTTGTATAGTATGTATATTTTTCTGCATAAGTGGTACTATGGTTAGAATATATGTGTTCCTCCAAATTCATATGTTGGAAATTCTACCCCAAGGTAATTATATCAATTGGTGGGTATTTGGGGAAGTAATTAGGCCATGAGGGCTATACCCTCATGAATGGAATTAGAGTACTTATAAAAGGGCTTGAGGGAAAAAGTTCACCTGTTTTGCCTTGCCACCTTACATGAGAGGACACAGTAATAAGGCACAATCTTGGAAACAGAGAGCTGGCCTTTACTAGACATTGAATCAATAGGCATCTTGATCTCAGATTTCCCAGCATCTCAGAACTGTGAGACATAAATTTCTGTTGTTTATTAATTACCCAGACTAATATATTTTGCTTAGGGAAGAGCAAACATTTGCTTATGTATTTTTCTTACTCATAATTTCATCATGTACTTTATATTTAGTTCTTTACTCTAGATTAACATTAAAATAGTCTTGTGTAATTTATTGCTCTTTTAAAATTCTAAGTTCTATTAATTTCCTTTTCCAATTTATTTTAACATTATCATATTTTTCTGCTTTTAAAAACATTTTATTAGCCTTCTTAGTAATTTTAGTTTTAACCTATTTTTCAAACTTTGTAATGAACAATTTTTGCATGAGCCAAAACTAAAATTTATATACAGAAAATGTTGTACAGTATAATATCTCTTCCCTATCATGTTTCAACAACCTTCCTTCTCCTTGTCTAATTACTTTTAATAGTTCTATGTCCTTCCAAAGATAGCAAATATAAGAATATATTATCCTTCTTTTCTATAAAAAAAGTCTCTATGCGTAGGTTTTCAGGGTTTTTAAAATTATTTTTGGAGATATTTCTATATTCATATAGAAGGATCTTCTTTATTCTTTTGTCTAGCTTTATTTTACTTATGAGCTTACTGTAGTAAATAATTGATATTCTATTAGTAGATATTCTAGTATTTTTCTTTTATCATTTATTATAAACAAAGAATGAATAAAAACTTTATATGTTATTTTCACATAGCACATATGTAGGATAAATTCCACAAAGTAAAATTGTTGGATCATAGAGTATAATTATGATAAATATTGCCAAATGACACTCCAGGGGCCACATAAATTATAATTAACATTAGAAATGGACAAACATGCATGTTTCCCTATAGCATTTTCAACATGATATATTTTCAAACTTTTACAATCTTTTACAACAAGTAAGTAAAAATATTTTCTTACTGTACCCAAATTTGTATTTCCTTTTAACAGCAAAATAGAGTTTGTTTATTTTTTATAATAATTTGTATTTCCTTTTCTAGAGCCATCTGTTTATGTTCATTAGCCATTTCGAGGGGTGGTACCAGACATTAGGGATCACATTTTTAGTTGTAATATAAGTTGCAAATATTTTTTCACAGTCTTATTTATCCTTTGACTTTGCTTATGACCTTTTTTGCTTTTCTTATTTTTTGAATGAGTTGCATAAAATTATCAGTCCTTTATATGTGATTTCTGAAATTTGACCAAAAATTTTAAAAAAGATCTTACCCAATTCCTTGTTGTAAAAGAATTCTCCCAAGTGTGTGTCAAGTTAGTTTTGTTGTTATTGTTGTTTCATTTTGTGAATTTAACTATTTTGTCCTTTAAAAAATAGTTTACAATATAAGGCACAGAGTGATTTTTACTCTACCAAATTGCCAGGTATCAAAACTCAGATTATCGTTGCCTCTTATAATGTATAGCTTACATTCCTCCAGCATACTTTCTCTCCTACTTCATTTCCAGGCTATGTCCATCTCCTCTGGCAATAAGAGGTGGGACAGGAATAGTAAGGGGTCTAAAATACTTCAACTGGTTGGTATCTGTATGTCATTGGTTTTCTTTGGCAAACACCTAAGTCTTTTTTTTTCGTACTTTTTGTGGTTTGCCTCTGAGGGAGTTACTTAACAGAAATTTCCTTGAAATTGGGGAATACTTGACAACTTAATACCCTTGTCATTCTCCTACCCCATATTTCTGCTGATTTTTTTTCTTGCCTGTACAGAAGACTCCTTAAAGTAAGTTCAGAAAATCTCTTCCTATGGTATTACCCATATCTGTTCCTATCATGAAGCACATTGAAGCAAAAGCAGAGCATCAACAAATGTCTTGTAAATGAAACCTCACTTGAGGTTTCAAATTTTCCATTTATTTACCTACATGGAAATGAGAGGTTACTAGAAATAAAGCTAATAATATTTAAGTATCTTCTCTCTGAATCTTGTATTGTCATTTTGAAACCACCTATGTATAAAATATTTATTGTTATTGATTTCCTTATTATTTGACTTTTTAAAACACTGATAAGTTTTAAATACTCTACCATGACTGTGATTTTTCTCAATTTTATCCTCTATTTCTATACTAGTTTCCTATTGTGCTGCAATAAATCAACACAAAATTGTAGGCTTAAAGAAAAACAATTTTATTATCTTAAATAAGAGCTCAATAAACTGTAGTTATTATATTTTTTTCTGTTTCCAGGTGTCTTTCATTTAATATTCAATTATCTCTTATGCTCAGGAAATATTTTTTTCACTTTCTGTTTTTCTTTGGTTTGCTCTGTTCTTTCTTTACAGAGTTCTTATTATATTAATGGATTTCCTGGATCTGTCCTCTAGGTCTCTTATCTTTTCACTTATCACCTTCATTTCATTAAATTTTTCCTCAGACTTCTGAGAAAACATCTTGGATCAATTGTCTAAATTAATTATATGGATTTCTGCAACACTGAGTTTGTTTTTTAGTGTCTCTATTGAGTTTTTAAATTTGATCAGCCTGTCTACTGATTTTTAAAAGCTATAATAAGACGTTAAAATCTCTCAGTATGATTTTGGCTTTTTCACTTACTTAAAAATAATCATTTTGGATTTCTGGTTGAGTCGTTTACATAGGTAGAATAACAATGTGGTTCATTTTAAGGCTAATAATAGAGCTTTTTGTGGCACTGGGGATAGTTAGATCTTTTTAAACCATTTTCTTCGATTTTTCATAGAAAATCATTTACTTGTGCATAATGAAATATTTACATTTATCTTTCTTCTCTGTGATCATACTACAAAGATAAATTTTATAAGAAATCAGGTGGGCATGTTCAAATGTTGCAGTCTTAGTCAAATAAAAAATTGACTGAAGTGTGACTTTGTATCATGGAGATAATTTTATTATTTTTCTGTGTGGTTACTTTTCAGTGGTTCATATATAAACACCATTGATTGAATTTCCCAAAATCTTCTTGGGATTGAGATTGACTCTTTGCCAAGTATTCCAGATAAAACTTTGCCTCTGAACTCAATGAATCTGATCTTGGGGCCATTGTATTTGGCCAGAGTTATAATATTCTTTAGAAACATAGAAGTAGCTACCATATAGAGAAAATATCTTTAAATTATCTTCTGTATGTGTCTATACATATTTATGTGTTCATGTGCTTACATGTATATATGTAGGTTGTTGAGGAAACTTGACATTAAAATTGCCTGGATTGCCACACTGTGTCTCTGAGTAGCATAACCACCATCTTAGGGAGGGAAGTAAACAACACTAATCTGTGCACATACAAACTGGAGAATACTACCCACTCTTTATGCAGCATCCTGAAGTCATATCCGAAGTCTTTCTTTTGCCCAAACTAGAGGCTAGAAGCAAGTTCCTGCTGCTCTGTTGGCTTCATTATGAAATGTTGTCTACCATATTATAGTGATAACGTTTTCTTTTTATTGAAATTTTAAACAGTTGATGTCAACACCAAGAATTCTTCAGAAATTAAACTTACTGACCTCTAAAATCATCATTTGCTATTTTCATGTTTCTTTGGTAAATTAAATGTAATGTTAGTAGGGAAGAAAAGTAAACACAGGCTTGAGGTGTTGCTTGAAACCAAAAATAACTTGCTTTATTCCTTCAAATATGCATCAAAGTGTATTTTCATGTCAATAAATATTTATCTATTCTAATATCTTAATAGCTTAAAGAAAATCTAATTCATCATTTTAAAATTCTAGGCTAATGAGTTTATCATTATTTTTACAAATTTCCAACAAGCTGAGAAGTACTTGGATAGCTATGAACAATGCATCACTTTTCCACAACAGTGCCAACTAAAAATAGTGATCCATGCCAAATATTTCCTTTCACAACAAATTTCATTTCCTTCCTAAGCAACTGTATTCATGACTAAAACTATATGAGAGAATAAAAGTAAAACATGTTGTTTTGGCTCTTATTTTTTAAAATGCTTTTTAGGTAGAGAAATTCTAAATCATCATGATCAACAGCAATAAACCTTTATTGATCTCACTCTCATGAATGCACCACTTGTACCACTAAGGTCTGAGGAATGGATTTGGATGAGCCATCTTGCTGGAAGTATTTTACAGAGAGCATAAGACATTTGTCTAAACTTTATATGACAGCTTTAAAAAAGATAGATGCCAGGGAAATCATCTCTCTAGTCTTCTAAATTTTAAAATAACAGTAAAGGAATTTGGCATGAACAAAGTATACAAGGATTATAGCAATGTAACTGTTTCAGACAGAGGAGATTTCAGATTTAGTAGAACTATGGGACTGAAAAGAAGTGACCTGTGTGTGAAGAACTGAAATTGTGTCCACAGTATAAAGAGGTAGGTTAAAAAAACAGTTTGAAAAACTCTGTATGTATAATACATATATACATATATATGTGTGTATATATACATATATAGACTTATATATGTATGAATCTATGTTTGTAAATGTATCATTCACAAACCCTGTGTTAAATAAAAAGGGAAGATTAGGAGAAGGAGGGCAAGTAGAAGACAGAGAAGGAAAAAGGGAAGAAATAGAAAAAAAGGAAAGAAACACTTATGTCCTCTTACTTCAAAGGTGTATTTTATTAATTTTTAAATATGTTATGGTGTACATATTAAGTATTCCCCAAAATCTCATGTATGAAACAATGCAAGAATTTTCAGAGGTAAAATTATTTGATTGTGAGAGGTATAACCTAATCAATGGAATAATCCCATGATATGGATTTACCAGGCAGTAACTGTAAGCAGGTGAATTGTGGCTAGAGGAAGTTAGTCATTGGTTTGACTTTGGAGTTTTTATTTTGTTCCTGGTGAGCAGAACTCTCTCTCTGTATCCTGGTTGACACGTACTGAATAGCTTCCTCTGTCATGCCTTTCCACCATAATGTTCTGCCTCATCTTGAGCTTTGGAGTCAGCTAACCATGAACTAAACCTCTGAAATTGTGAGACAAAATAAACTTTTCCTCTATATCGTTCTTGTCAGGTCTTTTGGTTGTGGTGATGAAAAAAATGACTAAAACAAAATGTGTTTATTATATTTCCTAGTAATTTTATTTTTCTAGATTTATTGAGATATAATTGAAAATTAAAAAGTATGCATTTTTTTACTTGTTGTTTTTAGTTACACATGACTGTAGAGCATATTTTGACATATTTACACAAACATGGATATATCTTATTCTAATTACAATTCCAGTCTTGTAGTTGTACATGATGTGGAGATTCACTGTGGTGTATTCATTTATGTACATTGGAAATTTATGTCACATTCATTTCACTGTCTTTCCTATTTCTATCCCCCCATTCCTTCATTCCTCTTTGTCTAAGCCACTGAACTTCTATCCCCCTTACACTTGTTGTGTGTTAGCATCCACATATCAGAGAGAACATTTAACCTTTGGTTTTGGGGGGGATTGACTTATTTCATTTAGCATGATAGTCTCCAGATCCATTTATTTACTGGCAAATGTCATAGAGTCATTATTTTTATATGGCTGAGTAATATTTTTATTGTGTATATATGCCACATTTTCTTTATCCATTTATCTGTTAAAGGGCACCTAGGTTGGTTCCATATTTAGTTATTGTGAACTGAGTTCGTATTTAAGGTATACAATGTGATGATTTGATAAACATATATATATTGTGAAAGGATCACCACAAACTAATTAGCATATTCATTATGAATAGTTACCAATTTTTGTGATAAAGCATTTAAAAAATACTTTCTTAGCTGGGCACAATAGTGCATGCCTGTAATCCCAGTGGCTAGGGAGACTGAGGCAGGAGGATCGTGAGTTCAAAGCCAGCCTCAGCACCAGTGAGATGCTTAGCAACTCATTGAGAACCTGTCTCTAAATAAAATACAAAATAGAGCTGGGGATGTGGCTTAGTGGTTGACTGTCTCTAAATTCAATCCCCCCAAATCTATGTATGTGTATGTATATGTGTGTGTATGTGTGTGTGTGTGTGTGTGTGTGTGTATCTGCATTTTCTTAAAAATATCAACTTTACAATGCAGTATTGTTAACTATACTTAACATGTTCTATATTAAATACCCAGAACATACTCATATATCAATAAAATATGTACCCTTTGACCAACATCTGCCTATTTTCTCTACATCAGCACCTGGAAAGCACGATTTTACATTAGGAGTTCAATTTGGGGGGTTCTACATAAAAGTGAGGTCACACAGAATTTGTATTTCTGTATCTGATTTATTTCACATAGCATAATGTTGTTTAGGTTCATCTATGTTGTCATAAATGGTAAGATTTTCTTATTTTTGTGACTGAAAACATTCAACAATGTTTTTTTCCTTCTTTCTTCTTCTCCACCTCTTTTAATTCCTGAACCTCCTTTTTTTTAACCACAGGGCCTAGTGACTGATACATATACACCTACATACATAGATTTGTTTATGTGTGTGCAATACACACCACACACTGTTTTATCTGTTCATCCATTTATGGTCACCACTTATGTTGTTTCCATATTTTGGCTATTGTGAATAATGATGCAGTGGACATGGGAATGCAGATAACTCTTTGAGATACTAATTTCATTTCCTTTGGATATATAACCAAATGTGAGATTGCTGGATGATATGAAAGTTCTATTTTTTACTTTTGAGTAACCCCTATATTATTTTCTATAATGGCTGTCCCAATATACATTCATAGCAATAATGGACAAGGGTTTGCCTTGTCCATTGGAGAATCCACACCCTTGCCAACACTTTTTATTGCTAGTTTCTTTGATATTAGTCATCCTAACATTTGTGAGGTTATATCTCATTTTGATTCATTTGCATTTTCCTGAATAGTAGTGATGTTAAACATCTTTTCCTATACCTATTGGACATTTATATGCATTCTTTGTAAAAATATCTATTTACATACTTTGTTCATTTAAATTGTGTTGTTTATTTGTGTGCTACTAGTGTGTTGTATGAATCCCTTATCATTCAAATTGTTTGCAAAATTTTCTCTTTATTGATTGGTTCTTTTAATGTTCAAAAGTATTTTAATTTTATTTTTTTTCTCTTTTTCTCTTTCTTCCTGCCTCACCTTTTGCTTTCATACACAAAAAATCATTCCCAAGACCTATGTAAAGAAGATTTTTCTGCTATGATTTTCTGTAGCAGTACTGTGATTTCAGAACTTATATTTAAAATTATAATCCTTTTCGAGTTAATTTTTGTGTGTGGTATAAGATATGGATACAGTATCTCTCTTTTATTTTCTCTCTCTCTCTCTGTGTATGTGTGTGTGTGTGTGTGTGTGTGTGTGTATTTGGGGATGGGTACTTGGGATTGAACCTAAGGGTACTTTACCCATTCAGGTATATCCCTAGCCCTTTTTAAAATTTTATTTTGAGATAAGGTCTCACAACGTTGCCAAGAATGGCCTTAAACTTATGATCCTCCTGCCTCAGCCTCCCAAGTGGCTGAAATTTTAGTCATGTACCACCATAGCTGGCTCTACAATTTCATTTTATTTTTGATGTGGATATCCAAACCAACATCATTCATGAGGAAATTATCCTTTCCCTATTGTGTTTTCTTGATGCCTTTGTCAAAAATTTGTTGACTCTATATACTTGGATTTTTTCTGGGCTCCATTTAATTCCATTGGTCTGTATGGCTGTTTTTATCCCTGTGTCATATCTTTTGATTACTATAGCTTTGTAATATAGTTTGAAATTGAGATGTGTAATGCCTCCAGTTTTATTCTTCATGATTGCCATTGCCAATGAGGATCTTTTGTGGTTATATATCATTTTTAGCATTGTTTTTCTACTTCTTTGAAAAAAATGTTATTTGAATTTTTAATAGGATTCCATTGAACATATTAATCATTTGTGTGGCAAGCACATTTTAACAACAAGAATCCTTCCAATCTATGAACTTGGGATATTTTATATTTATTTCTGTCTTCCATCAGTGTCTTATAGTTTTCATTGTACAGATATTTTACCTTCTTATTTAAATCTATTCTAAAAATTTTGCTTTGATGGTATTATAAATGCAATTGTCCTTTTAAATTTATTTTTCAGCTAGCTATTAGTGTATAGGAAATGTGAATTTGATCTCTGTACATTCATTTTGTATCTTGCAGCTTAATTGAATTCATTTATCAGTTATAACAATTTTTGGTGGAATCGTTAATGTTTTCTATATGTGAGATCATGTCATCTATAAACAGATAATTTTATTTTTTCCTTCCAATATGGATATTTTTTTATTTATTTCTTCTGCCTCATTTTCTTAAGCCAGGATTTCCAAGACTTTGAGGTTAAATAGAGGTAGTGAGACTCAGCATCCTTATTTTGTTCCTGATCTTTGAAGAAACTATTTCAGCTATTCCCATTTAGTATTATGTTAGAAGTGAATTTGTCCTATCTAACCTTTATTGCATTGAGCGTTGAGACACATTCTTTCTATACCTAACTTTTTGAGGGATTATGTCATGAATGATCTTAAATTATATCAGATACCTTTTCTACGTCTATTGAGATGATCACCTGGCTTTAGTCCCACATTCTATTGATGTGATGTATTTACATTTATTGATTTATATAAGTTGAACTATCTTTGCATCCCTAGGGTGAATCCCACTTGGTCATGGTGCATAATCTTTTAGATGTGTTGTTGAACTTGGTTTTAAAGTGTTTTGTTGAGAATTTTTACATCAATATTCTTAAGGGATTTTTGTCTATAGTTTTCTTTTACTGTTGTGCTCCTGACTGGGTTTCATATAAGGGTAATGATGGCCTCCTAAAATGAGTTTGGAAAGATTTCCTTGTTTCCAGTGGTTTGGAATAGTTCTTTAAAGATTTGGTAAAATTTGGCAGTGAAGCTATCCAGTCCTGGGCTTTTCTTTGTTGGAATTCTTTTTATTACCATCAATCTCATTCCATCTTATTGTTCTGTTCAGGCTTTCTATGTCCTAATTATTAAAATGTGGTATGTTATCATGTTTTCAGAAACATGCCATTTCTTCTAGGTTTTCCAATTTGTTGGCATATAGTGGTTCATAATATTCCCTAATTATCTTTGTATTCCTGTTGAGTCAGTTTTAATGTCTCCTTTTTATTCTGATTTTATTTATTTGGTTTCTCTCTTTTTTTCTGTGTTCAAATTTTATTACTTTTCTTTCTATTTTCAAAAAAACCCTAATATTGATCTTGTATTATTTTTAGTGTTTTTGTTTATTTCTGCTCTGATCTTAATGCTTTCTTTCCTTCTACTAATTTTGATTTTAGTTTATTTTTACTTTTCTAGTTCCTTGAGTTAGGTTTTGTGACCTAATATATGGTTTTTAAATGTCCTTTGATCCATTCATTCAGTCTAAATTGTTTAATTGGGGGATTTAATCTGTTCCATAGAATGTTATTGATAATTAAACACATAATTCTACAATTTTGTTAAATGTCGTATTTGTTGTATATATTCTTTGTTCCTTTTTCCTCCCTTTCTTTTTCTTCTTTGTCATTTGGTGAGTTTTTATATTGATATGTTGTGATTGTCTTTATTTTCTCTTCTGTGTATTCCTCTATTAGTGAGTTTTGTATTTTAAATGTTTTTTTATGGTCCTCATCATCTTCTGTCTTCTAGTAAAGGATTCTCTTTTTTGTAGAACTCGTCACTTGGTGTTAAAATCCCTAATTTTCCTTGGCTTTGGAAGAATTTATTGATCTGAAAGATAACTTTGCTGAATGTGGTATTGTTGGTTGGCATTTTTCTTTCCAGACTTTGAATATATCATCCCATTTTCTCCTGCTCTGCAAGGTTTCTCCTGAAAATTTTACAATTAGTATAATATGGATTCCTTTATATAACTTCACATATGTATACTGCTATTTTTAGACTTCTCTCTTTTTATTGTACTTTTGACAGTTTAATTGCAGTGTATCTTGTAGGGAATTTTATTGGTCAACTCTATTATGGATATGTTGAGTTTCTTGAACTTAGATATCAGAATCCACTCCAAGATTTGGAAAGATTCTAGTTGTTATTTCACGGAGTGGGCTTTTTATGCCTTTCCTCTTTACTTCTTCTTTTGAAACATCCATAATATAAACATTTGTTTGCTTAATGGTGTCTCGAATGGCTTATAGGCTTTCGTTATATTTTTCTTCATTTTATGTGACTGTATTATTCCAAAAGTCCTTCCTTCTAGCTCAGAAATTCTTTTTTTTTGGGGGGGGGATATCTATTTTTCCAGCAAAATGTAAGTAGAGTACATGCCACCAGTGGTCATGGGAAGACACAGAGAAGCTGTATTTCTTTTCATCTGGCATTTTTCACACTTTTGTTTTTTCAGCCTGGTTGACAATGGTTGTGCTCTATGACACATGCCTATCCTAAGCCATTTTCTCATAAGTGTTTCAGTAGTTGTCATAGAAACATCTGGGAATGTCTCATTGTCAAGATCTGGAGTTAATGATCATATTGAAATCCATTGCCTTGGAACCTCACAAAAGTATCTTCAAAGCATGGCTCCATCTTTGGTAAATAACCTTGAAGTAGGGTAATTTTGTTGAATTTCTTTTGCTTGATCTAGTGTATTATAGAGTTTCTAAACCATATTTTTATTTCAGCTATTAAATTTTTTAGTGCCAAGATTTCTGTTTGGTTATTTATTATGATATTAATTTCTTTGTTTACTTTCTCATTTGAATTATAAATTATCTCCCTAATTTCATTGAATTATCTATCTGTATTTTCTGGTATTTCATTGAATTTCCTTAAAAAATATAATTTTGTATTCTTTTTCAGGCAATTCATCAATTGCCTTTCATTTTTGGTCCATTGATTATTGTTTCCCTTTGGAGATGTCATGAGACCTTGCTTTTTCAGGTCTCTTGTAACTGTGTTGATAACTGTGCATTTGGCAGATCAGTTGATTCTAATAGTTTTATAGGGTGATTACTGCAGTAAAATATATTCTGTCAATATGTTCTAGAATGTCAGTTAGGTAAGTTACACTGGTTTTGGTTCCAGTTGAATGAAGTAGTTTAGAGTCTGTGTAACTCCTTCAGTTATAATCATTTGTCAACAATGCCTGTAAGTTATTATTGGTTTAAGCTATAAGTGTTTGGGATTTATTCCACCAGCTAGAATGCAGCTACCTTAGCTAGGGCATGTTTTCTTGCAGCTTTGTGTCTGATGCGTCCTGCTGCATGTGTGAGACTTCTGTCAGTGTTCACAAGATGCATGGGGGTGAGGCCACTCTCCTGTACTTATGCAGGCAAGACACAGATGGCATGGCAGTAAAGGCAGGACACCTACTATTTTCCAATGTCTTTGCATGGGTAGGAAAGATCTGACAGGCCCATGTGGGTGCAATACAACATGTCTATTAGAGGGTATACGGTGTATTTCAGTGGCTATGGGCTGCATGGGGGCTGGTTCACACTTGTGGACCCAATTGGGTTGCTTGTCAGTGTCCAAGGACTGAGCCATTAACTTTATAGGGCCTCATGGGGCCAATCTGCTCAGGTTAGGCTTCCCAATTCTGAATTTTAGTGTGTAAGGAAGGATGCCTGTTTACCTCTTGGGGGTCTTACTGAGCTGAGCTGCTCAGGAAAGCTCCTTATCTGCTTTTGGAGGGTCATGGGTAAGTGGACAGAACCACCTGAAAAGGTTTTAGGTTCTCAGAAGGATGTGTTTGTCAAGATAGGGCTGCCTGTCTGCTTCTTAGGAGTTTCAGTGGGCCTAGCTACTCAAGAAAGGCTGATAGGCTGCTTCCGATGCTGATGGCGGGAGGGTGTGCCTTCTCATCTGCCTCCCTAGGGCCTCGGGATGCTCAACTGATCCGAGTGATCATAAGTACTTGAGCGTTGCTGTTCAGCTGCTTCCTGAGATATCAGAAAGGTGGGTAGGGCTACCTGGCTCCTTCTTGGGGAAGAAGGTGGGATGGGCAAGACTGTTCATCAGTCTTCTGGGGCCCCTGTGAACTGAATTTCTCAGAGTGGGCTGTGTAACTGATTCCCAGAGCTGTGGCAGAATGACCACTGGGCTGGTTTACAGGTTTGAGTCAGCTGAGTTTCTGGGAGCATTTGTCTGTCCTCTTCACAGGACCACTGGTAGGCAGGGCCTCAAGATGGCATCAGAAGCCTACATGGGGGAAGACACAACATGAGCTGGACTTTTTCTGGGCAGTGCAGTTGTTTGATAACACAGCAGCTCCCCAAACTGGGCTCAGAGCCTATGAGAGCTACAGACTTCTCCAGCAACAAATACTTCTGGTGTCCATGGAGTTAGCAGAGATTACTATGGACTTCTTCTAACCCTTTCCCCACATTCCCTATTGATTCAGAGTTGACCTCAAGAGATGACTATAGTTGCTATGTGCTTAGTTCCCTTCATTGTAAAGCTGTCATGTTTCTATGCCCTGTGACATGTCTGCTACATTCCTACTGCACTCCTACTGCACTCTGGCGATCTACTTCAAACACTCTAGTGAAATAGCAGTTTTTTCTTTGTCTTTCTCTTTTTATTGTGGAGAGAAGAAGAGCAGGAACCTCTAGTCAACCATTTTTCTGACATTACTCCCTGCATATTTTTATATTATGAATAGAAATTATCATAGTTATGATTATTTTCAGGAATATTGTCTTTGATTTTTCTCCTATTTTAATTGGTACATTATGATGATATATAATGGTAGGATCCACTGTTATGTATTCATACATAGATAATTTGTCCATTATTATTCCCTAATACTTTATCTTTCCCTCTTCTCCTCCCTCCCCCTGGTCCCTTTCCTTTGCTGCATTGGTCTCCCTTCAATTTTCATGAGAACACTCACCTTACTTTTGCTTTTTCTTCTGTAGCGTCCACGTATAAAACATATGATCATTGACTTTCTGAGTTTGGCTTATTTTGCTTAATATAATGTTCTCATGTTCCGTTCATTTGCTTTTTTTAAAAGAAATATTTTCCTAAATGTTGATGAACATTTATTTTATTCATTTATTTATATGAGGTGCTGAGAATTGAACCCAGGGCATGAAACATGCTAGGCAAGTGCTCTACCACTGAGCCACAACTTCAACCCCAAGTTCCATTCATTTTCCTGCAAACTACTTAATTCAATTCTTCTTTATGGTTGAATAAAACTCCATTGTATGTTTGTGTGTATATGTGTGTGTCTGTGTGTGTGTGTGTGTGTGTGTGTGTGTGAGAGAGAGAGAGAGAGAGAGAGAGAGAGAGAGAGAGAATGAATTTCCTTTATCCATTCATTCATTGACATGTAGTTTGAGTATTGGAAACATGGATATGCATGTAGTGCTATAGTGTCTTTAACTTTTATAGTAGTATTAAATGTGATTTATGCATTACCATTAAAGTATTAGAATATTTAAAATTTGACCATATATTCACATTTACCAGTGAGTTTTATACTTTTGTATATTTTCATGTTCTTATTTAGTTTTCTGTAATTTTATTTTGAAGAACTTCCTTTAGCATTTCCTGTAAGGAAAATCTAGTTGTAATGAAATCCTTCAGCATTTGTTTGTCTGAGACTGTCTGTATCTCTCATTCCTTAGTGAAAAACAGCTTGCTTCACACTCTTGGTTGGTAGTTCTTTCTTTTGGCAATTTTATCTTATCAGGCCACACCCACCTGATCTGCAAATTTTCTGCTGATAGCCTTATGATTGCCTTTGTATATGATCATTCATCTTTCTCTTGCTGATTTCAAAGTTCTTTTTGTCTTTGACTTTTGATGATTTTGATATAGTATATCTCAGGGATGGTCTTCTTTTTTAAAATTTTTTAATTAATTTTTTTATTTATATGTGACAGTGGAATGCATTTACGATTCTTATTACACATATAGAGCACAATTTTTCATATCTCTGGTTGTATACAAAGTATATTTACACCAATTTGTGTCTTCATACATGTACTTTGCATAATAATGTCCATCATATTCCACCATCATTTCTAAACCCATGCCCCCTCCCTTCCCCTCCCATCTCTCTGCCCTATCTAGAGTTCATCTATTCTTCTCATGTTCCCTCTCCATACCCCACTATGAATCAGCCTCCTTATATCAAAGAAAACATTCAGCATTTGGTTTTCTGGGATTGGTTAACTCCATCCATTTACCTGCAAATGCCATGATTTTATTCCCTTTTATTGCTAAGTAATATTCCATTGTGTATAAATGCCACATTTTCTTTATCCATTCATCCACTGAAGGGCGTCTAGGTTGGTTCCACAGTTTAGCTATTGTGAATTGTGCTGCTATAAACATTGATGTGGCTGTGTCCCTGTAGTGTGCTGTTTTTAAGTCCTTTGGGTATAGACTGAGAAGAGGGATAGCTGGGTCAAATGGAGTTTCCACTCCCAATTTTCCAAGAAATCTCCATACTGCTTTCCATATTGGCTGCACCAATCTGCAGTTTCACAAGTAGTATATGAGTGTACCTTTTTCCCTACATCCTCGCCAACACATATTGTTGTTTGTCTTCATAATAGCTGCCATTCTGACTGGAGTTGAGATGAAATCTTAGAGTAGTTTTGATTTGCATTTCTCTAATTGCTAGCAATGATAAACATTTTTCATATATTTCTTGATTGATTGTATATCATCTTCTAAGAAGTGTCTGTTCAGATCCTTGGCCCATTTATCGATTGGGTTATTTGGGTTTTTGGTGTTTAGCTTTTTGAGTTCTTTATATACCCTAGAGATTAGTGCTCTATCTGATGTGTGAGGGGTAAAGATTTGCTACCAAGATGTAGGCTCTCTATTCACCTCACAGATTGTTTCTTTTGCTGAGAAGAAACTTTTAGTTTGAGTCCATCCCATTTATTGATTCCTTTTTTTTTATTGGTTGTTCAAAACATTACAAAGCTCATGACATATCATCTTCCATACATTTGATTCAAATGGGTCATGAAATCCCATTTTTACCCCAAATACAAGTTGCAGAATCACATCAGTTACACATTCACATTTTTACATAATACCATATTAATGACTGTTGTATTCTGCTACCCTTCCTATCCCCCACTATCCCCCCTCCCCTTCCCTCTCATCTTCCCTCTCTACCCCATCTGCTGTTGTTTAATTCTCTCCCTTGTTTTTTTTTCCCTTTCCCCTCACAAACTCTTATATGTAATTTTGTGTAACATTGAGGGTCTCCTTCCATTTCCATACAGTTTCCCTTCTCTCTCCCTCTCTCCCACCCCACTAGTCTCTGTTAAATGTTAATCTTTTCCTCAAGCTCTTCTTCCCTGTTCTTATCTTAGTTGCTCTCTTTATATCAAAGAAGACATTTGGCATTTGTTTTTTAAGGATTGGCTAGCTTCACTTAGCATTATCTGCTCTAATGCCATCCATTCCCCTGCAAAATCTATGATTTTGTCGTTTTTTAGTGCTGCGTAATATTCCATTGTGTATAGATGCCACAGTTTTTTAATCCATTCATCTATTGAAGGGCATCTAGGTTGATTCCAAAGTCTAGCTATTGTGAATTGTGCTGCTATGATCATTGATGTGGCAGTATCCCTATAGTATGCTCTTTTGAGGTCCTCAGGGAATAGACCAAGAAGGGCGATAGCTGGGTCAAATGGTGGTTCCATTCCCAGCTTTCCTAGGTATCTCCATACTGCTTTCCAAATTGGCCACACCAATTTTCAGTCCCACCAGCAATGTACAAGTGAACCCTTTTCCCCACATCCTCTCCAGCACTTGTTGTTGTTTGACTTCCTAATGGCTGCCAATCTTACTGGAGTGAGATGGTATCTTAGGGTGGTTTTGATTTGCATTTCTCTGACTGCTAGAGATGGTGAGCATTTTTTCATATACTTATTGATTGATTGTATGTCCTCCTCTGAGAAGTGTCTGTTCAGGTCCTTGGCCCACTTGTTGATAGGGTTGTTTGTTATCATATTGTTTAATTTTTTGAGTTCTTTGTATATTCTGGATATTAGGGCTCTATCTGAAGTGTGAGGAATAAAAATTTGTTCCCAGGATGTAGGTTCCCTGTTTACCTCTCTTATCGTTTCTCTTGCTGAGAAAAAACTTTTTAGTTTAAGTAAGTCCCATTTGTTTATTCTTGTTATTAACTCTTGGGCTATGGGCAGTCTATTAAGGAATTTGGAGCCCGACCCCACAATATGTAGATCGGAGCCAACTTTTTCTTCTATCAGGTGCAGGGTCTCTGGTTTGATATCTAGCTCCTTAATCCATTTTGAATTAACTTTTGTGCATGGCGAGAGAAAGGGGTTCAGCTTCATTGCATATGGATTTCCAGTTTTCCCAGCACCATTTGTTGAAGATGCTATCCTTTCTCCATTGCATGCTTTTAGCCCCTTTATCAAATATAAGATAGTTGTAATTTTGAGGATTGGTCTCTGTGTCCTCTATTCTGTACCATTGGTCCACCTGCCTGTTTTGGTACCAGTACCATGCTGTTTTTGTTACTATTGCTCTGTAATATAGTTTGAAATCTAGTATCGCTATACCGCCTGATTCACACTTCCTGCTTAGAATTGCTTATGCTATTCTGGGTCTTTTGTTTTTCCATATGAATTTCATGATAGCTTTATCTATTTCTATAAGAAATGCTGTTGGGATTTTGATTGGCATTGCGTTGAACCTGTAGAGAACTTTGGGTAATATTGCCATTTTGATGATGTTGGTTCTGCCTATCCATGAACAGGGTACCTTTTTCCATCTTCTAAGATCTTCTATCTCTCTCTTTAGGGTTCTGTAGTTTTCATTGTATAAATCTTTCACCTCTTTTGTTAGGTTGATTCCCAAGTATTTTATTTTTTTTTTTGAGGATATTGTGAATGGGGTGGTTTTCCTCATTTCCATTTCAGAAGTTTTGTTGTTGATATACAGGAATGCCTTTGATTTATGCGTGTTGATTTTATATCCTGCCACTTTGCTGAATTCATTTATTAGTTCTAGTAGTTTTTTTGTAGACCCTTTTTGGTCTTCTAGGTATAGGATCATATCATCCGCAAATAGTGATATTTTAAGTTCTTCTTTTCCTATTTTTATGCCTTTAATTTCTTTTGTCTGTCTAATTGCTCTGGCTAGTATTTCAAGGACTAAATTAAATAGAAGTGGTGAGAGAGGGCATCCTTGTCTAGTTCCAGATTTTAGCGGGAATGCCTTCAGTTTTTCTCCATTTAGAATGATGCTAGCCTGAGGCTTAGCATATATAGCTTTTACAATGTTGAGGTAAGTTCCTGTTATCCCCAGTTTTTCTAGTGTTTTGAACATAAAGGGATGCTGTACTTTGTCGAATGCTTTTTCTGCATCTATTGAGACGATCATATGGTTCTTATCTTTAAGTCTATTGATGTGGTGAATAACATTTATTGATTTCCGTATATTGAACCAACCTTGCATCCCAGGGATGAATCCTACTTGATCATGATGTACAATTTTTTTGATATGCTTTTGTATTCGATTTGCCAGGATTTTATTGAGGATTTTTGCATCTATGTTCATTAGAGATATTGGTCTGTAGTTTTCTTTCTTTGAAGTGTCTTTGTCTGGTTTTGGGATCAGGGTGATGTTGGCCTCATAGAATGAATTTGGGAAAGCTCCTTCTTTTTCTATTTCTTGAAATAGCTTGAAAAGTATTGGTATTAATTCTTCTTTGAAGGTTTTGTAAAACTCCACTGTATACCCATCCGGTCCAGGGCTTTTCTTGGTTGGTAGTCTTTTGATGGCTTCTTCTATTTCTTCCTTTCTTATTGGTCTGTTTAGATTGTGTGTGTCTTCCTGACTCAATCTGGGCAGCTCATATGACTTAAGAAATTTATCGATGTCTTCACTGTCTTCTATTTTATTAGAATATAGGTTTTCAAAATAATTTCTAATTGTCTTCTGTATTTCTGTAGCATCTGTTGTGATATTGTCTTTTTCATCCCATATGTTAGTAATTTGAGTTCTCTCTCTTCTTCTCTTTGTTAGCATGGCTAAGGGTCTGTTGATCTTATTTTTTTGAAGAACCAACTTTTAGTTTTATCAATTTTTTCAATGGTTTTTTTGGTTTCAATTTCGTTGATTTCCACTCTGATTTTAATTATTTCTTGTCTTCTGCTATGTTTGCTGTTGTTTTGCTCTTCCTTTTCTAGGGTTTTGAGATGTAGTGTGAGTTCGTTTATTTGTTGTTTTTTTCTTTTTTTGAGGAATGAACTCCAGGAAATGAATTTCCCTCTTAAAACTGCTTTCATTGTGTCCCATAGATTCCAGTATGTTGTGTCTGTATTGTCGTTTAACTCTAAGAATTTTTTGATTTCCTCCTTTAAGTCTTCTGTAACCCATTGATCATTCAGTAACATATTGTTTATTTTCCATGTGATGCAGGATTTTTCCTTCCTTCTTTTATCATTGATTTCCAGTTTCATTCCATTATGATCAGATATGGTGCATGGTATTATCTCCACACCTTTATATTTACTAAGAGTTGCCCTATGGCATAATATATGATCTATCTTTGAGTAAGATCCATGTGCTGCTGAGAACCACTTGATGATGGTTGATATATTCTATATATGTCAGTTAAGTCTAGGTTATTGATTGTGTCATTGAGTTCTATAGTTTCTTTATTCAGCTTTTGTCTGGAGGATCTGTCTAATGGTGAGAGTGGTGTGTTGAAGTCACCCATAATTATTGTGTTGTGGTCAATTTGACTCTTGAACTTGAGGAGAGTTTGTTTTATGAACGTTGCTGCACCATTATTTGGTGCATATAAATTGATAATTTGATAAATTAATAAATTTGATAAATTGATAATTTATTGATTCTTGATTTTAATCCTTGCCCTTTAGGAGCCTTGTTAAGGAAGTCGGGCCTAATCCCACATGAGGATGATAAGGACCTAATTTTTCTTCTATTAAACACAGGGTCTCGGGTTGTATTCCTAAGTCTTTGATCCATTTTGAGTTGAGTTTTGTGCATGGTGAAAGATAGGGGTTTAATTTCATTTTGTTGCATATGGATTTCCAGTTTTCCCAGCACCATTTGCTAAAGAGGCTGTCTTTTCTCCAGTGCATGTACTTGGCACCTTTGTTTAATATAAGACAGTTGTAGTTTTGTGGGTTAGTCTCTGTGTCCTCTATTCTGTACCATTGGTCTACCAGTCTGTTTGGGGGCCAATGCCATGCTGTTTTTGTTACTATTGCTCTATAGTATAGTTTAAGATCTGGTATGGTGATGCTACCTGCTTCACTCTTCCTACTAAGGATTGCTTTAGCTATTCTGGGTCTCTTATTTTTCCAGATGAATTTCATGATTGCTTTTTCTATTTCTATGAGGAATGTCATTGAAATTTTGGTTGGAATTGCATTAAATCTGTATATTGTTTTTGTTAGTATGGACATTTTGATAATATTAATTCTGCCTATCAAAGAACAAGGTAGATCTTTCCATCTACGAAGGTCTTCTTTGACTTTTTTTGTTAGTGTTCTGTAATTTTCATTATATAGATCTTTCACCTCTTTCATTGATTTCCAAATATTTAATTTATTTATTTATTTTGAGGCTATTTTAAATGGGGTAGTTTTCCTCATTTCCCTTTCTGAGGATTTCTCACTGATATACAGAAATGCCTTTGATTTATGGGAGTTAATTTTATATCCTGCTACTTGGCTGAATTCATTTACTAGTTCTAGAAGTTTTCTCGTGGAACTTTTAGGGTCTTCTAGGCATAGAATCATAATGTTAGCAAATAGTGCCAATTTGAGTTCTTCTTTTCCTATGTGTATCTCTTTAATTTCTTTTGTCTGTCTAATTGCTCTGGGCAGTGTTTTAAGAACTATGTTAAATAGAAGTGGTGAGAGAGGGCATCCCTGTGTTGTTCCAGTTTTTAGAGGGAATGCCTTCAATTTTTCTCCATTTAGAATGATGCTGACCTGGGGCTTAGCATAGATGGCCTTTATGATGTTGAGATAAGTTCCTGTTATCCCTAATTTTTCTAGTGTTTTTAACATAAAGTGGTGCTGTATTTTGTCAAATGCTTTTTCTGTGTCTATTGAGATGACCATATGATTCATATCTTTAAGTCTATTGATATGGTGAACTACATTTATTGATTTCCATATGTTGAACCAATCTTGCATCCCTGGGATGAATCCCACTTGATCATGGTGCACAATCTTTTTGGTATGTTTCTGTATTCAATTTGCCATAATTTTGTTGAGCATTTTTGCATCTATGTTCATTAGAGATATTGGTCTGAAGTTTTCTTTTTGTGATGTGTCTTTGTCTGGTTTTGGAATCAGGGTGATATTGGCCTCATAGAATGAGTTTGGAAGTGCTGCCCCTTTTTCTATTTCCTGAAATAAATTGAAGGGTATTTGTATTAGTTCTTTAAAGTTCTTGTAGAACTAGGATGTATCTCCATCTGGTTCTGGGCTTTTCTTTGTTGGTAGACTTTTGATGGCATCTTCTATTTCATCACTTGAAATTGATCTGTTGAAATTGTGTATATCATTCTGATTCAATTTGGGCAAATCTTATGACTCTAGAAATTTGTCGATGCCTTCAATGTTTTCTATTTTTTTGGAGTGCAAGTTTTCAAAATAATTTCTAATTATCTTCTTTATTTCCGTAATATCTGTTGTGATATTTTCTTTTCATCACATATGTTAGTAATTTGAGTTTTCTCTCTCCTTCTTTGCATTAGCATGGCTAAGGGTCTGTCGATTTTATTTATTTTTTCAAACAACCAACTTTTTGTCCTGTCAATTTTTTCAGTCGTTTCTTTTGTTTCAATTTCATTGATTTCGGCTCTGATTTTAATTATTTCCTGTCTTCTACTGATTTTGATGTTGATTTGTTCTTTTTTTTTCTAGGGCTTTCAGATGTACTGTTAAGCCATTTATTTGTTGACTTTTTATTCTTTTAAGGAATTAAGTCCATTCAATGAACTTTCCTCTTATAACTGCTTTTGTAGTGTCCCAGAAATTTTGATACATTATATCTGTGTTCTCATTCACCAATCAAAATTTTATAAATCCCCTCCTTGATATCTTATGCAGCGCATTGTTCATTCGGTAGCATATTATTTAATCTTCCGGTGTTGGAGTGGTTTTTATTTCTTATTTTATCATTGATTTCTAATTTCATTCCATATGTTCTGATAGAATGCAGTGTAGTATCTTTACTTTTTTATATTTGCTAAGAGTTGCTTTGTGGCATAGTATATGATCTATTTTAGAGAAAGATCCATGTGCTGCTGAAAAGAAAGTGTACTCTCTCATTGAAGGATGAAATATTCTGTATATGTCAGTTAAATCTAAGTTATTGATTGTAGTATTCAGTTCTATTGTTTCTTTGTTCAGAACAGCTTTTGTTTGGAAGATCTATCTAGTGATGATAGAGGTGTGTTAAAGTCACCCAAAATTATTTTCTTGTGGTCTATTTGACTCTTGAACTTGAGAAGAGTTTGTTTGATGAATGTAGATGTTTCATTTTGGGGGGCATATATATTTATAATTATTAAGTCTTGTTGGTGTATTGTTCCCTTGATCAGTATGTAGTGTCCTTCTTTGTCCTTTTTGATTTACTTTAGCTTGAAGTCTACTTTACTTTATACAAGGATGGAAACCCCTGCTTGCTTCTGCAGTCCATGTAAGTGGTATGATTTTTTCCAACCCTTCACCTTCACTCTGTGGATGTCTTTTCCTATGAGATGAGTCTCTTGGAGGCAGCATATTGTTGGGTCTTTTTTTTTTTTTTTTTTGATCCAATCTGCTATTTCTGTCTTTTGATTGGTGAGATTAAGCTATTAAAATTCAGGGTTATTATTGAGACAGATCTGTATTCCCAACATTTTTGTTTATTTTTGGTGTTTAATGTGACTTGATTTCTCCTCTGATTAGATTTTCCTTTAGTGTAATACTTTCCTCTGCTGATTTTCATCATTTTTTTATTTCCTCTTCTTTGAATATTTTGCTGAGGGTATTCTGTAGTGCAGGCTTTCTAGTTGTAAATTCTTTTAACTTTTGTTTATCATGGCAGGTTTTTATTTCATCATCAAATTTAAACCTTAGTTTTTCTGGATATAAGATTCTTGGTTGGCATCCATTTTCTTTCAGAGCTTGGGTATGTGTTGTTTCACGATCTCCTGGCTTTGAGGGTCTGGGTTGAAAAATCTGCTGAGATACAAATTGGTCTCCCCCTATATGTGATCTTATTCCTCTGTCTTGCAGCTTTTAAGATTCTATCCTTATACTGTATGCTAGGCATTTTCATTATAATGTGCCTTGGTGTAGATCTGTTTTAATTTTGTACATTTGGTGTCCTGTAAGCCTCTTATATTTGGTTTTCCAATTCGTTCTTCATGCTTGGGAAATTTTCTGATATTATCTCATTGAAGAGATTGTGCATTCCTTTGGTTTGAAACTCTGTGCCTTCCTCTATCCCAATAATTGTTAGATTTCATCTTTTGATGCTGTCCCATAATTCTTGGATGTTCTTTCTTCAATGTGTGACCCACTTTATTTTCCAGATTGTATACTTTGTCTTCATTATCTGATGTTCTGTCTTCTAAGTGATCTAGTCTATTGGTTATGATTTCTATTAAGTTTTTTCATTTGATTTATTGTATCCTTCATTTCAAGGATTTCTGACTTTTTTTTCAGAGTCTCTGTTTCTTGAAGTAATCTTTTGCTACCTGTATCTGCTCTCTTATCTCTTTGGTGGAGTGATCAATTTTTTGCCTGCATTTGCTCATTTAGGTCATTCTTTAATTCACAGATCATTTTAATTATGAATCTTCTGAACTCCTTCTCTGACATTTCATCAACTTTGCTGTCCATGGGTTCTGATATTATACCTTCCTGCTTTGTTTGGGGCACTTTCCTCCCTTGTTTTTTCATGTTGTCTATGTGTCTTCCTTTCTTGCAGCATGGATCTGAGATATTACAGTTTATTCCCTAATTTCTTGTAGTATCCATTCATATTGTCTGTACCTCACCTTGATGCTGGGCTTCCAGACCCTGCTGGTGTCCCTCAATATATGCTAGTGCATCTAAAGGTGGTGGCAGCAATAGCCGAGTTAACTTGAGATAATAGTTAAGATGCCCTAAATTGAAGCAATGTTTTACAGAGATGGGGCTGAAAGGGTGGGCCTTACACTCCCTTTGGGATGCCTGCTTTTAGATGCAGCTTCTTCTAGGCCCTGTCTGCTGTCAAAAAGTTAGGGGCTACTATGTGGGAAGGCTATGGCAATTACTGCAGTGTCCCAAGATGGAAGTGGTTTAGGCTTAGGCTCCCAGGTATGAGGGGGGCGAACGCAGACCTACCCTGGACCAGGGTCCTGCACAAGTCAGTGTGGACAGATCTGTGCCTGACCTGGGCTCTGGCGGTAGTCTGCTGGTCCAAAGAGGCGGTCCTTTGCCGGAGGCTGGGCTCCAGTGGGTGTCTGTCCTGCATGTGGAGGGGTGGAGCTGGGCCTACTGTGAGCCTGGGTCCCACCCAGGCCAGTGTGGGTGGATCTGGGCTGCTGGGTTTGACCTCCCACAGTAGTCTGCTGGTCAGAGGCTAGGCTCTAGCGGGTGTCTGCCCCACAGGTGGAGGGGTGGACCCAGGCCTACTGTGAACCTGGGTCCCGCATAGTGTGGGGCAGGACAGTCTTCTTTGAATTGATATTTCTTAGACATTTTGATCTTCATGAATCTGGATAACTCTGTTCAAGTTTTGGAAAATTTTCAGCCATTATTTCTTTTTTTTTTAAATTGGTTCCTTTTAGTTATATATGATAGTAAAGTCTATTTTGACATATTCATAAAAACACGGAGTATATCTTATTCTAATTAGAATCCCAAGTCTTGTGGATATACATGATTTTGAGAGATTCACTGTAGTATATTCATATATGTACTTAGGAACATTATGTCAGATTAATTCCACTTTCTTTCCTGTTTTGATCTCCCCTCCATTATCTTCAGATTTCTTCTTCTTGAGTTCCTAAAATGCACACATTTGTTAGCCAAATGGTGTCTAATAAATCCCATAAGTTTTCTTCATTCTTTTTCATTCTAGTTCCTTTTAGATTCTCTAATTTCTTGTGACATATCTTCAAGTTTGATGACTCTTTCTCTTGAATGAGTCTACTGTTGAAGCTCTCTTTTGAATGTTTCAGTTTTGTCATTATCTTCTTCAAGTCCAAAATCTATGTTTGGTTCTTTTGCTATCATTTCTATTTACTTATTAAACATTTTTATTCATTCATTGTTTTCCAGATTTTACTTAGCTTTCTATGTGTGTTCTCTTGCATCCTGCTGAGCTTCTTTTAGATGATTATTTTGAATTATTTGTCAGGCGATTTGTAGGCCACCCTCTCTTTGGGATCAGAGCTTTGTTATCTTCCTTTTGTGGTGTCATGTTTACTAGATTCTCATTGATCTCTGTATCTTTGCCTAGGTATTTATGTATTTGATGGAACAAAAACCTCTTCCAGTATTTATATGCAGGTTTTAGCAAGTATTGTCCTCCAATTGGGTTCCCTGGCTAATGATATTATCTCTGAGATCAGTCAAGCAGAATTGGAGCCAGATCATTCAGTTGCAACTGAGTCTACAGTTGGTGGATCTGTTAATATGGGATTGGGCAATTGAGTATCCTGCATGGTCCCTAAATGGAAAGAACTGAGACAAGGACCTTGATAAATAGTGCTGACACTGAGACAAGGGACTGTTTCAGGGTTTGCAGTTGAGTCTGCATACAGTGGAACTGTTACTAGACGTACCAATGTCTGCTCTCACTATATTGCATGGGACTGGAGCTGAGTCAGAGATTCTTCAGAATCTACAGTCAGACCACGATTGGTAGACCTGCATTTAGGGGTTCAGCAGAAATTTTCTCCTGTGAGATTCTTACACAGTCACGACTACTCCTAGTCAGTGGCTGAAAAGAGCTGGAATCAGGTCATGGACTACATCACAGTTCACAGATAGGATTGAGGTTGCAGACCCATTGCCCAAGGAACAGGCAAGTGTGGTTCTTCATGTATTCCCCGACAGATAATGCTGGTGGCAAGACCAAGGCCAAACTGTTTCATGTAAGTCCATAGAGAACAGAGCTATTTTTCAATTTGTAGTCAAGACCATATTCAGCAATATATTCAGCATATTCCTGGCATCTGGATGCAAGACTGCCTTTTCAGAAGAGCCCCCAGTGTTGGGCTTCCTTGCAGTTTTTCACCTTCTACCCAGATCCCAATGCTCCCACAAGTTCACCTTTGTCTCTGCCATCAAGCGGTTGTCAAATTGCTGTTGCTATGAGGAGATAAAAGTGGGGGGATCTCCTATTCTGACATCACTTCTGATCCTATTTTTATTAGACAGCTTTAAATAAGTAACAATTTACAATCAAAGTAGAGCTTACATTGGAGATTTTGCTATAAGTTCTTCTTATATCCTTCTAAATTAATTATATTTTGTTGGTGATGCTAGCCAGAGTTACTTGGTAATACTTTCAACCAAAACTTCAGAATTATATTCATTTTATATCACTGATTTAGTTAAGAACATTTTTGGTAAAACCATAGACTGAGTGTATTTCCAACTCAGGAAACAACAGATAACAAATGCTAAGAGGTGGTTCAAATGAATGTATAAACCCAAGAACACATTACTAAACTGTAAGCATTTTCAAAAATATTAAGTGTTTTGCTTTGGCTCTCATGGGGAGTTCAACATCTACATATAGGGAAGCCAATACATATTTATTTCAAATATATTATAATTGAATTTTTTTAGGATAGAGAGAAAAATCTACCACTTTGTAATGTTAAGATGTCACAACACATTTTTATTTTCAAAATCCTTGATGATAATTTATAAGTTAATCCTGACCCTGCTGCTTAATATAGTTCATATAAGTAATTTCATACAAAGAAATTCAAGCACAGAGAAGTATCCTTAACTAAGATTTTTAATCAAGACTGTTGCTGAGCCAAGAAAACTCCCCAGCATGTAACTTCTAGGCCTGCAAAATTGAATCTAAATTATAACAGCTTCCTTAGAACTTGAAAAATACCCTCAGTAAAAATTCAAGGGCATGTAATACCATGGGAGTTACTTGTCCAAATGTATTTTAACACGACCCAACAAGCAAGTTGCTCTCTGAAGATCCATGGGGGTTGTAAGTCAAGAACAGATGCAGAGTGTAAGAATTGTAGCCATTGCTGTATCTCCAGCCCTGAATTGTTTTTCACATTGAGAAAGACACAGAGTCTCTGCCAATAGCCACCATTATACTGAGAATGTTACCATAGATATCCCTAAAGGAATTTGCCTCCTTTGAGAATTGGTTTTATGGGCATTGAAATCAGATAGACAATATAAAAACAAATAGATGATTAGATAGATAGATAGATAATGAAAGATAATGAGTAAGACATCTAAATATCTAGATATTTTATTAATTACTTGGGTATCACTACACAAATAGCAATATTATTGTCCTATCTCTTGCTATATAAAACTAACTTTGCTTTTCTCAGACATGAATATATCACCTATGGGACAAGTCCACATTCTAATTATTGCCATTATGTAATGTTTGGTTTGACTATGGAAATTCCAGGATCATCCATAGACTGATGCCTCTCATTATCTTCCTATTCTGTAAAAACTTTTGCGACAATAATTCTACACAATAAACAACTCAAAATGTCATTGGTTCATAAGAAATGTTTATTTAGTGATCATAGAGCTCTGATTTAGCTATAATGACTCTAATCCAGGTACAATTTAAGTTCAAGTGACTGCTCATTCTGGGATCCAGGGTAAAGGAACACCTCCTATGTGTAATGGGGTATTTTTGTGCACATAATAGAGCATAAAAGAGATGGTAGTGCCTTGTAAAGCTTCCCTTCAGAACCATCTCCACTTAGAACTGGTAGGTTGTCATTTTCCCCACATTCCTTTGGCCCATTGGCCAAAGTGACAGAGTGAGCCCAACATCAATGAGGTACAGAAATACAATATTTTTAGAGTGGGGAAAGAGAGAGGGATGAAGATTTTCTAAACAATAAGCAATCTATTACATATTTTCTGCTCAAAATACTCTCACAAATTCAATGTCCCACAAAATTTTTAGGTGACCACTGGGAACCCAGACAGTTGGCACATTTGAGCTGATACCTTTCCAAAAAATAAAAACAGAGGATTTTGGAAGTTGTGTGAGTTTGGTGAGATTATGATGTGTTAAAATTTAAGTGATTGACATACATGTTAATGACTCTAACTTCGTCTAAATATCTTGATCTATTATCTCCATTCATTTTAATATTTTTTCTTCTGTGTATATCAATGGTGTGTATCTAAGATATTCTAATGAACACCTCAAACATTATATTTTTAAAATTAAAGTTTAAATGAAAATAAGTGATATATATTCAGCATTTTATTGTGCTTCCTCTCTGAATAATGAAATTGGAATTCATTTCCTGTAAAAGTGATGCTCTTTACCCAGGCATCTTTCTTAGAATTATATCAGTTGATAGAACATGCACACAAAGCTAAAGTTTAGGATGCTGTTTATTGCCATTTTTATTTTTCCCTGTTTTAATTAAAGCTTTCATTGATGGTGAAATTATTGGGCCTGGAATGATTCTTGACAATGTCTGAAAAGAACACTTAAAGTCATTGTTATATAGTGCTTTTGAACTAACTGGCAAGAAAAGAATAGTGATTACATTGCATATGACAACTAAACTTTTATTTGGCAACTACCTCAAGAAGAACTCAGAATATACTAAAATGTCTGAGGAGTCCTAGTTTGCTCACAGTTTAGCTTTTTTTGAACATGGGCTACTACATCAATCACTTTATTACATTTTTTACATATGCTGAAAAAACTGTTATCTTTATTTTGTTCATCAGAAGAGTTTCAAAACAGTTATTTTATATTAAGCAACAAAATTATTACGTTTCACTTTTTGTTATCATATAATTTGTTAGTTAGTTGGAGTTTTGTTGTTGTTGTTTGTTGGTTGTTCTTTGTGTTTTTTATGTTGTTGTGTCCACTCTGTTTCAGGATGCTAGTTTATTCTTTTGTAAACTCAACAGATATTTCCTGGTTCAGATTTAAATTAAATACTGCATCCATCCTCCAGTGCCAAGTATGTCATTATTAAATATTTCATTGTATTTCTCTGAACTCTACATATTATTTTTTGAGAATGGAGCATTCAAAGCAACGTGAGAGTTTACTATTGAATCTGTATAAACAAGACAGAATGACTGTGGTTAAACAAGATATATGGAACACCACCAAATTAAAATTGTGAAGCTGCCAACCTCCTGCTCTCCTCTTCAGAAGTATGTGAGGCAGGATTAGAGAAGCTACCATCACCTGAGTTGTTTCCTCTAATAAGGGAGGAAACCCAGCAAGACCACAAATGGACATTTTTATTAGGAAAGCAAGAACAGAAGAACTGCATCATATTCTCAAAGTATCTTCCTTGTGTTCCACTAACTT
Source organism: Callospermophilus lateralis (assembly GCF_048772815.1). NCBI lineage: Eukaryota > Metazoa > Chordata > Mammalia > Rodentia > Sciuridae > Callospermophilus > Callospermophilus lateralis. Next base: position 16,105,383 of record NC_135325.1, read on the forward strand.
TATTTGGAATCTGAGGTTTAAAGTTTAATATGACTGAGAAGCTTGCCTGATGAACCCACCACTAGCTCAAACTGCCTTCACTGGTTTCCCTAATATATCTTTAGTCAAAAAGAAAAGCAAGAATGTAAAGTATAAGTAAGGGGTTTGGACTGAGATCCTGACATTTCTGTTTTACATATCCCTTTTTAGAAAACAAGTTGGGGCACAGCTCACAGCTGCAGATTCCAAATGTCTTCCTTGAACGGCTGTTTAATCTATGGAGTATAGAAAACAGATTCTAACTTTGACTCTTAACTCTGCCAATGTCTGAATTACATTACTTATCTGTCCTTCAGACTATATATTATTAGAACCAGTGATCGAATAGTATCCATATTATAGAACTGAGAAGAGGTTTTAAAAAAATAATATATAAAGTACATAGTGTTCAAGCCATAGTAGGCAGTCCATAAATGATAACTTAGACAGTTCAGGGAAATTATAACCTATGCAAGAAGGAAAAACAAAAGACAAGAAAGAAACAAAAATGTTCCTCTCTAAGCTATATATTTCTCTTAATGAGAATGGTGTTGTTCTGGGGAAAGGAGACAGACAATAAATTATATTCTTGGTTGGCCATCTTTTCTCCTTTTAGTGTGTTTTTCATGACAATGTGAGTTAACTATTTGGAAAGAGTTGCAGCTTGGAGGAGCTTCCATTTGGAAAAAAAGGACCAGAGCATTTCTGTTTAATAATATAATGTAATATAGTTTGAGCAACAAAGATGACCCTACTATTTTAGTAGCCACATTAAAAAAGAAAAAAAGAAACAGTTGAAGTTAATCTTCACATTTTATTTAATCAAATATATCCAAAAATAATAATTTAAACATATAACTGAGGAAAATTATTTAATAACATTTTTTCTCTCTTCAAAATTGAATGTATATTTCCACAGATAGCACCTGTTGATTCTAACCAGCCATATTGCAAGTGCTCAGTAGCCATATACTAGCTACCATATTGGATGGTTAAGGATTGGAGGATGGATAAGATGAGGAAAAGGAGTTGGGATGGGAAAAGGGATTAGAGGTTGTGCAGTACATTTATTTAAATTTTGTGACCAAATAATTTGTTTTCAGGCTGAATGATATCAGAAAATCATTCTCAAGGCTACTATAAGACACATTAACCAAAGATATAGGTAGATCTACTAAGAAAATTTGACCATTTTACTAAGATAATGAACTTAGGAAGTGTTAATGATATCTTTTGATACCTATTTATTGTCAGAAACTAATCACTTGTACCATGAAAGGTCTAATAAAAAGGGAAGACAGTTTCTTCCACAGGGTTTATTAAAACTCCATTGTATTCTTTTCTAACCTTATTTTAGCATTCTCTTCCAAATATACCACTGAGAATGGCTCTGTAGAACAGACTATGTACAGTTTGCTGCCTATAGGAATATTGATCAGTTTTATCTTTATCTCTTCAGAATTGCACGTTTTATTGTACTAATGCTTCTTACAGTAACTATTGTATTAAATCAGAACTTTAACATTATGATTCATAAATAGCATGAAACTTGGTACCCATAAATCACAGCACTAAACTGGAAGTTTAAAGTTAAGATTTATAAACTAACATACTAAATCACAACTTTAAAATTTAGGATTCATTAATAAGAACTTTTATATGCATGATGTATAAATCAAAGCACTGTACCTGATTCTTGGAAGTTAATGCATGTAAATCAGAATTCTGAAAGTTAATATTAATAAATCAAGGAAATGCATTTTACTTGGTAAATTTCTTTTTTAATGGAATAGTTTCTATATTACATAATGGACACTATCTTCTGAAAAAATATGTATCTCAAGACTTCCTTTGATAGCCATTTCCATAACATCTTTCTTACTTTATTTAAGCTCATTTCTCTTATGTGAACAAGGAAATATATGATGTGCATGTTCTTCATACAAACTCTCATATCCTTGAAAATAGTAATTAATTCACACTATAGGGTTTTCCACTTATAGGCTAAAAATACCCACAAACTTAGTTTCCATCCCTAGGAGTCATTCTCTGAAATTTTGATTATTTTTCAAAAGTGGCTACAGTTCTTTTGAAGTTGATGTGAGCCAACCTGAACAAAATGTTCTTATACAGGTCATATTAACAGAGTATAGTGGATAAATTACTTCTGGACCCTCATATGTCATGTCTGTTTGCAACAGTCCATTTATATCTCAGCCAGAACAACAGGAACAGCTTGAGTGTCCAATTGTAATGTGTTATTGTGAATTGAGAAGGGAGAATTGCTTCACTCTCTTCATGCTTAGATTCCCTGGGCTTCTGAGCACCCTACATCAAACTGGATTCTGTCTTTTCCACTCAATTAAAACTGCTCTTTTTATAGTTATCAAAGAATTCCATAGCTCCAGAGGCCAAAAGCCATGTTGAGTCCTTATCCTATGTGAATATTCACCAACAATTAGCACTGTTGCCTCATCATCAGCACCTCATGAACTTTACCCTACCTTTCCGGCCACACATTCTAGTCTCTTTTATGAAACTTCCTATCCCAACACCTTTTAACTTAAATGGTAATGTTTCACACAGTTTTCTCCTTGAATGTCTTATTTTCTTTCCATATGTATCTTCTCCTTTCTGCCCACAGTGCCTACCACCTGTGTTATTGAGCTTTTTTTATGGTCTAGAAATATTTACTAAGCATTTCTTCTCTTAATCTGCATGTTCAAATGGAATTCATTATTTCTTTTGCTAAAGCTGCATCTCTTTTTCAAATCCACTTCAAACCCCATGTGTAATAGGCCAAGACTTTTCTCAAATTTCTTCCATCCAGTCCAATCCTACAACCACAGTTTTAGTTCAGGTTCATATTAGTTCTTCCCTGAGATGTTTTTCTCAGTTTCCTGACTGTTCCAGAATAGAAATCAGGTCATATAATTCCTTTATTTAGACAGTTCCACTTTAATTCTTGGTCTTTACAGAGGTGGTCATTAAAGACTCACATGCTTCTCTCATCTTTAACTGTGTCTCTGCCTCTCATCATATTCTACACCTTGAATGAAAGGTTCTCAACCTGGGAACTTTTGCCCTGGAAACATAAGCAATGTCTGAAGACAGTTTTGCTACAACTGGTGGTGGTGGTGCTATTGGCATTTAGTGGGTGAAGACTAGGGATATTGTTAATGGACAAAAAAGCTTCCCACAACAAAGAATTATTTAGTCCCAGATGTCATTAATACAAAGGTTGAGAAACCCAGCTGTAGACAAACTGTGTCTCTCTCATCAAGAGAATGGAAGTGTTGTGTCTATATGTGTCTTTGAATATGCTACAAACATGCTATGCCCATTATCTAAAATATTCTTTCCTCATTGGTACTTAGGCACACTCATCATCATCCTAGATACCACAGTTCAACACCTCCTCCTTTATATAGGTATTTGCTCATACTCCCAAGCATTGGTAACCTATCAGTATGGTTTATGGAAATAACATACATGGGCTGCTGAGACAGAATGAGATTGGTTTGAAATATGACTCCAACTTACATACTTAAGCAAAGTAAACTTTTTTGAGACCCAATTCCTTCTTCTGAAAATTCTGAATACAAAAATACTAAGCCAACAAATTTATCAGTAATATTTAATCAGATATTGATGCAAGGGAAACCTACCTGTATATTTTTCATTCTACTGACCACCAATATTAACTTGGATGTATTTTAAGGTCATTACAATAAGTGAAAAGAAAGAATTTTCTCACATAATGGATGCACATTCTTCATTAAAAGAAATACAAATAATTGGCTGCTGCAACTACAATCTCCTAAGATGTTTTCAAGGTCTATTTGCAGATAAATATAAAACAAAGGAACTAAGAGTAAAAAAGTGTCTAATATCTGTCATAAGCTACACTTGAATAATTGAGTTGTTCCAGTGAGGGAACAGTATGACATCTGATATATGTACCTTTGGAAATAAGCTGGCTTAAATGAATTATATACTGAAATATAAAAATTAGTAGTTTAGTTGGAAATAAGAGTGGAAATCTAAAGTAAGCAGAAAACCAAATACTATAGTTTATAGTTAACTAGTAAAATGATAGTACAGAAAGTATTTTCTTAATAATTTTCTTTACAGATTTTTAAGATAGTGAAAAAGTAATATTTGCAAATAGGGTATACAATGAAAGAGTATATTCATCATGGTCTGTGTGTGAAGGCATGTGTGTGTGCATGGATATACTTCTACTTTCTTCTTTCCTCTCCCATGGATTTTTTCAGCTGATTTTGTTGCATGGAAGATGTATTTCGAACAGTCAAAAGCATTTTTATTTACCCTGGGTTATAAATAAATTTATCATAGTGATGTATAATTGTAAGGAAGACATGCAAAAATACATTTGAAATAATTCTCAAAAATGTAACCATGATTAATTTTTCCACTGAAGTTTCTGCAACAAATGTTTACTTGAGAATGTTTGAAGCAGTTTTTTAAACTTGTGATGAATTCAACATTACAGTAAGCAGAGTCATTCTGTCTGCAGTAATGTTCTTGCATCATCTAAGCTATTCCCAGAGGAAATAATGGGTGAAAGGAAAACCAAGCAAAAAATAACTTTTATCAGATCTACTGTAAAAGGCTTTTCTGACATCAATAGCATATGCAGATTTCCTTGATAACCTAACTTTATGTGATTTAGTTTAGTATATATATATATATATATATATATATATATATATATATATACATATGTATATATATACATATATATATATATATATATATATACACATATATATTGTTTTACTTCCCATCACTTATTTACTCTAAGTAACATGGCATACGAATATATACTTATTTGCATAAAATTATATATATTATGAGAAAATAACAGCATTTATATCATTTTGAGTATATCCCAAAGCATGCCTCATGAAGAGTTTAATATCATCTTTGTGTGATTCTAAGAGAAACATTTGTTAAATAATTTGAAATGAGATTATCTGTCATATTTAGCTGCTTTTATTTTATTATTATAAATTGGTGTAGGTAATAAAACTTTGAAACATTTATAACACTGTCAGGTGAGACTGTCTGAAGTATCAAATTTTTATCTTTAAATGTCATTTCTTATTGCCAAATTTTAAAAATTAAGAATTTTTGCCCTTTTATATTTATATTACTTATTATAATTATACAGAGATAACCTCAAAATATAAAATAATATGCTTCAATATAAATTTATAAAAATCCTATATTCCATAAATGGTATTGTTAAAATGGAAGGTGAATTACAACCTAGGAGAATAATATTCAAACACCAAGAAAGGCCAAGAGTTTTCACTAATGAAATCAGGGAAAATAATAAATTGGTAGAAATATTTTAAGGGGATATGGATAGATAATACATAAAGAAGAAAAATGAATTAAGAAATTTATCAATGACTTCAATATCTTCTATTTTATTGGAGTACAAGTTTTCAAAATAATTTCTAATTATCCTTTGTATTTCAGTAGTGTCTGTTGTACTATTACCTTTTTCATCATGTATTCTGGTAATTTGAGTTTACTCTCTCTTCATTAGCATAGCTAAGGGTCTGTCAATTTTATTTATTTTTTCAAAGAACCAACTTTCTGTTTTGTCAATTTTTAATTGTTTCTTTTGTTTTGATTTCATTGATTTCAGCTCTATAATTTTAATTATTTCTTGCTGCTTTTGCTGTTGATTTGTTCTTCTTTTTTCTAGGGCTTTGAGATGTAATGTGAGGTCATTTATTTGTTGACTTTTTCTTCTTTTAAGGAATGAACTCCATGCAATGAACTTTCTTCTTAGAACTGCTTCCTAGTGTCCCAGAGATTTTTTTTTCCCAGATATTTTGATATGTTGTGTCTATGTTCTCATTTACCTCTAAGAATTTTTTAATCTCCTCCTTGATGTCTTCTGCAAGCCATTGTTCATTCAGTAGTATATTGTTTAGTCTCCAGGTGTTGGAGAGATTTTTATCTTTTATTTTGTCATTGATTTTCAATTTCATTCCATTATGATCTGATAAAATGCATGGTAGTATCTCTGCTTTTTGTATTTTCTAAGAGTTTCTTTGTGGCATATTATATGGTGTATTTTAGAGAAGGATCCACGAAAAAGGCACACTCATACATTGCTGGTGGGACTGCAAATTGGTGCAGCCAATATGGAAAGCAGCATGGAGATTCCTTGGAAAACTGGGAATGGAACCACCATCTGATCCAGCTATCCCTCTCCTTGGTCTATACCCAAAGGACTTAAACCATACTACAGGGAAACAACCACATCAATATTTATAGCAGCACAATTCACAATAGATAAACTGTGGAACCAAACTATATGCCCCTCAGTAGATGAATGGATTAAAAAATGTGGCATATATACATGATGGAATATTACTCTGCAATAAAAGAGAATAAAATCATGGCATTTGCAGGTAAATTGATAGCATTGGAGAAAATAATGCTAAGTGAAGTTAGCCAATGCCCCCCACCAAAAAATGCTGAAAGTTTTCTCTGATTTAAGGTGACTTATCCATAATGGGGTAGGGAGGTGGAGCATGGGAG